>NW_027397074.1:82657828-82740644 GCF_003265705.2 Callorhinus ursinus | reverse complement strand
CCTTCCTTCCTTCCTTCCTTCCTTCCTTCCTTCCTTCCTTCCTTCCTCCTTTCCTTTCCTTTCTTTTCCTTTCCTTTCTTTAGAGAGCACGTGCACCAGATGATGGGGGGCGTGGCAGAGTTGAGGGAGAGAGAGAATCTCAAGCTGACTCCCTGCTGAGTGCAGAGTCCAATATGGGGCTCTATCTCATGACCCTGAGATCATGACTTGAGCTGAAATCAAGAGTCACATACTCATCCTACTGAGCCTCCCAGGCACCTCAGCCTTTTATTCTTTATTTCGATTCCCCAATTTTGCTCTGAGCTATGTGCTTTATCCTTCCTTTTCTCTCTCCTTCTCCCTACACACACACATACTTTTATTTCTGAACCACTTGAGAATAAGTTACATATCAAGTCCATTTACTGTCAAATATTTTAGTTTATATTTTCTCAAAATAAAGACATATATCTACAAGTGTACAGTTACCAATTTCAGGAAATTTAACATTGCTAGACCTAATCAACCATCTTTATCCCAATTTTGTCCACTGACCCAATAATATTTTTTTAAAGATTTTTTATTTATTTATTTGTCAGAGAGTGAGAGAGCACAAGCAGGGGCATCGGCAGGCAGAGGGTGAAGCAGGTTCCCTGCTGAGCAGGGAGCCCGATGTGGGACTCGATCCCAGGACCCTGGGATCATGACCTGAGCCAAAGGCAGATGCTTAACTGACTGAGCCACCCAGGCATCCCCCAATAATATTTTTATAGTATTTTTTCCCCTCCGGGATCTAGATTAGGATCACATAGTTCACGTTGATGTCATTTTTAACCTAGAATCATCCTTTAGCCTTTTATTATCTTTATCATATTGACATTTTTGAATTTATCCTACCCTCCCACCCTTTTTTCAGTAAAATGTCCTCCTAGAGTATTTCTCATTTTGGCTTTTTTTAAAGTAGGTTCCACGCCCAGTGTGGAGCTCAACTCAGGGCTTGAACTCATGATCCTGTGATCAAGACCTGAGCTGAAATCAAGAGTCACTTACACAACTGAGCCACCCAGGTACCCCAGAGTATTTCTCACTTTGAATTTGAGTTATGTTTCCTATGAAAGGCTCAATCCATTTACACATGTTTAGTGGGATACCACCAGTACTATGTTGGGTCTCCAGCCCATCACATCTGGAGGCACACAATGTCTATTTGCTTCTTACTGATCATTTATTTTGATCATCCACTCAAAATGTTATCTTATTTCTCTTGTATAATTATTTTTTTCTCTACCAACTGGGAGAGAGTATCTCTTGGGAGATACTTTAAGACCATACAAATATGGTCTTCCTCATAAAAATATTTCCTATCCTCCAGTTTTAATGACCATTGGAGTCACATGCCAGAACTAATACTATGATGGTTGCAAAGTGATGACTTTCTGCGTCCAGCACACCTTCCACAGTTACCACGAGAAAGTTGTTTTCCTAGCATAAGCAAGAGTCTTCTCTCCCATTTTATTTATCTATCTAATATTTATCTATTGATTTATTACCTATGATCTCTATGCATTTAACAATATATATTTTTTAAGGGTTTGTAATTCATTACGGTCCTTAATTATTTTTATGCTCAAATTGTCCAGATTTGGCCAATATAAATTTTTTTTAAACCTGGCTCTCATGTGCTTTTTGTCATCAACCATCATTTCTTTCTCCTTTCATTTTTACACAAAAAGATGCTTCAAAACTCAAGTCAAATATTACTTGACCAAAACCTGATATAATTTCTCCAATTGAATCTGATTCCCTTTAGAGGCTAATGATATTAGTAACTAAGGTCTGCTGTAGGTATGTTGACTGCTACTAGAATGTCTTTTTTCTAGACCCATTTAACAGTCTGAGCTGGGGGCGCCTGGGTGGCTCAGATGGTTAAGCGTCTGCCTTTGGCTCAGGTCATGATCCCAGCATCCTGGGATCAAGTCCCGCATCGGGCTCCCTGCTCCTTGGGAGCCTCCTTCTCCCTCTGCCTCTCTCTCTCTCTCTCTTTCTCTGTCTCTCATGAATAAATAAATAAAATCTTTAAAAAAAACAGTCTGAGCTGGAAAACATATATATATATATATATCCATATGTGTCTATGCATAATGTATACACAAGTATGTATAGGCACTTATTCACACACACACATTTTTAAAAAGGTTTCCTTCTTGTTTTCCTCCATTCCCCATTTATTTATTACTTTCTTCATAGTAAGAACCATGGCTCCCAACATCATCACCATATTTACTAATTTGTTCAATCTAGAATACATTTAAATATTTCCAGAATTGCTTCAACCATATACACATATTTTCTCCTTTCTTATTTCTTACACACAAGTCAACACATAGTGGGTGCTCTTTGTGCTTTTCCTTTTCACTTAAAATATATCCAGGAAATCCACCCCATATCAACTCACAGAGATAGTTCTCAGTTTTCTTTACAGCTGTAACGTACCCATTTTGCAGAGATAGCCTAGTTTATCCAACCAATCTCCCTGTCATTGGTCATATAGTTAGTTTCCAACATTCTGTCATGACAAATAGTGCTTCAATGAGTAACGTATATCTGTGCTTTCATGTCATTGGAGCTATATATAGAAGTGAGATGGTTGTGCTGAAGAGTAAATGCACTTATATCTATGATGTGATCTTTCTCTCTCTATTCATATTTTTTGGCCCATTTCTGGGTTTCCTCAATTTTAATTGGAGAGGCATTTTAGACATGGAAACTTCCTCTGTGACCAGTAACATCTGTCATATGTAGATGGCAATTATAAGAGTGAACTAAATTTAGTAACATAGACATTCATCTTGCAAGTAGAACAAACAAGAAACAAACAAACTAGGAGTAGCTATAGATTGGTTTAACTGCAGTCCCTATGAACACTAGCTGTACACAGTGATGTCTGCTTCATATGCTCTCATCTCTGTGCAAGCCAGGGGCAGTGAAAGCCAGACATTATGTTTCTTTAGGAATACCCTCTTCATCAGCAAGTAGCAGATTGTGCTATCCCAGGTATCCATGTATGAAGTGTGAACAGAGCCCCACATACTTACATAAAGGTTGCACTCACCTAAAGACAAATAATTCCCTTATATGTTGCGAGTAGACTTTTAAGGCCCTTTGCCAACTCCCCCTGTTCTTTATTCTCTTTTGTCTGCCCACTGGTTTTCCCCTGCAATTATTTTTGGTACTAGAGAGCAATTCTGATAATAGCTCCTAGTTTCCTTCAGTTCCTATTCTCTCAGAGCTGGATCTTGATTTCAAGTCTGATTATATTATCTTCTAAAACTTACTGCTGAATTTTAATGTACATAGAGAAAAGTGCACATCAATATATGGCTTGATGAATTTCCACAAGTGTAACAAGCACCTAGCTCAAGAAATACCCCCAAAGCCTCCTTTGGTAGAGAACTTCCAGCCACCACCCTCCTACAAAGGAAACTACTACCCAGATTTCTTACAGCATACGTTTCCCTGTTTTTACCTTTTGCACAAATGATAACATAGAATATATCATACATTCCTCTGTGTTACACATCTTCCTTTTGCGTAGACTTCACAAACCATACTGTTATCCTGACACTCAGCCTTTATGAGATCAGAGACCTCTCTGTACTGTGGCCAGATTGTCTGCACTGACCCAGAGCTTAACTCACATTCAAGTTTGCAATATATATGTGCATTTGATATTATTAGCTCCTTAAAATTCCACTCCACATCCCCAGGCTGCCCCCAGGTCTGACGGGAGAGGAAGCTTTGCTGCCTTAGTTAGTAACCCCAACCTCTCTCTTTCCTCCTTGCTATTGCAACTTCTGCTATATTTTCTTCCCTATGGAAATCCTGAGCATCTCGTGTGTTCCCACAAATACCATCTTGACACTTTAACTTCTTTCAATAGACGTAAGGATGTGCAAAATTCATCAGTATCCATTAGATACATATAAACTAAGAAAATAAAGATTATTGTTTATGAAATGTGCACCTAATTATATACTATTATTCTAATGTCCACTAAATCTCATAACTCAGTTAATCTGTTAACAAATATTTACTAAACACATTCAATGTGCAAAAAACTGGGCTCACTGGTGAGACCCAACATTTAACAAGACAAATAAACCTCTCAGAGAACATACATATGTATGATCACCCACTGTTATATCTTCTTAAATGCAGTATAATGGTGAGAGTAAAGACTAGGGGGACACAGGAATCAAGGACCAAACTTGGTCCCTCACCTTTTAGGTTCTTGTTACAGTATTTGCCACAGAAAGTACTCATCAGGTAAGTACTCAGTGAATGGTAGTTAGTATTAGCAGTGGTGTTTGATCTTAGTCAAAATGCTTAACTGAATCAGTCAAAATGCTTAACTGAATCAGTCAAAATTCAACTGAATCCAGTGAAAGATAGATCGGATTCTATTAATTATCCACAAATTTTATATAATTTAGGAGAAGATTAAGAGTTTTTAGTATTATGGTTGAGGATAGGTGTGTGTCTGTGTGTTTTATTTATCACTTACCCTGATTCCAAACATAAAATTCTCTTAATAATAATTTCTTTGGTCTTTTACTTTAAACTTAAAAAAAGACAGCATTGACATTGCTGCTTATTTTAAATAAAGCTAAAATGTAACTTCTATCTATTACTATTCCAGGAATAAAACTGTCAAATTATAGATATTTAACCATACACTGACCTTACTATCTAGTAAGTCATGTGGACAAACCCAGCGTAAATATCTTCCAGTATAGCAATCACAAAATCCTTTCAAGGGAAAGGAAACTTCTGTATTTTTTCAGTTCTGTTATCAAATACTTGTTTGTGCCAGGCTGAATGTAAACAGCCTGAATGAATTTATGATGAAGTCAGTCTTTTTCTGTTGCTCCAGGTCATCCTACACAGCTCTGTTTTCCATTTTGCATACTGTAACACAACTGAGAAATACACAAACAGGACAGTCACCACGCAAACAGAATGAACAGTTGTGATTGTTGAGTGTGCCTGAGATGAACAGTCCCTCTGCCCTGGCCAACTCAGCTTTCTTTCATATCTGAGATCAGGGGGATGTGTTTCTTAACTTTCTCTGAAGACTACTGTGAGGGCAACTAATGAAACCTGCTGTTTTTGAATAGAAACTACTATGATCCAAATGCAATTAGCAATTACATCTCAAGAATCAATTGGAGAAAGGTGTTTTATCTTTGGGAGAGCTCTTTTTTTTTTCTGATAGAAAAAATGTCAATAATTGCTCGGAATGCATGTTTTCCAGAATCTGGTTTTTAATAAATATTATATCCCAAGGAATTAAATGATGTCTATACTGCCAAATGATGTTTATGGTGATTAGTTCAGAATAAAGTGCTATGTGAGGTTGCAAACTTGGACACTTTTTAAAGGCAAACATCTTTTCATGGGGTAGGGTGAGGGGTTGGTTCATTCTATTTGCATGGTTTTCAAAAGCGTCTTTGGTTCGTTTGCCAGCCAGGAGAGAAGGATTCTGAAAATGTTTCTTTCAAGTTTTGCTTATAAACAAATGAATGTAGAGAATCATATAATTACTCAGCAACCGATCTCTCACGGTTTGACTCAGGCATATTTCCTGAGTTCATGAGGACAGAAGTACAGCTCTTCTCAGAAGCCACTGTCTTACTTATAAGACCATTCCCTATTCTATTTTATTTTATTTTATTTTATTTTATTTTATTTTATTTTAAAGCTTGGTTTGAGTATCTAGTTATTTTATTTTATTTTACTTTTTTAGGATTTTATTTATTTATTTGAGAGAGAGAGAGAGATAGAGTGAGAGAGAGCAAAGGCAGAGAGGAGAGGGAGAAGCAGGCTTCCTGCTGAGCCGGCAGCTTAATGCTGGGCTCCATCCCTGGACCCTGGGATCATGATCTTAGCCTAAAGCAGATGCTTAACCAACTGAGCCACCCAGGTGCATACACAACACTATCAGTTCTGCAGTGGTAGCAAATAGGTTTTAATGGCTTAACTTTATAAAGTGCTTTCCTAAAAGTTAGGTGTTGAGGGTCGAATTGAATCCCTCTAAAATTCACATGTTGAAGTCCTAACCCCCAGTACCTCAGAATGTTAATCTTGTTTGGAATCAGGGTCATCGCATATGTAAGTAGTTAAGATGAGGTCACACTGGGGGAGACTGAGCACTTAATCCAATATGACTGGTGACCTTGTAAAAAGAATGGTATGTTGTATATGCTATGCCATTATACGCATGTGCAGTACATTACAGTTAAAATGTGGTAGTCAGCAAGGTTCTTGCTCACTGTGAGAGGAAGAGCTGAGGTGAGCCATAGTGATGAGGAGCACGGTGCTGAAGATGTCTTTAGCCCAGGATTCCAGTCCCAGCTCCACTGTTAATTCATCATGGGCTCCAGGGAATGTGCTACCTTCTCTACTCCTTAACTTTTGCATCTATGGGATGGGCTTAATAATAACAATAATCTATATCATTAAAGTTATCTGGGGATTAAATAAAGCATATCAAACACATAATGAACCCTCAACAAATGCTGGTTGGCCCTTACTATTTACTAATTGGGGCAGGTAGTGTTCTGAATGTCTTTGCTAAATCACAGGACAGTTTCTGTAGACTTTACTACAGCTCCATCTTAATATGATGATAAACCATTCAAATGGCAATAACAGTAGACCCAGTGTCTCATCAAAATACATCCATGAAATTCATGGGAGAAACATAGATGTTTATCTCAAATAACCTTTTCATTTGGAAGTGTGACACTTTTTTTCTGGAAGTAGAAGTCTATACTTTACTTCCCCCGCTACACTCCTGAAAAGTCACTGATGGTAACTGAGTGAACGGTTCAGACAGCCTATCAACATGACATCTTTTTGCCAGCATGATAATACAGCCTATAATTAAGCCAGTTTATTCAAGTAATCCAAATTTATTTGCCAAGACATTTTAACATTCTATTAGTTCTTTCTCAAAGTCAACATTGCCTAAATTAGTTACTTGGAAAAACTGGCCATACAAGTGACAAACAGTACAGATATCTTCAGGGTCATCAGGGGGACACATATACTGAGAGCTGCCCAAGATGACCAGGCTTATTTACTGCCATTGTCCTCATAATTTGATGTTAGTGTTTTTGAGGGTAGGCCTATCGACTACTCACTTGAGGTCTTTAAACCACTTTTAATACAGTGTTCTGTAATTATTAATGATAATAGTAATAATAATACTGACAAACAATTAGGAGGAGGTGAGATGAGAAGAAGAAGATGAACCTATATATATACGGGACACTGTTCCAAGCAATTTGATTAATTTATCTAAGTCTCACAAAACCCCACAAGGTAGATACTATTTTATCCCTTTTACAGCTAAGGCAACTAAGGCCTATAAAAAGTTGATTAACATGATTAAACATTCACTGTTACTAAGTGCTGGAGCAGGGTATCTGAAGCCCAGATCCAGAGCTTGTGCTATCTTGTTCTAGAAATCTTGTGTATACAGTTAAATTGTTTTCATTTAGCCAAAATAAGCAAGTGGTCATTATAATAAGGATGCTTCTTGACAAACCAAAAATAGGTATTTGGTTCCCTATTGAGTTACTGGGATCAGTATAACTGGATTTGTAGCTCAAATGAAGTAATATCATGTCTCTTAGCTTCAGCCCATTTATCTCCAGAATGAGATACTTCAGTTCATTTGTACACTCTGAAGCATCTATTATGTGCTTGGCAGTGAACTCTGCATTATGAGTATTAGAGATGTGCTCTCCTAGAAGACACCGATGCTCTTTCAAAGTTGGATATTTATATGATATAACTTCAACATTACTGATCTAATCCTTTAGATTTCCAAATTTTAAAGAAAGGTCAGATTTTTATTTGTTTGTTTGTGAATAAGAAAATTGGGAAAGATGTGATTATGTATAGTGTCTCACTATCCATTCCTACCTATTTCAGTAGAAAATTCATCCGCTTCTCTTTTCTACATCACCAGTTCCTTACCTACTCAGCCAACAATACTTAGGAACTCAAGAGGCATTGGTTGACCATGACCTTCAACCACTCTGAATGAGGCATTTGTGTGTGTGTGTGTGTGTGTGTGTGTGTGTGTGCATGTGTGTGTTTGTGTTCCTAGAACAACCTGTGCAAGCCTCTTCCCATTAGGACACATACAGTCATAAAATAAAATTCTAAATTTATATGCTTAGCACGACCTCTAGATTTTTCACCCAGTGAAAAATTTTCACACAGTGACTGTGTCTGGTTTGTCTCCAACCCTCAGAAAGCACTAGGTGCTCAGTAAGTGCCTTTTCATCAAAGCTTATGCTCTTTTCATGGTAAGTCTGCCTGCAATTTGCACTGCAAATTCTAATTCTAATTCTGCCTTCTGGTCTGGAGACCCAGGGGCCAATTCTAATTCTTCTTCCTCGCCAAGACCTCCTCAAATATGAAAAACAAAACACTCTTTCTTCAACATGTACATGAATCACCTGTGAATATTGTTAAAATGTATATTCTGATTTTAAAGGGATGGGGTGGGTCCCTGAGATTCTGCATTTCTAACAAGGTCCCAGGTGATGCTGTTGCTGCTGGTTCAAGACATACTTCAGGAAGCTGGCATTCAGAGTGGTCTCTCACTCTGCTTGCCTTTCCACTTTCATGGCTAAGCATACTTACAAGCCTGTTTTGTAATCTGCTCATCTTGCTCTTTTGAGTTATCCTAAGAAGATATGGAGGGGGACTGTAGGTAAAAATAGGTTATTTTCCTTGATTTCCAAAATTAATAAAAGTGAATTTATTAAACTAAGTAGAATGAAAGCATCACAGTCATATTTTCACTGATGTTTAATAAAAAAAGTATCTGGAAGAACTGCCCAGGGGCGCCTGGGTGTCTGGCACAGTTGGTTAGAAGTCTACCTTTGGCTCAAGTAGTGATCCTGGGGTCCTGGGATCGAGCCCCATGGTCAGGCTCACTGCTCAGCAGGGAGTCTGCTTTTCCCTCTCCCTCTGCCCCTCCCCCAGCTCATGCTCACTCTCTCTCTCTCAAATAAATAAAATCTTAAAAAAAAAAAGAACCGCTCAGACACAATTTTTACTGTGATGCATAAGACTCCACGTGACAATTAATAAGATCATGATTCAAATGGCATAAATTAAATTAGCATTCTCAATTATACTTAAAAATGAGTTATTAGTCATTTCAGGCTGAGAAGCACAGATGTAATACAATACACATGTCAATATGTTAATACAGAAAAGCTGTTATATAGTGAAAGTAACAGGCTACTTTGAATTTTCAAGGACAGATCCAATCCAATATTATAGCAATGCATCTGGAAGTCACAAATTTATATAATATAATGATAATTGAGTGGTTAATATGTGCCAGGCATTGTCCTAAGCTCTTCACATGGATTATTAATTTAGTACCAATAATCTCTATTGAGGTAAAGGAAGTAAGTAGTGTTATTAGCTGTATTGTACAGGTGAGGAGATTTAAACACAGAAAGGTCTAGAAATCTCCCAGTCACACAGATATCTGTGAAAGGTGGTCCAATTCTAGAGCACACCAGTGAGCTGCTACTTTCACTTCCTCTCAGGGTCCTGCAGCCATACAAGAGCAGGCTTTATGATGTCTACTTTCCCCCATAGAGACATATTGCTATTCTTCTAATTTCTGCTAAGTTCCTGCTTGAGCGGAGAAGAGACACTCATCTTAAGTCATATTGTCCATCATTATTATTCAAGATATTTGCAGGTACCTATCTCTCAATGCTTTATAGAAATTTGCATTCACCTGGACTCATTTAGCCTCATGTCACCTAAAGCCCACCTTGGTCTAATAAGAAAAATATTAGCATCTCCATTATTTGAATCCAAAGCAAAATAAGACACCTGGTGATATCATGATGCTTAATGAGAACACTTCCTCTTTCAGATTGGTCTTCAAGCAATCCAATAAACTTCTAAAAATTTAGAACAATGACCACATATATCCTATTTTAACTCATATGTGAAAAAATACACTACACCGTGAAGAATAATATACTGTTGGAAGTAAGAAGCCATATCATATAAGATTATACCATCTTACTTTTATCTTCCAGATTTTTGGAAAAAGATTAAACACATAACCACGCTGGCTAGAATGGTTCTTACATATATGTATATGTGTAGAATACTGAATGACTCACAAACTGATGCAGGAAAAAGTCCTATGACCTCTTAAAATGAGAATCTCCTAATACAAATGTGTACTTAGAAAGGTGATCAAAATTCACTCTTAGAGGCATTATAGTATATGCAAAAGATTCTGGAATATCCACTCAACTTATTAAAATTCATGAGACTTGAAAAATCTCACCCAGCCTAAGAGGGGTGTAAACAGAAAAATGTATTTCACAGAAATAAGAAGCTTATTCTAAATTCACCCTGGACATTATTATTTTTTTCTATGCACGTCCTAAAGATGTTTATCCCATTTATATCAAGAACCATTTTAGAAATGGTTTAATGCAGATTATTTTGATGTGTCTTATTTTTCAATAAGTTATCCATAAAATTGTTTTGAATGTACCTTTCCCTACATAAGTGATTGCAGCCACAATGCATGTGCATTTTTTAAGCAAATCCTATCTATTGGCAAAAAATATTGCATTAGTGTCCTAAGTGAAGAAAGGGATGTTATCAACTGATGAAAGACACATGAGCAAGCAAGAGGGATGGTTATCTTCCTTATTTTCAAAGGCAGGAAAAAACCCTAGATTTGTTTGAAAGACTCTAAGTATAGTATAGAACTGTGAAATACTTACGTTTTACATTTATAACTGGAACATATTTTGAAGCGATTTGGAAAATTAGTGCAACCAACTACAACAAATGATTGAGAAGATAGGAGAGAATAATCCACTCCTTTTTAAGCAATCCCCCCTTTCATGGCTCATTGGACACACGCCATCATTATGGTAACAAATAATTTGTTATAAGCACTGCAAAGGCACGTGGCACAGAGTTAGGACTACCAGCCATGCTTTACAAGCCAGCCCGCACTGCACTGCCTACCAATGGCCACTCCATTTGTTGACCAAGTTTGTCCCACATTCCCCTTCCCATTTTAAGTCACATTTCCTTCACCTAAAATATTTTCAGATATTTTAAATCATGAATAAGAGTAAACAGAGGTAGAATGTATCTGAAAAGGATAGAGGGGGCCTAAACTCCGGAAATTATCATCACAGACTATTCTCACTAAAAAGAAATACTGACCTAGTTGCGTATACAAACTAGAATGCTACCCGTTTTATAGAATGCTTCTATAATAGGCAACAGAAAACATACATGTTTTGAAATCTTTTTAGCTTGCAAAATTTCTTTACTTTTGTGTAAAATTTTGTGTAAATCTCCCAAGAGGCATTATTCTCATTTCTCAGATTAGGAATTAGAGGCACAGAGTGACCTCTCCAAGTTTATAGACCAAATACATGAACCCAGATACTTGAAATCAGGCCTTTTGAATCCCTATCTTGGCTTTCACTTACTGAACACCTGGTTATATGCTAATCTACAAAGAGTTTTAGGAACTTTTGTTATTTAGATATGAGTTGGTAAGATAGTTGGTTAAAAAGGAGGTAGAGAATACAGATTCAAGCTACCGATATTCAGGAAAACAAAGAATTTAATATATTCATCTGCTATTATTTGTTTTTTAGCTTTTTTAAATGTTTCAAACTTGTTAGAAACAATGACGTTTTCTGTGTGAGTATATGTGTGGAAAAAAGCATGTAAGTGACCCAGGTTGTTATTCCATCCAGCAAATTAATATTCTATTTAATATTGCTTAGAGAATATGAACCTCTATATTCCTATATTCTTGACAAATATGTAAAGTTGTAATTTAAATATAAACATTTCTGTTCTGTGGGATTCTCCATCTAATATATTCAGTGGTTACTGATCCCAGTTTGATACCTGTCTACTATTAACGAAAAGGATAAAAACTGATTTAAAAAAATCACTAGGAATATATAAATATTTGCTCATCATTTAATAAACAAATTTTAAAAAAGAAGAAGAAAATCTACATTTACATTACAGGTAAATTTGTGGTATATGACTATTCTGCAAAACAATAATGGTATGTAAGGAAGACATTCACTCTTAATACTTCAAGTGCCTAATTTGGCTCCAAATATCTGCATTCAAAAACCGGTAATTGAATTTCCCAAGCAAAACTAAATGCAGCCTCATAGCAAAAATCTGCTGGAATTCTTATTTAATGTGATGCTGAATGGACTTTTGATAAGAAATGCTCATATGGTATACTTCCTCTCTGTCCTACAGATTATATTTAGGTAACCAGAAAACACCTCCAGAGCAGTATGCAAATTAGATTTTGTGGACTATGTAAATGCAATGATTTCTCAGGGGGGTGGGCAATTTTACCAATCTGCACAGAATTTTCTTCTACATTTGAAAGAAAATTCCGAATAGAAGGAGATGGCATTGTGGATAAAGTATAAAGAATTCTTTTATGCCTCATTTTATCAATGAGGAATGAGAAGGTTTGACTAGTTAGGCACATCTAACAACTCACCTCTTTTAGTATGAAATATTCAATTAAACTATTCTTCAGGAATATTTTCAAGAGCCATTAACATTTCATAGATTCTAAAGTTAGGATAATGATTTTAAAATCCTGTCAAATTGTCATAATCTCTCGTTGACATGCCTTTTTTTCACTTATTTTAACATTATCCAATGGTCATAAAATAACTCAGATTCTCCATATGGACATTTAATAACAATATTATAATAAAATTAGTTGTGTTGTCCATCCCTCCTGTAATTATAGAAAGACTAACCACTGGGATTTATTAAAAGCGATACTTAAGTGATTGAATTTACATTGCTTTTCATCCTTCTCAGGTAATCAATCATTTTAGGGATGGATAGGGAAAACAACTTTGTAACTGTATCAGCTTAAACATTTTTTGACAATCTGAAACTTCCCACTGTATAGAGTGCTGTCCGTCAAACAGCTTTCAAAATCTATGCCAGAAATCTCTTTCTTTTATGAAGATCTTACCTATTTTTTTTTTTTGAGAGAGAGAAAGAGAGAGCATGAGCAGGGGAGGGGCAGAGGCAGAGGGAGAGGGAGGGGGAGAAGCAGACTCCCCACTGAGCAGGGAGTCCAATGTGGGGCTGGATCCCCAGACTCTAGGGTCATGACCCCAGCTGAAGGCCGATGCTTAACTGACTGAGCCATGCAGGCAACCTCAGATATCTCCTTTATTTAAGTGCAATATACATTATGTTAAGCAGTATTTGGATTAAAAGAAAATTTAATATTTAATTACATTTTTCATAAACTTATGTCCAAAGTATATTTTTTGGTCAAGATTTGAAAATGCTAAATTTTAATCATCTAATGCATGTTAAGACAAGCTTTAGGGGCGCCTGGGTGGCTCAGTTGGTTAAGTGACTGCCTTCGGCTCAGGTCATGATCCTGGAGTCCCGGGATCGAGTCCGGCATCGGGCTCCCTGCTCAGCAGGGAGTCTGCTTCTCCCTCTGACCCTCCCCCCTCTCATGTGCTCTCTCTCTCATTCTCTCTCTCAAATAAATAAATAAAATCTTAAAAAAAAAAAGACAAGCTTTAAAGTACTCAAGAATTTTTAGAAAACAATGAGTTTTATCTCTTTTAGACTACATCAAACCAAGGGACTATTTTTCACATTAATGAGGATTAAACCATTTCTGTCGTAGGTTATTAAAGGAATGTAATCATTATGTTGTAGGCTCACTGGCATTTAAAAAAAACATTTCACAGTATGTAGTTTGTGTCTCATACTTGTTTTGATTTCTGAAATCTCATAATTGGCTCACTATAGTTTCATCTAGAAATAATCACTCATCACATACTTAGTTTTAATGAAAAATACAGGATTTGAAAAGAAGAAACCAAAAGAACACCGGAATGGCAGAAAACAGTGGAAAATACACTCTGAACACCATGGGAAAAGGCTGAGAGCCATGTATGGAGATGGAGCCTACCTGTGATATTTCCATTGCATGGCCCTGTCTCTCTCACTCAACCCCTAGTATTTTATGTAAACCCAGAGAGTCCAAGTCAACCTGGAAAATTCGACCTTTCTTAGCTCTTTGAACTTATGTCTCTGTATTTAGTCAGAATGAACTATCCCTAATTGCTAAGTATCTGATAAGTAAATTAAAACCCAAATGCCTCTGCATTTTACCAGCTATCTGTATTACCACTTTAGTGCATTATGATAGGAGAGGATTTGACACTCTCAATTGTGGGACGAAAACCTTACAAAAACAGAAATGTGGAAGATCGTTTGGAGTCTGGTTTGCAGCCCTCAAATAATATCACCAACATGCTAATCTGGTTTTAAGTTAGAATGCACAGAGAGTTAGAAAATAATGCATCTTTTCCTGGAAGAATTTGTGATCTGAGCCTTAATTGTCTACTCCCACTTGATTGGTCTGTTTGGTCAGTCTCTTTCTCTCCTCTACGCTTTGAGGAAGGTCTTTTCTAATTTTCTAATATTTGTTTGTGTCTTACAATAAACTTCTTCCATCCCCACTTCACCTATGGGCCAAAAACCAATCTAAAATATGGTTCTCCATGTTGGCTGTACATTAGAAAGACCCGGGGAACTTTACAATCCTGATGCCTAGGCTGCACCATAGACCAACTAAACCAAATCTCTGGAGGTGGGACCCAGACATCCAGATATTTTAAAACTCTCTAGGTTATTCTATTGTATAGCCAGAGTCGAAAATCACTTTTCTATATGTTGGGCTTGAGACTTTGTATTATCTTAATTGTCAGATGAAGACTTTCCATAAAGAGACATTATCCCTTCTCCTTGCTTCCTACAGTTTATCCATCCCAGTTAACAACTACTTTTGGGTCATACAATCATGGTGTGATGAAATAAAGAACAACTCTGGAGGACTTTTTTTTAAAGTAAATTCCTTGCCCAGCATGGAGCCTAACACAGAACTTGAACTCATGACCCTGAAATCAAGACGTGACCTAAGATCAAGAGTTAGACACTTAACCAACTGAGCCACCCTGGCGCCCCTGGAGGAATTTTTATTATCAGAACATTATATCCTGATTTTACATGACAGTTATGATCATTGGATACTGCTGTAGAAATGACCACCTACCCAAACTAGGAGCTCTAAACTCTGTCAACCCACAAAAATTACTTGAGGATTTTTTAAAATATAAATTCTCTAAGAATGGGTCCTGATCAGGCTGAAAATTCCCAGTGCTCTACCTAATACCGTGAAGAACACAACTTAAAAAGTGACTTTCTTCTTACTCCTTCTTTTTTCTTCCTGTTTAATATTGATGGCTTTACCTAATTTTGGTTAAACTAAAGTAGATCCCTCAAAATTTAGTATTTTAAAGTAATTTATTCAAGTGTGCTGAACATTTGATTGGATACACACAAGTTTCCAATTTAACTGAGATATTTTAAGAGTGAATGGTTTAAACTATTTTTCTCTCATAATAAAAGAGTAAAATGAATATAGATCTGTAGTGAGGGTCTAAGCCACTAATATAATAATTATATATGATATATAGTATGGGACATTTCTTTTCTTGCCATAAATCACTGCTCCTACTCCTCTAAATTATTCTCGTAATTTCAATATTTTACCTGAGTTGAAGATCTCTATCTTCAAAAAAAGTAATCATTAACATTCATCTAATTTCTACTTACATGCTTCAGATTTAACTGGTCTGGATGTACCTGGAATCCATATACTCTAAAGCGTCTATAGGTGATTCAAATGGAGAGCTCAGATTGAGACCCATTGCCCTTAACCTTGGATAGAAACTGCAGCCAGAGGAAACTATTTCTTCAATTAACAAGAATGAATGAATGAGTGAATGAATGGCTTCCTGATGGCTTTGACTAGACAAATATCGACAAGTGCATACACCTCAGAGTGAAGACCCGTAATATTTTAAAATATTCAAAACTGGGGAGGGGATGTTCAGCGTAGTACTTGATGTGCTCCAGAGCTATGGCTGGTCTTCCATTAGGTTTTTCTTTAAAAGAAAACCATTTTTTTCTACCTTATTTTTCACTTTATACATAAATGGTCAGTGGCTCAGTGAATGCTACTTCATCTGAACAGGCCTGGATTAAAACAAAATAAAAAACTGAACTTGCTTCTGGCAGGAAGTAAAGTGCTTCAGAGTACACAGCCCCTTGCCCAGTGCCTGTGAGTTCACCCAAACCCTGTGGGCAGTAGACCTTTTCCCATGTTGTTCTTTAAAGATTTAACTAAATATCTTCAACAGAAACAGTCTGAGCAAGTAAGAACGAGGGGGAGGAAGGAATGAAAACCTAAGTCAGGAATTTTTTTTTTTCATTCTACTTCGTTAACTCATGGTTCAGTATTTTGGTACAATTTGTACCATTTCAGATCTGTACTCCAGGCAAAAATATAGTAACTTGAAATATTGTGTTTAAAGAAATTCTAGTATTCTATTATCATTAAATTATTTACCTTTTTCCCCCCAGGTTTCAACACAGTTTTATTGGGAGATTTTGTTTTCTATGAAATATACTAGAAACCAGGGAAGGGGACACATCCACTTTGCAAGATAAGGCTCTTCCGTCATTTAGGAAAGGCAGGGGGTGGGGCAAGGCACACTGGGATTTAGATCCATTTCCCGCCCTTTGGTTTCACTCACATTTCTTTTCTCTCTCAGCAAGTACCAGAGGACACAAACACAAAGACAAGAAACAAAAATAGCATGATCAACCTTCAGCCAGGCCACACCCAACCCTCTCCACATCCCCAAACTGTGCCAGGACTTGGAGGGTCTCGGGTCACAAATCTGCCACAAGGTTCTGTGTTTGCATTTCTGACAGTGACTCACCCAGATGTTCCCATCCTGATGATAGGGTTTCCAATTTCTCCCAGTGTCACTGAACAGCATGCGGTATTGGGTCACCCAGTCTGAGCTGCTGTATCTTCCTTGGGTTGCAATGGCACTGATCTGCTTCCGATTGCCAAAGTCAACCTGAAGCCATTGATAATGGTCACTGTCGGATGGAGACCATCCCCCGGCACCTGAAGAAGGTCAAGGCAAGAGAGGAAAATGGATATTTAGAGTTGAAGTTCTACAATTGACTATGGATTATTCTACATCTTTTAATTGGCCTTAGCAGTGCAACATTCTACAGATATATTATGGAATGTCCTTTATAGATGCCACTGGGACTTCAACTAATATTCTTCCAGGTGGGTAACATTGATACTCTAACCTCTTTATAGTGTAATTATGTGCTCATTTTCTCCTGAGCAAATGTCTTCATAATTCCTCAATTAGATCTTATTAGTACATGTCAAAGTCTAATTGGCTGAGGGTTGATCAATTTACCATTAATTCTTCAACTAAAAATCACTAGGAAAAAAAATGTAACAATCTATTAATTCCTCATGTGAGGTTTTATGTTTGAGTAGATTATAAATGAAACAAAAAGCACTTATACACAACTCTAAACTCTCTTTTGCATTAAAAAGTTCAGAGTTCAAAGAATACTAGTCGTTCTTAAGAGGAGGTCTAATCTTATATTAAGTCCCGTACTCATGAGAACTAAGGTATATAGTTACTCAGGTAATGTGTTCACTAACCCTTAAGAGATATACAACCCAGGCCTCTTGATAACCACATTCTGAGGAAAATAATTTCAGTAACTAAATGAAGTAAAACTTCTTTTGGTAAAATATAAAAATTGTTAAATAATAAAAATGCAAACAAAATTTTTAGGAAAATAACATTAATATAGAAAAATACTCTTAGTTTATACCACCATATAAAATAACTATGGTTGTATATAAATATATTATGGAAAATATGGCATAATGCTTAGTGCTAAGGGGCAATATAATTTTTTGAGTGAGTTTGGCTACTAATGGGAGTGAATGGTAGAAAAGTATTCAAGAAATTATTCCATGTACAGTGTATCAACATATATATGCAGCACTTCACAAATAAAGAACCTAAGAGACAATAAAAGAATTTATTCTATGAGGACTGTGATAATAGAAATCATTTTGCAAATCATCACAGATATATCCTTCACTTAATGATGTTTACATGGCTTGTTTCTGCTTTCAGCTATGATAGAATACTTCTCCTGCCATAAAAAAAAAAATCACAAAATTACAAAATGTCTAATCCCTTTATAGGGATTAGACAATGGACAATACAGGATCCCTGATCCACAGGAGAAGATAAACAAATGAGGTAATACCTGCCAGCTTCCTGACTTTCTGCCTGGTTTACTTTCTGGATTGTGGCATATGAAAGAGCATCCCAGAGTACAACAGTGTCAATGAGATGGAGACATATCAAAATCAAATCTCCTGAGGAAGCTGGAATTTGTAGGACAAGTACCAGGAGGGGGCAGCTCTAAAGAGAAAGAGCTCTGGAAATCTGCATGGGATCACTAGTGAGCCTCTGGAGTCCAGATTCTGTATGAATTGGAAGCTGTGTAGTTGCAGACCAAGACTCCACAAGACCAGGTAAAGGCCATTATGAAATGAACAACCAAAGGGAGCCCAGGGTGGGAAGTAGTTTAATTTCACACTTGAGAGAAGTTGTTGAACAAGGCTAGGCATTCAGCAGACATCTCAGAAAGATTAGAATAATTTAGTCCTAAACTAAGGGCTACTCTGGACACATCTGAATAAATGTTGGTAAAAAGCCTGAAAAAAGATCAGTCTGACCTACAAATAAATTAACTCCTTGCTCAGACAAAACCCAACATTTCATTAAGGAAGTCCGTGAAATTCAGAAGCTCAACAACATGGCATCCGTAATGTCCAGCATAAAAATTGTTTTAAATATAAGACATTTGGGGGAGAAGGAAAAAATGAATTAAACCAGAGAAAAGTCAGTCAATAGAAATAGATTATAAATAACAGAGATGATGAAATTAGTTGACCAGGACTTTAAAACTGAGCTTATAAATTAGTTCCATTATTTGAAAGAAAATATAAAATATTGAATGAACAATATGAGATATTAATGGGGAAAATATACAACTAAAGAGAACAAAATGGAATTTTCTGAAATATATATAATATATATATTTATATATAAATTTTGGAGGGGGCAGGGAAGGAAAGAGAGAGAGGAGGGAGGAGAGGGAGAGAGAGAATCCTAAGCAGGCTCCTCACTGAGCCTAGAGCCCGATGCTGGGCTGGGTCCCAGGACGCTGAGATCAGGACCTGAGGCAAAACCAAGAGTTGGACACTCCACCGACTTAGTCACCAGGTGCCCCTAGTTTTTTTTTGTTGTTGCTTGTTTGTTTGTTTTTAGTGGGCTCATGCCCAGCATGGATCCCAGTACAGGACTTGAACTCATGACCCTGAGATCAAGACCTGAGCTGAGATCAAGGATCAGATATTTAACCCACTGAGCCACACAGGGACCCCTAAAAATACACTTGAAGAAACAGTGGTTGAAAATAGTAAACCCAGATATCTGAGGAATTCAAGCTGAAAACAGGATCAATACAAAGATAAACACACCAAGTCTCATCATAATCAACTGGTAAAAAAACAATGCTAAAGAGAAAAATCTCAAAAGTAGCCAGAGGGTAATAACATCTTAGCAAAAACGATGCAAAGCGAAAGACAAAAGAATGACATCTGATAGGATGAAAAGGAAAGGAAAAAACAAGTCTGTCAATCTAAAATTCTGTATCCAGCAAAAATATCCTTTAAACGTGAAAGTAACATGATATTTAGGGCAAAAGCTGAGAGAATTCATCACCCATAGGTAGAAGAAATGTAAATTTTTCAGCCTCCAGGAAAATTTCCCATATTAAAACTCATTTCTACATGAAGAAATGAATGCTAATAATGGTAAACATGTCAGTGAAGATAAAATATTTGTGTTTTCAAATTTCTTTAAAAAATAATTGAGTGGGGGCACATGGGTGGCTCAGTTAAGCGTCTGCCTTTGGCCAAGTCAAGATCCCAGTGTCCTGGGACTGAGCCCCGCATTGGGCTCTCCCTGCTCAGTGGGAGCCTGCTTCTCCCTCTCCCTCTGCCTGCTGTTCCCCTTGCTGGTGCTCGCTCTCTCTCTCTCTGTCAGATAAATAAAATCTTTAAAAAATAAAAAAAGATAATTGAGTTTTTTTTTTAAGATTTTTTAATTTATTTATTTTGGAAAGAGTGAGTGAGAGAGAGTGACTCCGAGCAGGGAGAGGGGCAGAAGGAGAGGGAGAAGCTGACTCCTCACTGAACACAGAGCCCAATGCAGGGCTCCATCCTGGGACTCTGGGATCATGAGCTGAGCCGAAGGCAGACACTTAACTGACTGAGCCACCCAGGTACTCTTCTTAATGGAGTGTTTAAAAGAAAAACAGGAGCAATGAATTAGAGGGTTTATAACAGATGTAGAAGTAAAACCTAAGACTATGATAGCACAAAGGAGAGGTGGCAAGAAAAAATACATTCTGTATTGAGTTTCTTAGGTTACTAGGGAGTGACGTAATATTCTTTGAAGATAGTAACCCTATATCAGGGATTAGCACACTTTTTCTATAAAGTGTTCAATACTAAATATTTTAGGCTTTGCAGACCATACACCAACATTTTATGTTCCAATAAAAGTGAGACACTGTAACTTCTCCTTCAAGTATCAGCATGTCCACTGCAAGCATTACCTCTAGCAGTGGATGCTGTGATGTGCCATTCAGGTGCTCGTTTATGACAGGAGGAATTATTACCTCAGTTATTTCAAAGTTGCTGAGAGACAGTCGTTAGCTGTAATTCCTCTTGAGGAACTTCCTGAGTGAAAAAAAGGCACTGTATCCAGGGGCATGCCCCTTCCTGGGGTTGTACACATGCAGTGACTGGTCAACCAGGAGTTTGAAAGGGCAGTCCTTCCTCCTGCCCCAACTTGGGAAAACTGGTGGGTCATGGCAGTCTGTAGAATTGGTTGAAGCCTCCACTGAGAGTAGATTGCATCTCAACTTCTCCCTCTGCCTCTTTCCACTTCATCCCTTTACCTTCCACAAGTCTCCACCCCAAAGGTACTCTCTAATAAATTCCCTACATGTTCTTCTCCATCTTAGAATTTATATCCTGGGGAATCCAATCTGCAATACTTCCTTGGAATCTCCTGATAATCTGCTCACTAACAATGGGAGTTCGTTGTCTCTGTCCATGTGTGTTATTTATATGCTGTTTTTCCCCTGTTGTAGTATCTGATATTCCCCATAGTCATCTATCATCCACATGCCTATTTTACCTAGAATTCTGTAAAATGTTAGAGGAGCTGTAGATGAATTTCTGGGATAATAACACACCCCATTATCAAGAGATTATTAATATACTTTCTTATCTGTTAGATATATTGTTCCAAACTTAGGGAAAATTCTACAACTAACTGCATAGAAAATTCTGTGTGTTACCAAAAGCAACAGGGTGATTTGGTCATTGAAGTAAATATGCGATTATTACAGGGACTGAAGAGGGGTAAATGTGAGCAATTAATTGTTCAGTGAAATCAGAATATTTCTAACTAGTCCTCAAAAAATATTCCAGTATAAATTTCTTAAGTTACTCATTTTCATTTTCACTGAATTACAATTTTTCAATGAGGAGGCAATTAACTACAACTACTTAATCCCATTAATCTCACTACTTTAAAAAGTAGAATTTATTGTCAACTTTAAGGGAAACAAAATGCTAAAAGAAAGGAAAATGTAAGTTAAAAGTTATTTCTTTGCAGAAGTACACGTGGAGAGAATAGTGATTAACCTCAAGGGGAGGGCAAATGTCAGGCTTTCGTGAAGAACATGGTAGAAAGATCGATGGAAAGTTTCCTATTTCTCTTTGATCTATAAAGCAGTGTAATTTGGGGAAGTTGATTACTTTGTTCATTTGGCTTGTGAAATGTGTAGCCTCTATTGATCCAAGGATTAAGGATGATAACTCTTTCATCACAAAAACCTCGGGAAAATGGTATATAAGACAGAAGTGTTCCCCAGCATATTGTGGCGAGTTATACGAGGGCAAATGCATTCGCAATGGATGGTGTGAAAGCTCAAAGGAAAAAAACTGCAAAGTTGAAGAGAAGGTAGAGGAGGTAGAGATAGTGAATAGTCATAAACTCTTAGTTTCTAAGAAGACAACACTAACTCTTATTTGGAAATAAAAGAACCAAAAATATCAGTTGATAACTAGAAAGTTGTTAGCATGAACTGAAAGATGTGCACTGATGTAAAACTCTTACCATCCCCTAGACAGGAAGGACGCTGTTCCCTCCCTCTTCTCTCCCTCTCCCCTTCCACTTCCTTTCATCCCTCCCTTTCTCTTTTCTCTTTTTTTCTCTCTCTCACATGCATACACCCATTGTGTGTGTGTGTGTGTGTGTGTGTGTATTATAAAGATACATAGTGTTTATATTCTAGTGTCCCATTCTACTGGGGTTGCTTGAGTGATAAATTGTAATAGAGAACCTGGAGAAATGAATGCAACTAGCCCTCTAAACTTAGTGAAAGCTTATAATTATGATGGTTATTTCTGCTTTATAATTTATAAACCAGTAATTCCGAGAGAAAAGAAAAACTTAGTAGGTGGTTTAAGAGAGGGCTTGAAATTTCTTTTCTAGTGATAAATGTTTCCTGCATAAACATGATGTTCAAGTGGTGGTTGTAAACACCACCAGAGATTATAAGCCTAGATTCTAATTTAAAAGAAAAAGGTAGAAACATTTTTTTCAATTAAGTGTAGAACTACGTTTAATAACTGGTTGAAAAATATGTATCAGATGAAAAGAATAAATTGAAAAGGAGACTTTCAGGCAAGATCATATTATGAGTTCAGGGTTGGAGGCCTCCTTCTACTATAAATACATAGTATTTTTAGATAAAATAGATAAAAAGAAAATTGAAAAGACATAGCCAGGATAAAATATAAGATAAGCATCTCCATGCACAAGAAATGCAACCCAAATGTAAGGCAATGGGTAGGACCAAAGCAGGGGCTAGCTGGAGTCAGGGTCTGGGAAAACACAGAGGCAGCAGGGCACTGGATCCTGGGGAATACTGGTAAATTTAAGTCTCTCCATGTGTGTCAGAGAAAGGAAGCCTGGGTCAGGGCTGAAAATAAAGACTAGCCCAGGACTAACTGCTTGGGAAACAAGACTAAATCAGCTGCTACTGACTTAGAAATATGGCTTAGATGAGACTGTGCTCAGAGAAGTTAGAAAACAGCGGGAACCTGTGTGGCTCAGTCAGTGTCTGCCTTCTGCTTGGGTTGTAATCCCGGGGTCCTGGGAGGGAGCCTGGACTTGGGCTCCTTGTTCAGAGGGCAGTCTGCTTCTCCCTCTGCCCCTCCCCCCTCCCCCCAAGTAAATAAAATCTTTTAAAAAAAGGAACTTAGAAAACAGGTATATATGAGCTCAGCACCACTGACTCGGTGACTGGACTTACGGTTCTCTAATAACACTGCCAGACAAAAGCGCAAGGTCATCCATGTAGGTTGTGGTTCTGGACTAGGGATGTGGGAAGCTGAATACAGAAAGTCACAAAACTATCCAGCAGAAAAGGAGGTGAGAGACAGAGCCAGAGAGCCAGGGAGACTGGTTGTCAAGAAGAGTGTGCAAACCAAAATTTCAACACAGAAAAGAAAACAAATGCCACAAAGTCAGCTAACAAAGTCAAAAGTTCAATGGGAATTAACTCCAGATGTAAGAACCATTGAGGACCAGTGGAAATAAATATGTTTTATATTCTTAACAATATAAAATAAGTAACATACCCATTAAAAACAGCAGTAATGATCAGATGCAACCAGGGGAAATAAAGCATTTACAGACAGATACTACAAAGAACCAAAGAGTAATCTTAGGAATAAAAAAATATAGTCACTGACAGGAAAAAGAAAATTCTATCAGAGGAAAATCCACAAATTACATATTACCTCAGAAAGAATCGCTCAGCTGAAAGGTAATATTGCAGGATTCATACAGAAATCAACATAGGAAAAAATGAAACATGTTTGAATTCAAGAACTTCTGCTTTTGACCAAGATGGAGTCATAGAGATTGAATTTACTTCCTCACCTGAAACAATGAAAAAGCAGTCAAAATATATGAGATGATAGTTTGCAAGACCACAAGATATGAGGCAATTAAGGGCTGGAATCCCCAAGATATGGGACAAAATGAAGTGAGTTCTACTGCTCAGCTTCCTATTTTGAGAGAGTTTCCAGGATGAGACATTAGAAAGAACCCAAGCAGAACATGATGGAATCCTTGAGTTGAGAAGAGAGAGCTGTGAGACCAGTTGGCTGGGGTCTTCCTCAAAGTCTTCAGTTGAGTAATGATCAGCATACATATATGGAGAAACTACCCAGAGCTGAGCAAAGAATCATCTGAATGGAGGAAGGTACTTCTGCTTTGTACTACTTACCATATGATCCCACCATTCCCCTCCTAGGTATTTTCCCAAGAGAAAACGAAGCCTGTGAACATAACAAAGTCCTGTGCACAATGTTCTCAGCAGCTTTCCTTGTAATAGCCCAAAGCTGAAAGCAACCCACCTGTCCATCAACAGATGAACAGATAAACAAATGATGTACATCCATATTGCAGAATACTATTCAGTAATCAAAAGGAATGGACACTGATACACACTACATGATTAATCTGAAAATAATCTGAAAGGATCCAGGACAAAAAAAGTGCATATGGTAAATTCCATTTATATAAGATTCTAGGAAATGCAAACTGTTATATAAGAACAAGAGCAGATCAGTAATTGCTGGAGGAAGGGGGAGAAGGAGGGGAAAAAAAGAGGGTTATAGGGATGACTGGGTGGTTCAATCAGTTAAGCATCTGCTTTCAGCTTCAGGTCATGATCCCAGGGTCCTGGGATAAAGTATGGTATCGGGTTCCCTGCTGAGCAGGGAGTCTGCTTCTCCCTCTCCCTCTGCCTCTCCTCCTGCTTATGTGCGCGCTCTCTCTCTCTGACAAAAATAAATAAAATCTTTAAAAAAAAAGGGGGTTACAAAGTAGCAAAAATAAACCTCTTGGGGTAATGGATATATTCATCATCTTGACTGGGGTGATGTTTTCATAGGAATAACATATATGATTATCAAATTGCATAATTTAAATATGTAACTATTAGTGTACATCAATGATACATCAATAAAGTTGAAATTTGTAGACAAGGAGGATAGAGTTTCAATGAGAAGTCTAAAAAGTTCTAGCATAAAACAAATATGTAGAATATAAACATTTGAAGAAGTAATGACTGAAATTTTTTCAAAATTGACAAAGAAAAAATAAAAGTCATGATGCCACAGATTAAAAAGGCCCTCTGAATATTGAAAACTATATGTAATGTAAGAGTATCACTAAAAGTGTATTTTCAGGTACAAATGAAAGCTGATCTAAAATAATAAGACTAATGAAAGGCAATATTTGAAAAAATAAAGTTTAAGCAGACAGTTGAGAATTACCTCATTGATAAATAAAAAAAACCCCAGCATCTGAAGAAGTGCAAAAAGTTGCCTACTAATGAGCTCAGATTTTATTTACAGTGGGACATAAACAGCTAGAAAGTGTGGCATCTGACCTACTTAGAAGAGCTAGAATAGGCTTCAACCAAGGGGCTATAGTTGATTGGAAGCCAGAAAAGAGAGCCCCAGTCCTTAATTAATGTCTGTTATGAGCTAGAGAAGTGAAAATGGCAATGCCATGGTCATTCCTAAAATATGGAAAAATTAATGCCTATATAATGTTAAAATGAAAGAGTATTAAAGTACATTTTGAAACAAAACAAAAAAGGAGAATTGATATTATCAGACATTATTAGATGACAAGATGACAGAATGGTTTGTCTCCCATTTCTGCCTTCTCCAGTGAAGACAAGGGATTTCTCTTCATCCTAGAAGGAGCAGAACTAATAACTGAGTACAGTAATTACCTCCTGTGACAAGTTGGGACATAAACAGTGATAGAGCTGCTTTAACTTTTTTGAAACATTCAGCTTATATCCCAAAGGACTGGCATTATTCATCAATGTAACCTAGCTTCTTTGAATATTTATCAAAGGAGCTGCCAGAAAAGTAATGATAGCCCTCCTACCAACACACACACACACACACACACACACACACACACACACACACACACAAACATTAAAAACAAAGGACTTAGTGAATCTAGAAACAAAAATAGATAAGAAAGCTCTTCTTCAAGATCTGGCATGTGGGTTATGAGCATTTAGAATAAAGGAGAAATGGGGGGTTGGTGATACTGGAGGCAGTGTTGGTGGGTTACAAGGATTTCCTTTTTGATCATTTTCTCGTTTAATAGAACACAATAAATTCCGTAGATATATGTAAACCTTGATTTTAGCAAAGCATTTGGCGATATCTCTGATAAACATAAAATGGTAAAATGTGGTCTGGAAGATAACAGTTTTGGGGGCACTCAAAATTGGTTAATAATTATGCCCCAAATATTTTGATTAATGACTATGTTAACTTGAAGAGAGCTCCCTAATGATGTGCCACAGGCTTTCATCCTGTACACTGTCATTTATATTTTTATTATCTAAGGCATGGAAGACATGCTTATGAAATTTGTCAATTACATAAAGCTGGAAGAGAGACCTAATAGAATAACTAACTGAATTATGATGTAAAATGTTCTTGACTGACGGCAAATCTGAGCTTGTACCTGCACAATTTATCATCAGTAATAAACCAATATGGCCGTTATGAACAAGTGCATTATCCTTTTCACAACTAAGGTGTATAATGTATAGGAATAAAAATGCAATCTTAATTTACTTTGTGGAAAATATAGTGCTGAAATGATGGCATCTAACTATAGTACTATATTTGCAGTACTACATTCAAAACATTTTTGATACATTTTTATTAAGGCTTTACATATAAATAGAAAAATGAACAAATTATAAACATATTGTATTAAGAATCATTACAAAATGAACATAACTGTGTAATCACCACACAGATCTATATAGAAATCCTTGCCAGCAACCCATAAGCTCTCATGATGTCCTTTTCCAAATGTGGTCACCTTTCCCCAATGAATTGCTCCAGAGATTCATCCATGGAGTTGCATTTAACAGTATATATAGCAGGTTATAGATTGCTCATTTTCTTTATTGTTTGGTATTACATTGTATAATCTAATTCTCTTTATGTAGCCATTCTAGGGTTAAACATGTGGATATCTCCAGTGTGGAGTTATTATGAATAATTTAGCCATCAATATTCTTGTTCATGTCTGTGAACACCTATTTGTGTACTTCTGCTGGGCATATATGCCCAGGAGTGGGACTGTGGGTCCATACATGTTTGTATTTTTAAGTTTAGTCAATTTTGCCAACAATTTCCCAAAGTAGTTGAGTCGATTTTTACCCCTGCCTCCCCAAACATACACGGTAGTATGGTCATGAATTTCTGTTGTACCACATCCTTACCTAAATTTGATGTTGTTAGCCCTTTTGTTTGTTTTTCCTGTAAGTTTAGTTTGAACATTCTGGCTCAATGTAAGTTTAATTCTCATTTTCCTGATAACTATACTTATTCTTGTAATACAACTTATTATAAAATTGTTGTAAATTAAGACATAGGTGTTATGAGTGCAAGGATGGGAAAACAGACAAAATAAACAACAAACAGGGTTCTAGAAGGGAGGAGGGGGTGGGTGGATGGGTTAGCCTGGTGATGGGTATTAAAGAGGGCACGTATTGAATGGAGCACTGGGTGTTATATGCAAACAATGAATCAGGGAACACTACATCAAAAACTAATGATGTAATGTATGGTGATTAACATAACATAATAAAATTAAATTAAAAAAAAGAAAGTGGCAGAACTGGAAAAAAATTAAAAAAAATTTAGATTCCTGAAACAGAACCATATATATACAGTGCTAACATAGGGAATACAAGGAAATAGTAGAGAAAGGAGGTATTTTTTTCAATAATATATTTGAGGTCAATTGGATATCCACATGGGAAAAAAGTGAAATGTGACTTTCCCCTATACTGTACTCAAAAATCAAGTTAAAAATAGGTAGATCCAAATGCAAGGGGTCAAACATTAAAGCTTCTAGAAGATGCTATAGGAGAATAACATCATATTCCTGGAGTTTGGAAAGATTTCTCAAACAGGACTCAAAAGCACTAGCTATATAAGAAAAGATGGATAAATTAGATTATATTAAAATGAGAAATTATTGATTATCTGAAGGCATTAATAAGAGAGTGAAATGGATAATCACTGATCAAGGGATGGTATTTCCAAACATATAACCAACAAATACTCATATACAAGATATATAAATAAGTCCTGAAAATCAGTAAGAGATATTCAGACAATTCAATCTAAAAAAAAAAAAAATGATCAAGGACTCTTAACAGGCAGTCCACACACACACACAAACACACAAAGGAATAGATGCTATACAACATATTAAAAAATGCTCAACCTCATGGGATTGGCATTTTAAGACAGACAAAAAACTAAACATGTTCAAACAGAGTAACCAAAATCATGAGAGCACCTAATTTCATCATATTTCTTTGAAGGGCCCAATGATGCTGAAGCTTTACAAGAAAAAATCAAGGGGTTACAATTTCCATCTTCTACTATTTGAAAGAAGAGATAAAAAGTTTCTCAATGGTGCAACGATAATACCATAAACTCCGAAAGTATGCACCCTGATGTACATAGATTATGCAGCTTTAACTCATATTTTTGAAATTCATATGTTGCTTGAACAAAGTGAAAAAATTTACTTCTTGATTCAACACTTGGTTGCATTTGTCTGTCTATAAATTGCTCATCTTACTGCAAATTCTTTATATTTTGGAATTTGATCAACAAAGAAAACAATATCAAACTGATTTTAAGAAATTTGAAACAAATACTTTGCTGGGAGAACAAAAATTTCCTTATTAAATATGGTTGTTCCTTCAAGGGTCCTACATACTACATTATGAAAATTCGTAAGGAGATCTCTTTATAATGTTAATAGTATCCAGATATGAATTGTGTCATCAAAATCAGTAAATTTCTCGGAATTAGGCAAAATTAAAAGCAAATCTATTGAGGCTTCTTTACATATTCCTCACTTCAGAGGTAAATCACTATCTGAGATATGAAATAGGCTTACTGCAAGGCAAGTTTAGTTTCATATATTAAAAAATATACATTTTCAGGAATTTCACAGGTCAATTATATTTTAAGACCTTTGATTTGAGCTAATTTGTTTTTTTAATGTTAAATATTACCTTAAGAATATGCTATAATAGACAAGGAAAATAAAAGCTAGATACAGGAACTATATTGCTGCATGAAATTGCATAAAGGCTGGATAGCAGCTGAAACTAATGTGAGCTCAAAATTAGGTATGATGAGCTTCTTGTTCTGCATAGAAGCCTCAGTGTGATTTCTGTTCTCATCAGAAAGAGTAGATCTTCACAGGAAGTTAGCCTGGGCCAGGGTGTAAAAGTGAACACGTGTACACAAGTCTGATTCATGTAATATAATAATTAAGTTTGATTAGAAAATCTTGAACATTGACATGCCCTACAATTTCTAAATTTCCTAACCACACAGTGTATACAATGTATGTTCTTATTTTTTTAAATGTCTTGGAAATACTGTAACAAAGAGAAAACAGATGTTTTCTGTGTGTTACTTTAGGTGGTGGTATCAGGAAAAGAAGGTTAAAATTATAAGCAGTCAGAATTCAGTACGATAATTTAAAAAACATTATGATAATATCAACAATAGAGTGGATTACTACAAGTAGTGAGCTCCGCATTACTGGAGCTATTCAGCTGAAAGCTGGATAATAAGAATTTCTTCAGAGGGGAATTTTACTTCGGATGGAAGGCTGGACTAACTAGCCTTTCATTTCATTCACAAAGAAAGTTGGAATGTAATACAAACTATTATGTTGAATTTATTAGCAATACTATCAAGTGATTTTTATTTCTTATTGCCTTAAAACTAACAGCTATCCCAAGTTTTGGTTGATCTATTTTATTAACATCGGGGGGAGGATATTATTTATACTATTGCTAAATAACATTTGACTATATATAACCTTTACTATTAAAAGAGTCTGGTCGATTCCATTTTTACCACAAATAACTTCCCTGGTTTCTTCATTCAGCAAATATTTATAGAGCACTTCTAGATGCCAGCCATTAAGGGTTTTGTGTTTTGTGTGTGTGTGTGTGTGTGTGTGTGTGTGTGTGTGTGTGTTTTAAAGATTTTATTTATTTATTTGAGAGAGCATAAGCAGGGGGAGGGGCAGAGGGAGAGAAATTTTTGTTAAAGCACTCATTGTATTAGGCTAAATATTATTTTTGGCTTAATATAGGGTAAGTGAATTCTCACTAAAGAACATGTATTTTCTCATTCTTAAAAATCATTTGGTTGTCGTCATCTATTAAATCTTTATAAATTAAATCTTTAGCCATTATCTTTAAAAGGCCCTTGGGTTGAATCAGAAATCTCGTACTCAAAATGCACAAAGCTGGGGTAGGAACAGTCATTGGAGTTCAGTTTTAACACGTTTTACTTGTCTGCAGTTATTATTCAGACATAAGCATGCCCAAGCCTGTGAACATATTCACCACCCCTTCCTCAGTGTGGCAGAAGGAATTGGCCTATGTGGGTCAGAAGAGGGAGTGGACAGAGTATTCTGATGTGCTAGAAATGAGCAAGGACTTTCTCATTCCACGCGGGATGGGCAATCCTGGTGTCAGTCTGCTCCAGAGTTACCTAGCAGACTTGACTGAGGGAAGGCACAATTCAAAGTGAAAGTTTTAAGAATTCAAATTTAACTTATCACGATAGAGAATCCCTTTAACTTCTGTAGCAGCTTTTAGCTAAGTGGCTAAAATTAAGTGAATTTCAAAACTGATTCTCATCTATATCATCAAAACCTAGTCTCTAGCTAGCATTTTATACCAAGTGAGGTTTGGTTATTTATTACTGTTTCCTTCACTTAAGAAAGAAAAGGGTCAGAGGCACATTTACAAAATGAAAATGTTCTCACTGGTAACTAAGTATAGTTTATTGTTTATTAACAAAATAATTAGGGATGCAAGTAATATCTCCATGCCATCTGCCTCAGGGACTCCTTTATTGAAGCCTCATTAGGGGCGAGCCTCTGCCATAAAAGAGATCAGTGGAGAAAATGCAAATAGCAAAAAAGAGGTATACGTATTATCTGCACATTAGCAAAATCTGTTATTGGATATGCAATAATGCCAATGACTTATGCAAATAATATATGCAAAACGATATGCAAAATTGTCTGCAGTGTGTACAATGATAGTCGCTTGATACACGTTTTATATATACCATGATGCATGCAACAATACAAAATTGTCAATGATCTATGCAATGATATAAGGAAGATATCTTGTGTATGCAGTGATTTTCAAGCTAGGTCTACATGAAAGTACAGAAGGATGATGCCATTTTCCTACAAAAGATCATGACAGTTGAGACATATTTCTACTGACTTGAAGTAAGTGGAAAATTGCCTCATTTCTCCACTTTTTACATTTGTACATTCAGTCTCTATGACGTAGCAATTTGAAATGTTTGAAAACATAGGTTTCTTTCTCTGCTTTAGTTCCCCTCTTTTTTTTTTTTTCAGAGAGAAACTGCAAAGGGCTTATTTTCAAGATCAATATAGTTAAATTTAGTAAACATACCCCTTAAATCAAACTCAGATAAAGTTCTGGGATCTTCCCTATAACTCATGCATAGTAAGTGATTCCTTTCTCTTTGGCCAGCACTTTTTGTGCATATTATTTGTTCCAATCCCTAAGCCCAGTTCCTGGATGCAGGTGTTACACCATTCCCAAATTCAGGCTTAGAATCCTCATGAGCCCTGTGAAAGTATATGGCACATTGAAGGCTCTTTAAAAAAAAGAAATACCTGTTGTAATTGTAGAATCTGTTTTTGTCAAGAGAGGAGATTTTTACATTCATATGGTTGGTAACATAAACCTATTTCACCAAAAAAAGTTGTGGGTGTATTTTGATATAAATAGAAAATATTTATAGTAGTACCACCTCTTTAGGGTCTGAATGTGTAGGGAAACAACAGTAGGGCATATATATATACATACATACATATATATATATGTGTGTGTGTGTGTGTGTGTGTATAACAGATGGGTCTTGGAAATGCCGTTGGTTTAGTACAGTCTTCTATAAATGTCATCTTCATATACATAAAGCCATCAATTCTCCTTGTGAAGAACTTCTTTAATAGGTTTTCCCATAGTGCAAGCTTGAAATTGGCTGTTCTAACAATGCAATAGGACAACTTAAAGAAAAAAGTCACAAACCATATCGAGGCAAAACAAAACAGGCCCCAAATGCTTTGTATACCTTCATATAGTTAATATCTTCCACTGTCATGAAAAGTTACCCACCTCTGCACAACCACCACATCACTAATTCTATCTGCAGGCTGAGACTGAAGTAATGTATTATAACAGAATGACCAGTGGGCCAGAATCAGGAAGCCACAGGACCTGACTTAAGACAGGTCACGCTGCCATAATAAAAGTAGCAGAGACTGGGGGGCTTCAAAACAAATTTATTTCTCACAATTCTGGAGGTGGGGAAGTCTAAATTGGGGGTCTGATAAGAGTCTTCCTCTTGGTCCATAGATGGCTGTCTTCACATTGTGTCCTCACCTGGTGGCAGGGGTCAGGGATCTCTCTGGGGCCCCTTTTATAAGGGCAATAATCCATCCATGAAGTAGCAGCCCTCAGGACCTAAGCACCTCCCAAAGACACCACCTCCAAATACCATCACACTGGGGGTTAGGTTTCAATGTATGAATTTGGGGGGGGGCACAAATGGCAGGTCCCAAGCCTCGTTACAAAGATAAGTGTGTGTTACCTTATGGAACATGGTGTCCAAATGAAAAGCCTCAGCGTTTCGGGTCAGTCATGATAAAAATTAAAAAAGAAGCCATAAATAGTATTCGATGAGAAACCTTGGAACAACAGGATACAATATTGTTGGCATAAATTCTTTGATAAGTAATGTTCTCACCATTTTTTTAGCCATCTCATTCACAAAAGTTCTCATCATAAAATACCTGAAACCCAATGATTGTAGGAGTAAGACAATAAGCAGTATTAGCCATAAGGGCAGGTGGGGCAAGGTATTTATCTAATGCAAACTCTATTTCTCTTATGGTCTATTTTCTCTATTTCTCTTTATATTTACTGACAGACAATGAAAAAGCAAGAGATTAAGGTATTCAGTTGCTAACTAGACAGTTTTTGATTAATTCCTCAAAACATAATCTTGTAACTCTGTGATAACCACAGAACTGTAAAAACGCATTTGTCGTAGGAAATTGGATTTTTATATTTTAAGCTGTACGTGAATGCCAGTCTTGTATTATCTAATTTATCACTATGAAGAAAAAAGAAAAAGAAATCCCACATCGCACCTGCCTTAGGGTACCTGGCCTAGTTTTCTGTATACTCTACTTGTGCTTTTATAATTCAGAAAACGTGAGAGGATCTGGATCTCTCCATGAACACTGCTTGTAGTATCTAACAACTTCTGATCAAATTACAATGGTAACTTTGTTTTTTATGCTGGAGACAAAATGCCACTGTAACTGCTACATGAAGAATAAATTGTAAGGGAGTACAGACACCAGAGAGAAAGAAAAAAAAAAATCCCAAGAGAACTGATTTAAGGCGTGTTGTCCGTGAGAAGGTGGACGAGAGAAGTGACAGAACAAGCTGCTAGACTGGGTTTCGGGGTCAGGGCTGCCAGTGGCAGTGGGGAAAGAAAAGAAGGGATCAGAATAGCTTCTGGATATTTTTGCTTTAGGAACTGACCGTGTTTTGGGATGGTTTCAGTTATCCCTGGAAGCAGATGGACCTATGTCATTCACTTCGCTTCATGTATTCACGGAGGCATTTTGTCATCTCACATCCTGACCAGAAGAAGGGCGTGTATAGTACAACAAGATACGTTGAGAGAAAGACCACCTTCACGTAACTCTTATTATAGTATATTGTTATAATTGTTCTATTTCATTAGTTGCTGTTATTAATCTCTTACTGCGCTCAATTTATAAATTAAACTTTATCATAGATATGTATGTAAAGGAAATAAACCATATATATAGGTTTGGTACTATTCACGGTTTCAGGCAGTCAGTGGGGGTTTTGGAATATATCCCATATAGACAAGGTGGGTGGGGGGGACTACTGTTTTAGAGAAACACATTTGGGGAAGAAAATCACAAGTTGTGTTTCCACCTTAGGTTTGAGATGTCTATTAGACATTCAAGTCAAGATTCCAAGTAGGTTGTATATATAAATCTGGATATCAGGAAGAAGTCAGGGTTTAGGATATAAATCTAGAAGCCATCAATATATGGATGATCTTTAAAGGTGACTTTAAATGAGATACTTTTGTGAAGGAAGTGAACACGGTCCAGGACTTGAGTAGACACACCAACATGTGGTAACTATTTAGAGAAAAAGGAAAAGGAATGTCAAGGGAGGTAGGAAGAAAACCAGAAGAGTGGGGTGCCATGGAAAAACAAATATAAAAGCTCTTCCAGAAAAGAAAGTGGTTGACTATATTATTTTTGAGTCGATGTGGCAGCACGCTTTTTTTTAATAGTCAAAATATAATCATGCTTTTAAGCTCTGAACTCTACCTTGCCAACACTGGAATATTTTCTCCTATAGGAATAAGTCTTAATGCTTGTCACTCCTTCCCTAAAGGAAAGAGATACGAGCATGAATATGGTTTTTGTTCTACTATACCACTACTCCCAATCAGCTGACACTGAGACATCTAAATTTTCATAGGGGAAAGTTTGGGAACTTTCACAAAGAAGTTATATAGAAAACTTTGTAGCCAATAGAAATAACAATAAAGATTATTTCCAAATTATTTATGAAAAGAACAGAAAATGAAACTAATTATACATTGATTTAAAGTAGGTAAAATTATGAATAATACGGACTGGTATAGAATAAAATTTCACATCTCCACTCAATTGACTTATTATCATTATTATTATTTCAATTTTATGATATAAAAGAGTTTATCATTGTAATTTTACCTTCTGGCATGTTAACTAGTGATGCTGAATATCTTCCACACACATACATACACTAATTAAAAAACTACTAAGTAAATTATCTCTTTATGGCCTTTGTCTATTTTTTTATTGATGTTTTAATGATTTTCTTATCCCACTGTATGAGCTTTTTAAATAACAGGCATGTTACTCTTTAGTCTCATTCCCATAAATAAAATACTAATAAAATGGTTTACATTCAATGCTCATATATAGTAATAGACTTACGTGTGATCTTTACCCAAATTCCCATTTTGTGCATGTTTAAAAACACAATCCTGGCAAGTTTAGGTGACTGGCTCAGGCCACAGAGAACAAAGGGGAGAATTTAGTTTGAACTCTGATGAGTCTGATTCCAAAGCCCAGCTTTCTTTCACCATACAAAAAATATTTTTTGTAAGAGATATTAAAATAAAAGATCACTGAAAATGTAAACACAACATCTTTTATTTTCATTTATAGTTTTGTTTTCACATGTGATTTTGCTTAATGAAGAAACATGGAGCAATATGTTAAGCAGAGAGGAGTATGCAAAATACTTTGGCCTTCTTAAGAAACTGAAAGTAAAGCGTTTCTGTGAACTTCTTAATGGGCAAATCAAATCCCTTTAAAAATTAATGAAGTGTCACTAGTTTAATACTGAAATAAAGGCAAAAAGCATCATGCTCCATTAGCAACACTGTCTCCTGTTATTATTTGAATTTGGGGTTAAAGATGACTCATCTCACCATCCCTTAGTAGAGAACTTCCAATTCAGTGCAACTGTGAAAACTGTCTTGTACAAGAACCAATAAGCATATTTAAAGTTAAAAAAGAATATGAGAGAAAATGAAAAAAAAAGGATATTGTAAACTAATGAGGAAAAATATAAAATACAGAAATGGTTAGCCATAATACTAACATTTACTTAGCTCTCACTTTTCATTCTAATTTTTCAAAAATTACAAATATATGTGCTGCTGGGGAGGCGGTGCAATTTTATTTAAAATAATATAAGGCTGTATATATAAGTTGATATTTATATTATATGCAAGTAGACAAGAATTTCCTTATGAGTAAAGGCATCTATCACCTTACTTATCACATCTAGTGAATTCTTGAAATTGCTATTACTGAACAGAGAAGCAGTGTAGTATTGTTTATTTGCTACAGTCTTGTCAACAGATTAACAATCAGGTAAGACTCAAAGAAAGTGCATTCAGCACTAATTCATGGGGAAAGGCACTTGTCATCTTGAAAATATGTTCTCCGAGGATATGAAATTTAATGACTATGAATTAATTCTAAATAGTTTGTGACTTCAATGTAATTATGGGTCAGTGAATTGCAAGGTACATGTTCAATAACTGAGAAATAAAAGTTAATTTTTCAAAACATAAGGTTAAGTTATTTCTTTAAATTATTCATATATTTTCTTTTCTTTTTTTAATAAATGCTATAAATCTCAGGAAATACTACACTTAACATCATCCTCATGAGAGATGCATTGTAGTATTTTTTTTATAACAGGGGCTTGGGGGATACATCTAGTCAGACCAAAAAGTGGATGAAAGATTTGTCTTGAAGCTAATACTGCATCACATTGCTAATATACACTATACATACCCCTTTTAATATATATTATACAAACTACATATGGAGAGAATATAGTGTGCGTGTGTGTATGTCTTTGGGTTAGCTCAGGGTGTGAAAGATAATGGGTGCACCTAAATTCCATGCCTTTATACCTTCCCATCATTCATTCATCCTGCTTTGTTATCAGTTCAGATTTACCTTGCTTTTAGAGTGTTTGGTGACTCTCTGGCAATCTTAGCTTTTTAACAAATCCTACAGATTATTTACAGAAGAATATGAAATATCAAGGAAAGGATTTTCTACAGCCAGTTTTCAAATGCTCAGTTAGTATGGGATCCAAAGACTTAGCGTGCAGTATGTACTCTTTTTTTTTTTTTTACATTGTTGTTAACAATTTTATTTTTTATTTTCTTTATTTACTTCACATCGATTGTGTGATAAGCACTGAGCTAAGCAGGTTATTTATTTAATCTTGCAACACAGCCCTAAGAAAAAGATGTTATGCCTCTGCTAACAACAAGAACATTAAAGACTGAGGGGGCGTATTCATTCTTGCAAGGTTACAGAGATGGCTAGGGGAGGGGGTCTAGATTCCAATCTGAAATGGTTAGATTCTAACCTCTGGGTTCAGGAGCCCATCAGTTATCAGTCAAGCTCAGCAGAGCTGACTTAGACTTATTATCTAGTAATTTTTTTTCCACTTATATCTGGTTGTATCCAGGGAAGAATTTTTTCCTAGTTAAAGGAACAGAGTGAGGAACAAGGTAAAGAATAAGAATGATAGTTATATCAGAAATACTAGCCAAGACACAGGTGAGCAACACAGCTTAAAAGCAGCAGAAAACTGCCACCTCTGCTTTCCGAAGGACATTTTAGGCTTGTATTGATAAAACCATCTAAGTTGAAATGCATTCTAGCCATACTTTACAATTTAGTTTACATTCTTTGCAGTGCTCTCGATCAATGCACAGGATCTTGTTATATTACATGAAATATAAATTAGAAATATCTATAGAAGAATTATTTTGAAACATATAATGCTGTTGTCTTTGGGGTTTAATTTTGTATATTGTAAGGAGATGAAAATAAACCCCTAAGGCAGAAACACAATTGTATGCTTCAATGAATAAATTATATTAGGGAATGTACTTGAGAGATGGCAAGAAACAAAAGACAGGCTGCTTATGTAATAAACTCGGTCTCCAGTGAAAGTAACAAACTTTGTAGGCTGCAGTAACAACATCATATCAATAATTTTGCTATTTTCCAAGACATTTCTTATTATTTCTCCACATTTAAAACCAAAGACAAAACGTGGATTTCTGGTACCCTCCCTCCCCAAGATCACCAGCAAATGGAATGCAAATCTTAAAAGCAAAGAACTTAAAGAGTCTGAGAGATTCTTAATTATAAAAGAAAGGGGAGGGTCATTATCTTGGTGTTAGAATAAAGTCTGTGACTATTAGGAGAAACATACACCAACACATGTTTTTTCCGCAGCAGCTGAAATCTAATAAAAAGGCCAGGCAAGAAGAAGAAAATACAGACACAGAGTGAGAACAGAGAGAATTACAAGGAAGGAAAACAGGCAGTGACTAGATGTGGAGGGAGGAGATTCAGTTGGTTTCAAGGTGTGGGTTAATTAAGGTAGAACATCCTTGCGGTAACTTGGTTAGATGGTCGCTGGGAAAGGTAGTGCTTATACAGGTAAATCAACACAGTATTTCTGGAGGTGATTTTGGCAATGTTCATCAAATACATTCAGTGTTTCTTTTCTTTGTTCCAACAATTCCATTTCCAGGTGTTCTCACCACCCCCCGCCAAAGTAGCCAAAGGTGCACTTAGAGAATGCCTATTACAGCATTATGTGAAATTGCAAACGAAAAAGGGGTGTGTGTGTGGGGGAAACTCATCTCAAGATCTAATAATAGGGAATTATCTAATTACAGGGAATCAGTTTAATAAATAACGATCTTATTAACAATATATAAGACTACAGGATCGTGCTTATAAAATTAAATTAAAATGACATTACAAATGATATATTCAATAATATCGTTTACGTAAGCAGTTAGTTAGGTTATAACAGGAGGCCTTATATCTTCCAGCTATGAGGAAGTCCGAGGTGGGTCCTGGCAGCCCTCCGAACGGAACCCGTAAGAAACCAGATCTGACGGAGCAGACAGGCCCAAGATGGCTGACAACTGAGGCCACAGTTCAACCTTATTCCTTCATTATCCCACATTCATATCGAAATCTCATCCCCAAGGGTGCCATGACACGAAACCTTGACCCCAAGGAAGAAAAAGTGGGTAACCCCCGTTCCCAGAGGAGACCTCCCTGCTTCCCAGAGAGGCCCACCTCAAGTCGTGAATATTCCACCCCTCTGTTAACAACTGACAATAGAGACTGACGTCCCCAGGCCAGTGGGCTCAGCTCTCCCTTGAGCTCACCTGCCCTCACATCCAGAGAGTACTTTCGCTTTATTAAACTGTGAGGCCTCTCCAGTCCACCCGGCCACAAAATTATAGAATTCTAATTTTGTGTATAAAAAGTAGAAAAATCATACCCTAAAATATTATCAGTAGACAATCCCAGTTTATAGGATTGTGGGTAAGTTTTCTTGTCTTTGTTATTCTAGTTCCTTGATTTCCAAACTTTCTACAATGAGTATGTAATGCTGGTATAATTCTCACTGATGTAAATATGAATTTACAAAAACTCTTAACACCTGCTTACCCACTGGAAAACTTCATGCATTTATTTATTCCTTCATTTAACCAGCACTTCGATGGGACCTATCAGGTGCCAGCCTCTGTTCTTTAAAAATACTATTTAAGTTACTCCTCACAATAACTCTGTGAGGTAGGTCTATCATCATGCCATCTTTACAGTATGAGCCAGAGCTGGGATTTGAAATCAGCGAGTCTGGCTCATAGTTTGTGTCTCAAGCACTATGCACTGCCTCTCTGTTCTGAAATGGGCCAGATGAAGCAGCCCATTTTAAGGGTCGTTAACGTGGAGGCCTTATTTTTTTAGTGGTCGGAATGGCATCTTTCTGTAAACAAGATACAAGCAAACTTAAGAATTGGATCCTATTCCTAGGTCTGTGGTTCCTGATTCCTGTTTTGTGCAATTTTGGTAACTAAGCAGATTAAGGTGAAAACACAAAATAAATCCTCAGGCTACTCCTATTTGTGACTATCCAGGCAGGATGGTGCCTCACCTTCATTGCAAATATATTCCTGAAATATTTACCCACCCTAGCAATCACAAAGTTTTACCGTATTGTAATGGCTAGTGTGGGACACATAATCCGTGTTTTACCTATGACCAGGAAAGCTTTTGGCAGGCATGCATACAACCATGGAGCAGGAAGGAGTGACAAGAAGTCATCTAATTTACGATGGCATGCTGCTAAATGAGATTGACCTATCTTGTATCTACAGTGACTTCATTCCTGACTTATCAGAACCTGAAAATATGAAAACATACAGCTTTAATTATTCTGGCCAGCTACGCTTTTTTTTTTAATTGACTTCTGCTCTTTATTATTCTCATTCTCAAATATTGCAGTTAGGTTGATCTGTGTTAATAATAGGGGGACTAATACAACAGTTCTAATAAACATATAACTTCCTCTATGGTGCTAACTTTCCATCATTGCTCATCTCCTTTTTCCAAACCCTACTTGCTTTGGATAGCTATTCCTACTGGTTATGGCACAGCTGCTTCCCTCCTGATCTGGGAATCAATATTATGATAAACATAAAGGGCTGGACATAACTCAAGCTAGGCCAAGAGATGTCTATCTGGGGCATCCGTCTTCCTCCCTTCCTCCCTCCCTTCCTTCCCTCACTACTTTACTTTTCTCTAATAAGCAAATCCATATTTTTTTTTTCCCGGATTCAACTATCAATTTGTAAGGGCTAGCCTTATGCCCAGTGACTTGCTTGGTCCTCTAAGTCTACCCTAGCTGTTTCTCCAAACTCCTGTACCCTGAGGGTTTAAGTTCAAGGAATGTGCGCCACATAAGCTCACAGTCTGGTTTGAGGGATCACTGGCCACTTGTTCTTCTATGATGCTAATACCTGGCTCATGTCTTTCTCGTCCTTTCCTGCAGACCCCAAGCACTATGATTCCTTCCTGTATTTTACTGAGGGGGGCCAGTGAACACCTCCTCCACAAACCCACTCACTTGTCATTTCAGCTCTTTGTTGCCAGACTCCGTTTTGCTTCTTGTTTGACTCTACTTTCAGGGGAACGAAGAAAATGTTTCGTCCAGTAGGTGGCGCTGGTACCACCAAAGACCCGTGAGGATTCCAGAAGCAAGAAAATTAGGGTACAAATGGGCCTGCAGATAATGAAAGGAAGCTTCCCCAAACCCTCTGGTGTACCACGGAGGTGGGGTATGGGGATGAGGGTGGAAAGAGGGACAACATCCCTGAGACCGGAGTTTGAGCAACTCTTGTCACTTTATGGGTACTTCAGACCAGATGAGTGTTACTTCTTTTTAATTAAACATCTTTCTAAATTTTTGCATAAAGTGTGGTTAGGAGTGCTAGTTTTGAAGTTCCTCTATAAGACTTATTTTTCCAGGTGCTGAATGCTGATTAATGCAAGTGACATTGTTGTATATGTAATTATTTTTAGATTTACTTACATCTAACTTTATACAACAGAAGATTTGATGTGGCCAACATATACTTTGAGTACTTATAGCATTTTTTGTATCTTTCACTTTATTACATTTTGTCCACTCAGAAAGAAAGCATGTATTTATCTCTCCTTCCTCATAGATTAGAAGTCCCTGGAGGTCAAGAGCTGTATCTTCCTCATCTTTGCGCCCCCCAAGCCCCAACCATAGAGTCTAGCCAAAGCATTCAACAAATATTTGTAGACCTGAAATGACTTAGGATCCGGAGGAGGGAATAAATTTTCCTTCATAAACGAGGATGATAAATAAACCTGAAGCAAAAATGTTGTTTTCCTAGCAAATAAATCATTAGCATCTAAAAGTAGGATCAGCAAGGTTTGTTTTCTGCGACTAAAAACATAAACCACCACATATGATAGTTCTATCTCTTTTACAGAGGAAGGGAGCCTCGTGTCTCCTCCCTTTCCCTGGGTAGCCACTTCCCTTGCCATCCCATCTCTAAAACTGTGCCCATACATACATAATCAGAAGATGCAGTCAGAAGGTGTAGGCTACTTCTAATGGATTTATCTCAGGTAAAACTCAACAATGCTCAAGTCCAAAGGTAGAATTTTTACCTGTAAATTGAAAACCGGTTTCAAACCTTAGCCTGGAAGAATTGAAATTTCCGACCATCTATTTTTCATTCTAGGAAGGAAGCACCCTTGAAATCAAAGGGAGCTCTGCAAGGAGACAGGGAAGCCAGATGAAGGAATCCAGGGGCTTTAAATTGCATTCCAGCATTATTTGAAAATATGCAGCTCACATAAAACTATACCAAGGCTTTTCTTGGAGCATACATTTTAACACCCAACTGAATATTGTATCATGCATGCAGGGACACTGTTTCTAAATAATTCACTGCCACTTTTACAATTCTTTTAATATTTTATGATTATATCTTTGAAATAATATGCATCTGTATTTCTGGGAAGAGTAATCTATCAAGCTTCTGTTAGACCCAACCCCAGTAATAACAACTCTTTTTGTAGGCACAGACTACCTTCCATTCTCTGCGTGCTTGCTCACTTTATTTAGTTACTTAGTTCAAATTTATTAAAGACTAATACGTGCCATAGATCAGAGGCGCAAATGCACCATCTCTGGGGCGCCTGGGTGGCTCAGTTGGTTAAGCCACTGTCTTCGGCTCAGGTCACGATCCTGGAGTCCCGAGATCGAGCCCCGCATCGGGCTCCCTGCTCAGCAGGGAGTCTGCTTCTCCCTCTGACCCTCCTCCCTCTCATGCTCTCTGTCTCTCATTCTCTCTCTCTCAAATAAAAAAAAAAATGCACCCTCTCTGGGTTTAGTTGGCCCAAGACCCACGACAGAGATAAGCAAACAAAAGATTATGAACGTAGGCATGGAGCCCCTGTCTTGTGAGCCTTCCCCTCTGCAGTCCACTGCACGTTCTTATAAGCAGACTTGCCATGATCTGCGTTTTCATCCTGTTCACATCCCATCCTCTCACTGAGCTACCGAGAGCTTTTCCTCAGAGGGTGTGTTTCTCATGAGTCTCTCATACAGTGGTTTCTGCTCTGTGCGCTTTGCGGGGCACCTGGGAGGGGTGGTTTATTTTTTTCTCCCTCTCGACAGCAAGCAGCAGGGCCGGAGTTTAACCACTAACTCTCATCAGTCTCCTCTTTTTCAGTTGATGACATTTGATTTGTGGCCACCTCTCCCTCTTCTTAACATAGGACACGCTCTCTTTCCTTCAGATTCAATGATTTGTGACATAAATAGGTACACAGTAAAGGTCAGTTAAGTGCATAAATAATTAGTCCCAACTTGCAATTTTTTCTTCCTTTCTTTTCTTTTTCCATTACTATTAGGTGTTTTACTTGCATGAGTGATACTCGGATCTTTTAATTAAAACTTGATTTTTTTTTTTTTTTTTTACCTGTAGCATCTCGGACTTCTTTTCTTTTTTCTTCTCTATCTAAGTACTCCTCCTTGAGTATATTATTCACTTCTCTTCATGTACTTATGGGAGCACAACTCTTAAATCTGTATCTCTAACCCCAATCCTTTTCCACGTTCCAGAGCATACTTCCAACTGCCCACGATTCACCCAAAACTCTAAGGTGGCCCCCCAAGATTTCCTGTCCTTATTCCTGGGACTGTGACTATGATGACAGAGCACACCCCTGATTATAGGGAGGCTCTCTATTGCTGAAGAAAACAGGGACCTCGCCCTTCAACCTCAAGGAATTGACCTGCCAATGTAATGAGGTTGGGAGAAGATTCTTCCCCAAAGCCTCCAAAGAACTGAGTCTGGCCAACACCTTCACTTTCACCTTGTGAAACCTACAGTGGAGAACCCAGTCCAGCCACCCAGACTTCTCACTGAGAGAACCGGAAGCTGATAAATGGATGTTATTTTAAGCCACTGAGTTAGTGGGAAATTTGCTATGCAGCAATAGAAAAGTAATACAACACATTAAACTCAACACATTCTATCTAACCGAATTATCTTTCTACAGATGTTAATGATCTCAAGTCCATCCAGCATGGTCATTGAGACTCATACCTGCCTTCCTCCCCACGTCTAAAGAATTGCCAAGAACAACAGAATCTACATCATCTGAGTCCCACTTTCTATTCTGTTCTCACACTTAAGATCCTCCTTATCTGTTGCTTGGAATAATGAAGCAGTTTTCTGATTTGTATGACTACTGGCAGCCCATATGACACTGACAGGGGAAGTGTCCAAACAACTTGTGTTAATCACATCAGTCTCTTTGCTGGCAAAACAACATCAAAATAACAAAATGAAGGTCCAACCTGAGTTCCTCCTTATGGCATTTACCATCCTTCCGCCATATTTCTAGGCCCAACCAACTTTTCAGTCAAATTGAACAGCCCATCTTACCCTGAAAGTTCTTTGTACAGTCCCACATATGTATCTTTCTTGATAACGTGAACCTTTTTATTTCTGAATAAATTTTTCTATCCGCAGAAAATTTAATATTTCCATGAAACATCTATTATTTGACTTTGAATCTTCATTCCCTATATGAAAGGCTCTCAGTAAATGTTTGCTTCATGACCAAATAAATGCAGCCTCTCCTTCTTCTTGAAGCAAGTAGCTTCCCTCAATGCATTCAGGGCACTTGATACTTACCACACATGACATGTGATATAGTGCTATGATATCAAGAGCTCTGTTACCTCACTGTGAAATTCAGAGCAGGGTATCTTATGGTTCTCTGTATCCCTGAGTGTAAATACTACAGGAGGTTGCACCTGATAGCTTTTGTGTCAGGTCTTTGAAATAAATGCATATATTTAAGTAGTTTAAACACTATGTGAGAACTCCCCTTCCTTGTACTGATACACCAGGTACCTATCCTCTCTGTCCATTAAATAAGCCCCTGGAGGTTCTTAATTGTAGTGGTCGATGAGCCCTCTTCTAGTTCATTCATGTGCCTGAGGACACTGCATACCCTGTAGCCAGGCAGTGATTCTAAAGAAACTGCATATTTGGGGGATGTCGGAGGTTCACTTTCTCAGCTTCTTTGCTGCTGGAATAGAGGCACGAGACTAAATCCTGCCCAACAGAAGGATAAACACAAGACCTGGTTTCTGAACAAAAGATAGGGTGGAAGTGGAGGCTGTGGAGAATGGATTTCCTGACAAGGGTGGTGTCAGAGGCAGCTGGCCTTCCCAGGATGAAGGGGGATCCCGGGAGAGTGCCCAGCGTCAGCTGGTGTCTGTGGTAATACCTTGCTCACTAGAGCGGCCCCACAGAGGTGTGCATGTCAGTCTTGCCGGCAGCCCTTCAAAACTGATGCTACTCTCCAGAAGTTTCTGCAATTCTCTAATATCCTTTAATAAGGTATTTTCTGCTTGAATAGCCAGTGTGGCTGCTATAGTTTATAACTAGAACTTTGAGCAGTATGTGCCTGAAAGCGGGGGGAGAAACACTTATTCAAAGGAATATCCCATATTACTTATCAATAATTCCAAATGCATCCTCCACCTTTCAGAATTAAAATATGGTTTTATCTTCATGAATGGAATTTGTTACTACAATGGTATTATATATTGTCATTCAAAGTTTTTTTTTTTAATTTAGTGTGATTTTGTGTGAATTTAGTATTGCTCTTACACAGTTATATAAAGTAGAGTCAGAGTATTTTCACTCATTGTCTTCTGATATATTTGAAAATGACCAATCGTAGTGTCATTATAGCTCTTCGGAAATTTGATTATTTGGATGTGCACACAGTTGTATCTAAGACAATACAAAATTCAGAAGATATTAATCTTAAAGAACCTATAGAGATAACCACTTTTCAACCAACAAACGTTTGTTAGAACATATCTTATGTTGGACATGATGTTAGATGCTGTCGATACAAACAAAAATAGGAAAGAGTAGAATCAATCCACCTAGAGAATGATATCAATAGGTGAGCAACCAACAATATTTCAGTGTGATGTGGGCTGCCACTGATTTCATCATAATGCTGTGGAAGCTCATTTCTGGTCAAGGGAAGACTCAAATTCTAGACACTTTCTTTTCCATTTTGCTTTGAAATGACTCAGAAGAATTGATCTAAAACAAATACCTATTTTCACACAAGGAGAGATAAACTTCTAATAGGTAGCAAATAAAATCTACACATAATATTTACCACTTTTTTATTACATAATTTCAAATAATATAGTCTGAATAAAAAATACTGCCTCACAATGAAGGGATTAGGGCACATGAGAGAACATATCTATCAAATACCCTGGCACCTGGAGTAAGAACACATAGAAAGTACCCAACAATATTTTCTACAGCCAAAGAAATATGAGAAAATGGTTAGAATTTGTTTGAGGCCTCCTAGGACTGTCAGTTGAATTTGGGAAATTCGGAAATTATAATTGGCTTTCTGAAAGGAATCTCCATGAGGACAATGACTATCTCTTTTGTCCATGACCATAAACAGCACCGACCATAGCATCTGGCCCATAAATTATAAATAATACTTATTTTGTGAGCTACACTGTTGGTCTTTTGGTAGAAAATCATTTGCAATAATTGCACCTGATAGGAGTGCTAAATTATGTGAGATGGTGTCTGTTTTAGATAGTGTTGCAAACAATATCAGTTTCATTGTCGTCAAGTTGCTTTTATGTGGCAATAATGGTTGAAACAGTATATATAAAAGGTGCAAGTTTGTGATAATGCACATAATAAATGTACAAAGGGATAGACCAGAAACATTTTGGGAGAATATGTTTCTTTGCTGTCATATCAATAAGTTGCAACAAAAGCCTGGAAAATGGCAGTGAACAAATAGATCTGGCCACATCAGACGTATCTTGGTGAGAAAAAAACCAGAACCCTCCATTGCCGTAAATCACTGAGATTCAGTGTGTAGTTCACCCTGCAACACAGTTTTGCCTCTCCTGCTCTACCTCCTCAGTTAATCAGTAATGGAGCAGACTTAATATAGAGAAATGCCCATTTCATTTCCCTTCTTCCCTCATCTACGGCTTTGCTTCCATCCCCTGGTATCTTTCACCTGACACAGCTCCTAAGTAGTCTTCCAACAACCTTGTCCTTTTTCAGTTCATCCTCCACATGGTGTTAGGTATACCCTAAGTAATGTGATCACGCCATGCCTTTGTCTAAATTCTCCCATGCTTCACAGACCCCTCCAGGATAAAACCCACATTTCGGAGCCAGCATCCCATAATATCAAGACATGTTCTGCCACTTCCTTTACAATCTCCTTGTCCTTTTATATCTCCATGCTTTTGCACATGCCGATTTCTCTGACCATCTGTGTACACTGATGATCCCAAATGAAAACTATTCTATTAAGTCTCTTCTTAAAGGTGAAACTGGCCCACCCATTTTCAGTGCAATCAAGTTCCTGTATGATAAAAATAATTTTTATCTGTTTAATGAGCATTTACCATGCCTCTGGGCTCTGCTTGACATTCTGCACATATTAACTCACGCAGTCTGCACAAGTGCATGGTTATCTCCATTTTACAGATGAGGAAACTGAGGTTCCATGAAATTAATGAACTTTTCCAAGGTTATTCAGCTCTTAAGTGGCCCACGTGTGTGTCAAACCTGGAAAGTCATAGTTGATGCTCAAAGTCCCTACACTGTTGCATCACACCTTCAATTACAGAGCTCTGTTGTGAAAACCAGGTTGCTCCTTTCCATATCCTAAGCTTCTATAATAATTCCTTGCCTCCCTTTTGAAAATCTGTTTATTTACTTATGTTTCAAATTTTATTTAAATTCTAGTTAGTTAACATATGGTGTAATATTGGTTTCAGAAGTAGAATTTAGTGATTCATCACTTACATGTAATACCCACTGCTCATCACAAGGGCCCTCCTTAATGCCCATCACACATCTAGCCCATCCCCCACCCACCTCCCTCCATCAACCTTCAGTTTGTTCTCTATAGTTAAGAGTCTCTTATGGTTTGCTTCCTCCCCCTCTTTATTTTTCTTTCCCCAATGTTCATCTGTTTTGTTTCTTCAGTTCCACATATGAATGAGATCATATGGTATTTGTCTTTCTCTGACTGACTTCGCTAAGCATAATACACTCAGCTCCACCCATGTTATTGCAAATGACAAGATTTCATTCTTTTTGATGGCTGAGTAATATTCCATTGAATGTATATATGTGTGTGTGTGTGTATATACCACATCTTTATCCATTCATCAGTTGATGGACATTTGGACTCTTTCCATACTTTGGCTATAGTTGATAATGCTGCTATAAACATTGGGGTGCATGTGCCCTTCCGAATCAGTATTTTTGTATCCTTTAGGTAAATACCTAATAGTACAATTGTTAAGTCATAGGGTAGTTCTATTTTTAACTTTTTGAGGAAACTCCATACTGTTTTACAGAGTGGCTGCACCAGTTTGCCTTCTCACCAAGAGTGTAGGAGGGTTCCCCTTTCTCCGCATCCTCACCAACATCTGTTGTTTAACAATATGTGTTGTTAATTTTAGCCATTCTGACAGGCGTAAGGTAAGATGGTATCTCATTATGGTTTGGGTTTGTAGTTCCCTGATGATGAATGATGTTGAGCATCTTTTCATGTGTCTGTTGGCATCTGGACATCTTTCGAAAAATGTCTATTCATGTCTTCTGTCCATTTCTTAACTGAATTATTTGTTTTTTGGGAGGGGTGTTGAGTTTGATAAGTTCTTTTTAGATTTTGGATACTAACCCTTTATCAGATATGTGATTTGCAAATATCTTCTCCCACCCTGTAGGCTACCTTGTTCATTATTTCCTTCGCTGTGCAGAAGCTTTTTATCTTGATGAAGTCCCTATAGTTCATTTTTGCTTTTATTTCCCTTGCCTCTGAAGACATGTTTAGTAAGAAGTTGTTATGGCTGAGGTCAAAGAGGCTGCTGCCTGTGTTCTCCTCCAGGATTTTGATGGTTTCCTATCTCACGTTTAGGTCTTTCATCCATTTTGAATTTATTTTTGTGTATGGTGTAAGGAAGTGGTCCAGTTTCAGTTTTTCATATAGCTGTCCAGTTTTCCCAACACCTTTTGTTGAAAAGACTTTTTTCCATTGATGTTCTTTCCTGCTTTCTTGAAGATTAGTTGACCATATAGTTGTGGGTTCACTTTTAGGGGCTCTCTATTCTGTTCCATTTTCTATGTGTCTGTTCTTGTGCCATATTGTCTTGATCACTACAACTTTGTAGTATAGTTTGGGGTCCTAATCAGCACTCAAACATTTGCTGAGTTTGTCTATTTTGAACAAGTAAATCAGAGGGAACCCATGACTCTCCTTTTCTCTTTCTTAAGCTGGATAATAAGTTTTTCCTCACAGATTTTTAGTGACTTTTTTGAGTAATATAAACAGAAGAAAATATATATGTTCAATTTAAAAATAAGCCCCTCGACTAATTTAGGAAATAGAGCATTATGAATGCCTTTGAAACTCCAGATGTATCTCTCCTAATATCACCCCCTTCCCTGCATCTCGGTAGTGACCAACATTCTGTGTTTTCACTTAAGCTTTCTCCTCCTTTTTTTTTAATATTTTATTTATTTATTTGAGAGAGAGAGAGAGAGCACGCACGAGAATAAGAGAGTATGAGAGAGCATGAGCAGGGGGGAGGGACAGAGGGACAAGCAGACACCCCACTGAGCAGGGAACCTGACATGGGACTCCATCCCAGGACCCCAGGATCACGAGCTGAGCAGAAGGCAGATGTTTATTGGACTGAGCTACGCAAGCTCCCATCTCTTCCTTTTCTCTTTAAATTTTTTTATTGTTATGTTAATCACCATACATTACATCATTAGTTTTGGATGTAGTGTTCCATGATTCATTGTTTGTGCATAACACCCAGTGCTCCACGCAGAATGTGCCCTCTTTAATACCCATCACCAGGCTAACCCATCCCCCCAACCCACTCCCCTCTAGAACCCTCAGTTTGTTTCTCAGAGTCCATAGTGTCTCATGGGTCGTCTCGCCCTCCGACTTACTCCCCTTCATTCTTCCCCTCCTGCTATCTTCTTCTCTTTTTTTTTCTTAACAGATATCGCATTATTTGTTTCAGAAGTACAGATCTGTGATTCAGCAGTCTTGCACAATTCACAGCGCTCACCATAGCACATACCCTCCCCAATGTCTATCACCCAGCCACCCCATCCCTCCCACCCCCAACCACTCCAGCAACCCTCAGTTTGTTTCCTGAGATTAAGAATTCCTCATATCAGTGAGGTCATATGATACATGTCTTTCTCTGATTGACTTATTTCACTCAGCATAACACGCTCCAGTTCCATCCACGTTGTTGCAAATGGCAAGATCTCATTCCTTTTGATGGCTGCATAATATTCCATTGTGTTTATATACCACATCTTCTTTATCCATTCATCTGTCGATGGACATCTTGGCTCTTTTTACAGTTTGGCTATTGTGGACATTGCTGCTATAAAAACTGGGGTGCACGTACCCCTTCGGATCCCTACATTTGTATCTTTGTGGTAAATACCCAGTAGTGCAATTGCTGGATCGTAGGGTAGCTCTATTTTCAACTTTCTGAGGAACCTCCACACTGTTTTCCAGAGTGGTTGCACCAACTTCTATTCCCACCAACAGTGTAGGAGGGTTCCCCTTTTTCCGCATCCCCGCCAACATCTGTCGTTTCCTGACTTGTTAATTTTAGCCATTCTGACTGGTGTGAGGTGGTATCTCATTGAGGTTTTGATTTGGATTTCCCTGATGCCGAGCGATGTGGAGCACTTTTTCATGTGTCTGTTGGCCATTTGGACGTCTTCTTTGGAAAAATGTCTGTTCATGTCTTCTGCCCATGTCTTGATTGGATTATTTGTCCTTTGGGTGTGGAGTTTGATAAGTTCTTTATAGATTTTGGATACTAGCCCTTTATCTGATATGTCATTTGCAAATATTTTCTCCCATTCTGTCGGTTTTCTTTTGGTTTTGGTGACTGTTTCTTTTGCCATGCAAAAGCTTTATATTTTGATGAAATCCCAATAGTTCATTTTTGCTCTTGCTTCCCTGGCCTTTGGCAATGTTTCCAGGAAGAAGTTGCTGTGGCTGAAGTCAAAGAGGTTGCTACCTGTGTTCTCCTTTAGGATTTTGATGGACTCCTGTCTCACGTTTAGGTCTTTCAACCATTTGGAATCTGTTTTTGTGTGTGGTGTAAGGAAATGGTCCAGTTTCATTCTTCTGCATGTGGCTGTCCAATTTTCCCAACACGATTTGTTGGAGAGACTGTCTTTTTTCCATTGGACATTCTTTCCTGCTTTGCCAAAGATGAGTTGACCATAGAGTTGAGGGTCCATTTCTGGGCTCTCTCTTCTGTTCCACTGATCTATGTGTCTGTTTTTGTGCCAGTACCATACTGTCTTGATGATGACAGCTTTGTAATAGAGCTGGAAGTCCGGAATTGTGATGCCACCAGCTTTACTTTTCATTTTCAACATTCCTTTGGCTATTTGGGGTCTCTTCTGGTTCCATACAAATTTTAGGAGTATTTGTTCCATTTCTTTGAAAAAAGTGGATGGTATTTTGATGGGGATTACATTGAATGTGTAGATTGCTCTAGGTAGCATTGACATCTTCACAATGTTTGTTCTTCCAATCCATGAGCATGGAACATTTTTCCATTTCTTTGTGTCTTCCTCAATTTCTTTCATGAGTATTTTATAGTTTTCTGAGTACAGATCCTTTGCCTCTGTTGTTAAATTTATACCTAGGTATCTTATGGTTTTGGGTGCAATTGTAAATGGGATCAACTCCTTAATCTGTCTCTTTTCTGTCTCATTGGTGTATAGGAATGCCACTGATTTCTGTGCATTGATTTTATATCCTGCCACTTTACTGAATGAATTCCTGTATGAGTTCTAGCAGTTTTGGGGTGGAGTCTTTTGGGTTTCCACATAAAGTATCATATCATCTACAAAGAGTGAGAGTTTGACTTCCTCTTTGCTGATTTGGATGCCTTTGATTTCTTTTTGTTGTCTGATTGCTGAGGCTAGGACTTCTAATACTACATTGAATAGCAGTGGTGATAGTGGACATCCCTGCCGCGTGGTGATAGTGGACATCTCTGCTGCATTCCTGACCTTAGGGGGAAAGCTCACAGCTTTTCCCCATTGAGAATGATATTCACTGTAGGTTTTTTATAGATGGCTTTTATGATATTGAGGTATGTACCCTCTATCCCTATACTCTAAAGAGTTTTGATCAAGAAAGGATGCTGTACTTTTCTAATGCTTTTTCTGCATCTATTGAGAGGATCCTATGATTCTTGTTCTTTCTTTTGTTAATATATTGTATCACGTTGATTGATTTGCGGATGTTGAACCAACCTTGCAGCCCAGGGACAAATCCCACTTGGTCATGGTGAATAATCCTTTTAATGTACTGTTGGATCCTACTGGCTGGTATTTGGGTGAGAATTTTTGCATCCATGTTCATCAAAGATATTGGTCTGTAATTCTCCTCTTTGATGCGGTCTTTGTCTGGTTTTGGGATCAAGGTAATGGTGGCCTCACAAAATGAGTTTGGAAGTTTTCCTTCCATTTCTATTTTTTGGAACAGTTTCAGGAGAATAGGTATTAATTCTCCTTTAAATGTTTGGTAGAATTCCCCTGGGAAGCCATCTGGCCCTGGGCTTTTGTTTGTTGGGAGATTTTTGATGACTACTTCAATTTTCTTAGAGGTTATAGGTCTGTTCAGGTTTTTTATTTCTTCCTGGTTCAATTTTGGTAGTTGATACATCTCTAGGAATGCACCCATTTCTTCCAGGTTATCTAATTTGTGGCATAGAGTTGCTCATAATAAGTTCATATAACTGTTTGTATGTCTTTGGTGTTGGTTGTGATCTCTCCTCTTTCATTCCTGATTTTGTTGATTTGCATCATTTCTCTTTTCTTTTTGATCAGTCTGGCCAGAGGTTTATCAATCTTGTGAATTCTTTCAAAGAACCAGCTCCTAGTTTCGTTGATCTGTTCTACTGTTCTTTTGGTTTCTAGTTCATTGATTTCTGCTCTGATCTTTATTATTTCTCTTCTCCTGCTGGGTTTAGGCTTTATTTGCTGTTCTTTCTCCAGCTCCTTTAGGTGTAGGGTTAGGTTGTGTATTTGAGATCTTTCTTGTTTCTTGAGAAAGGCTTGTATTGCTATATACTTTCTTCTTAGGACTGCCTTTGCTGTATCCCAAAGATTTTGAAGAGTTGTGTTTCCATTTTCATTGGTTTCCATGAATTTTTTTAATTCTTCTTTAATTTCCGGGTTGACCCATTCATTCTTTAGTAGGATGCTCTTTAGCCTCCATGTATTTGAGTTCTTTCCGACTTTCCTCTTGTGATTGAGTTCTAGTTTCAAAGCATTGTGGTCTGAATATAAGCAGGGAATAATCCCAATCTTTTGGTACGAGTTGAGACCTGATTTGTGCCCTAGGATGTGATCAATTCTGGAGAATGTTCCATGGGCACTAGAGAAGAATGTGTATTCTGTTGCTTTGGGATGGAATGTTCTGAATATGTCTGTGAAGTCCATTTGGTCCAGTGTGTCATTTAAAGTCTTTATTTCCTTGTTGATCTTTTGCTTAGATGATCTGTCCATTTCAGTCAGGGGGGTGTTAAAGTCCCCCACTATTATTGTATTGTTGTCAATATGTTTCTTCACTTTTGTTATTAATTGTCTTTTATAACTGGCTGCTCCCATGTTAGGGGCATCGATATTTACAATTGTTAGCTCTTCTTGTTGGATAGACCCTTTAAGTAGGATATAGTGTCCTTCCTCATCTCTTATTACAGTCTTTGTTTTAAAATCTAATTTGTCCGATATAAGGATTGCCACCCTGCTTTCTTTTGGTGTCCATTAGCATGGTAAATGGTTTTCCACCCCCTCACTTTCAATCCGGGGGTGTCTTTGGGTCTAAAACGAGTCTCTTGCAGACAGCATATTGATGGGTCTTGTTTTTTAATCCAATCTGATAGCCTGTGTCTTTTGATTGGGGCATTGAGCCCATTTACATTCAGGGTAACTATTGAAAGACATGAATTTAGTGCCATTGTATTGCCTGTAAGGTGACTGTTACTGTATTTTGTCTCTCTTCCTTTTTGGTCTATGTTGCTTTTGGGCTCTCTCTTTGTTTAGAGGACCCCTTTCAAGATTTCTTGGAGGGCTGGTTTCGTGTTTGCAAATTCCTTTAGTTTTTGTTTGTCCTGGAAACTTTTTATCTCTCCTTCTATTTTCAATGACAGCCTAGCTGGATATAGTATTCTTGGCTGCATATTTTTCTCGTTTAGTGCTCTGAAGATATCTTGCCAGTCCTTTCTGGCCTGCCAGGTCTCTGTGGATAGGTCTGTTGCCAATCTAATATTTCTACCTTTATAGGTTACATATCTCTTCTCCTGAGCTGCTTTCAGGATTTTCTCTTTGTCTCTGAGACTCGTAAGTTTTACTCTTAGACGTGTGGGTGTTTACCTATTTTTATTGATTTTGAGAGGAGTTCTCTGTGCCTCCTGGTTTTTGATGACTGTTTCCTTCCCCAGATTAGGGAAGTTCTCTGCTATAATTTGCTCCAATATACCTTCTGCCCCCCTCTCTCCTCCTTCTCTTCTGGGATCCCTATTATTCTAATGTTGTTTCATCTTATTGTATTGTTTATCTCTTGAATTCTGCCCTCTTGATCCAGTAGTTGTTTATCTCTCTTTTTCTCAGCTTCTTTATTTTCCATCATTTGGTCTTCTATTTCGCTAATTCTCTCTTCTGCCTCATTTATCCTAGCAGTTAGTGCCCTCATTTTTTATTGCACCTCATTAATAGCCTTTTTGATTTTGACTTGGTTAGATTTTAGTTCTTTTATTTCTCCAGGAAGGGTTTCTCTAATACCTTCCATGTTTTTTTTAGGCCCAGCTAGTATCTTTAAAAACATGATTCTCAACTCTAGGTCCAACATCGTACTAATGTGTGTATTGAGTAGGTCCCTGGCAGACAGTACTACCTCTTGTTCTTTTTGCTGCGGTGATTTTTTTCGTCTTGTCTTTTTGTCCAGAGGAGAATAGATGAATGAGAGAACAAAATGCTAAGAGGTTAACAACGTCCCCAGCAAATATACTCTAAACAAATCAGAAAAGACCTGAAACCAGGGGAGAAGAAAGGGAAAGAAAGAAAAAAGTAAGAGAGAGAGGAAAAAAAAAAAAAAGAGAAAGATAAAAACAAACAAAAACAGAACAAAACAAAAAAACCCAATATGATCAAATATGATCAGGATAGTGCTTATATCAGTGCCACACACTAGATTTTGGGTGTATTTTAGTCTGTTAGAAGAAAGTGCCTCCTAAAATTTTAAAGAAAGAAAGACTTATATATGTCCAAAATAAGGGTTGATACAATAAAGGGATGGAATATGACTGTAAAGATGGAAATCATAAAAGATTTTATAAAAGGAATTGATAAGAAGTTGTTTGAAAAAGAAAGAAGATTTAAAAAAAAAAAAGGGAGAGAATGTGATCAGGCAGGAGAGTAGAACAAAGCCATACACTAGTGATTTAGGGTATATTTTGATCTGTTAGAAGAAACTGTATCTCAAAAGTTTAAAGAGAGGGCAACTTATATATATACATGCCAAAATTAGGGTAACTACTATGAAGGGATAGAATATGTAACTAAAAATGAAAAATAAAAATGTTTTTTTTTAAAAAGTGATTGATAAGATGTTGGTTGAAATAGGGAAAAAGAAAAATTAAAAAAAAAATCCCAGTTAAAATATTAACTTTGAAAGACTAACGAATCATGGTAAAAAAGCCATGAATTCTATGTGCAGTATTCCCCTAGCGCTAGAGTTCTCCCGTACTCCTTGATCGGTAAACTTGGTCTTGGCTGGCTGTTCGTGCTGATCTTCTGGGGGAGGGGCCTGTTGTCATGTTTCCCAAATGTCTTTGCCGGAGGCGGAATTGCCTCGCCCTTGTTGGTCCGGGCTAAGCGATCTGCTCGGGTTTGCTCTTGGGAGCTTTTGTTCCCTCCAAGCTCTCGGTACAACTTTGGAGGATGAGAGTGAAAATGGTGGCCTCCCAATCTCCACCCAGAGGAGCCAAGAACTCGCGGCCCCGCTCCTCAGTGCGCCCCCAGAGAAAAGCAGTCAGTCACTCCCGTGTCCCCGGTCTCTGGCCGTACTCTGTGCTCACCCGGCCTGTGACCGAGCATTTCTATCTCTGGCACCCGACCCCGTGTGGAGTCTCCAAACCCAGCAGATCCCTGCGGTGCGCTCCCACGCCGCTCATCCCGGGGGAGGAAGGGGAGTCTCCCTGGATCTGCCGCTTGTTGGGTTCCTGCTGGAGGAGCAGAGGCCCGACTGTGCCATCGATCATGGTTTATGGCCACCCCGATCTGAGAGCCTGCACCTAGGCTCCGTCTCTACAGCCGGATACCTGGGAGCTCTGCCGCACTCAGGCACCTCCAGTCTTTCTGTGACCCCGAGGGTCCTGAGACCACACTGTCCCGCGAGGGTTCCACCCCCCGCTTAGCCACTGGAGCGACGTCCCTCAGCGGAGCCGACTTCTAAAAGTTCCGATTTTGTGCTCCGCGGCTCTAGCACTTGCCAGAAGCGGCCGACGGAGGCCCCCTTCCCCGCCGTCTATCCTCCCGAATATCGCCTCGGATTCACTTCTCCGCACGTCCTACCTTCCTGGAAGTGGTCGCTTTTCTGTTCAGAGAGTTGTTGCTATTATTTTCTTCGATCTCCTCTTGAGTTCGCAGGTGTTCAGAATGGTTTGATCCCTATCCAGCTGAATTCCTGAGACCAGACAAAATCCAGGGCACCTACTCCTCTGCCATCTTGCTCCGCCCCCATTCCTTTTCTTTATGGTTTTATCACATATGCATACATTCCTACATAATGTACTGTTTTGTTTTACCTATTTTTAAACTTTATGTAAGTGGAATTATATGGCATGTATTCTCCTATGGCTTATTTTAACCTGCCTTATGGTTTTTATATTCTTCCATGTAAATATGTTTATCTGTGGTACATTCACTTTCAATTTTAAATTGTATCTCATTATAGAAAGTAGATTTTACTTTTTCCAAAAGCGGTGCTCTTGAAGGACATTTGGGTTGTTTCCACTCCTTTGCTATTACATACAATGTTTCTATGTACATTTTTATACACTTCTTCTGATACAAACATGCAATTATTTTTCTAATAAATCTTCCCACCCTTGGCATTGCAGAGGCATAAGGTACGGGCATGTTCAACTTTATTAGGTAAGAGCCAGTACCTGCAGCATGCCCCTAGGTTGTCAGAACTCACCTTGCCTGAACGTAAGGAGAGCTGAGATTTGTTAACATTAACCAAAGTCTGAAGGATGTAGGGGTAAAAATATGCCAGCTCCTAGCTGCTGTTTCAGACAGTTCTGAGATGTGACTTGTCTCCAGAGCTTCCCTGAGGGGTCCGAACCAAAGGAGGATTCATGGAACGGGCTGGCGTCTGTACACTGGCTTCACATCTCCATCTCATTCCCCAAGCCCTTGCTGGTTTTCTCTAGCAAGGAAACTGGAACACTTCCATTTTCATGTGAATCTTCATCTTAGCAGTAATATACTTTGTACTGAAAGTGATTGGTCTTTGAATGTTGATTTGTGGGGTCAGATGTATTATGGAAAATGCTAACTGAAGTCAGAACTAAGTAGGGAGCCAGAGAATTGGCATAGTGTTAGCAAAATGTCAATATATGGAATTGAATAGTTTAAAATATCGCCAGCATAGTTGGTCTTTTATTTTTTATTTTTTAAATATTTCATTTATTCATTTGATAGAGAGACAGAGAGAGTGCGCACAAGCAGGGGGAACAGCAGACAGAAGGAGAGGGAGAAACAGACTCCCCGCTGAGCAGAGAGTCCGACACAGGGCTCGATCCCAGGACCCTGGGATCATGACCTGAGCTGAAGGCAGACACTTAACCAACTGAGCCACCTAGGTGCCCCAATAGTTGGGCTTTTAAAAAAATATTTATTATTTTCTAATACCCTAAGCCATAACTTTTATCATGAAGATTTGTTTAATCATCAATATCCAGACTTTAGGGAGAAATAGTTATATTCATATACATACATTATGTCTGTGATTAGCATTTTTTTCTTCAAACTTTTCACTGAAAACTCCTTAAAGGCAATGGGTGCCCTTGATTTCTACTTTCTTTGACTGTTCTGTCTGTAGCATATAAAGCTGTAGGTCATATTCAGAAATGCTGATTTTAGAGCACAGCTTGATGAACATATATGGTATCACATAACTAATGGAGTAAAAAAGCATATATTATTAAATTTCTTAGATACTTTCAAGATATTTCAATTAATTATTTTTTTCAAACAGATACTTGGTTTCATCTTTTTTGGTCATTTGTTGCTTTATGCATTTGCTTTATGAAATGACATTGGGATAGACTTTAGCTGCTATTTTAAGTGTTTTTTTATTATTATTTTTTCTGGATGACTAATTGATATAGTATATTATGCCGCCTGTGGCTAATTATAGCAGCTTTGGGGCATCCCAAATTGTAGGCAACTTCCCACTGTGAAAACACACTAAATTAGGTAGACCTCAATTTTAATCTTGGATCCAACATATATGACTGTGGCACCTTAAGAAATTTATTTAACCTATGTGATTATCAGTGCCCACTTCTGAAAAATTATATCTACCCCATGACTATTAATACATTAATCTCCATTTTGGTTCTTTAAATCATGACTGATGTCTTCTAGGGTCATGCTATTTATGACACGGATCCTTTTCAGAAGAAAATAATTGAATGATTTTTACTTTTAATGAGGTACATCATCCTTGCTAAAGAATGCATTCCCTCATAATTATTAAATAATGTCCTCCTGTCACCTTCTAATATCAATCCCCTTAAACTTAATAGAAATTATGCTCAGGCAGTGATTTGGACAAACTTTTTGACTATAATACTAGACAGGAGTTTCCATATAATGTTCCGATACGTGAATGCAATATTGTGTTTACATAGGCACAGGGCTTAGGCTATGCAAAAGTGACCAATCCAGGTTCATACTGTTAGGGCTACACGCATGAAACAGGCTACCAAAAGGCACTGAGTCCGGTGTTCTCTGGGACAGTATCACTCCCTCCAACACCGCGAGTTGGGCTGGTTCCATTAGAAGGATTTGACGTCAGCCGTCCAACACAAGGACTCTGGGCTCCTTACACCCAGCAGCAGCAGCATATGTCTCTAGGGCTTGATGAAGGAATTTTTTGGCTGAACATACCCCAACACAATTTCAAGAAACACCAGGCAGTTTATACTATGTTCTGGAAAAGAATGGCAGCCTCTAGCACCACTTCTTCTTCAAGAGTAAATAGAAGAACCTCCATACTGTTTTCCAGAGTTGGCTGCACCAGCTCGCATTCCCACCAACAGTGTAGGAGGGTTAACAGAACTCCTTACCTTAAAGTAGCTCCTCTTCAGCTCCCTAGAGCTGTAATCCACACACTCTCTACTCTTCCTTAGCTCCAAAGCATGCTTTGTGATCCCTTGCCTGCACCTGAAAGGCAACTCTGGGCCAGTGGCTGCCCCACGGCTGGAGATAGTGTCGGATCCTACATCTCAGACACCCAAGGGGAACCCCTAAACCCTATACTTTTCTGAAGAACTGCCAATAACAGAGAGCTCATTCTTGTCTCTGACATTATTGCTTTTCTGGATAAAAATGCTGCTGCCCCGTAGGTCGACATGAAGCACTTAGCACTCTCCCTAGCCCTACAGTTGTTACAGTTCTATTGTCTTCCAGCCACCAGCTGGCTTTTACTGAATTCGGACTCTCCCCCTAAGACCAATGTTGCTGCATGTGCTTCTGCACTACAAATCCCCAGTCACCATTCATGAAGACCCGGGCTGACCAATTTAGCACTGACATGTGGCCAGAGACACTACTGCCTATCTGAGAGACTGGAGAATGATATTTTTGTATTTTTTATTTTAGCTTAATTAAATGTAAATGTGTATTTGAACACTGTTACTCAGTTCAGTTATTGGAGGGCATTTTAAATATTTTGGGAACAACTTGGGTGTGAGTCTAGCTTCTCAAGTTTCTATAAAACTTAAATACAGGTTACATATTTCTGAGGAAAATTTAGCTTACAAATTAAGATGTGAGTAAGTGTAAAATACACACCATATTTTAAAACTTAGTATGAAAAAGCAAAATATGAAATTAATAATGTTTATATTGATTACATAATGAAATAATATTTTAATATATTACATTAAATAGAACCTATCATAAAATATATTTCATCCATTTATTTTTACTTTTTTAATAAGGCTATTGGATAATTCAGAACTAGAAATGTGGGTTTATGATGTTTTATAGCACAGCACTTCCATAGACTATAATGTGGATGATTTCCTTTAGAGTTCTACAATGCACAGCCTACAAAAACACACTTATTGACACTATCAATATCAGTGATTCCTCTGCAACTCTTAGGACTGTCTACCAGTAGCTCAATATCTTCCATCTTTTATGGCTCTAGATTGCCATTTTCCCCATTTTCTGGAAACACGTTCATGTGAAACAGTAACAACAACAAACTCTTTTCCACTGAGATTAATGTCATTAGGTTCTACTATGTTCTAACACTTGCTGTGATCTACAGAACTTTCGGTCATTTCTCTCATTTCTTGAAGACATTAGAATTTGACTCCATTTTCCTGTTGAACCAAAGACCTGCCTTCATGGTGTCCATGCAGATAACCTATCCAAAATAATAATCTCATGTTTATTTGACTTCTTTATCTTCAACGACCTTTCACGTGCTGGTGATTTCCCTCTATGGCTTAGTCATTACCCAGATGTCGGATTTCCCTGAAGTTTTATATGGCAATAGTCGATTGTCAGGTGATAACCACCTGTTCTCTTAGTTCTTCCATGTCCTTGGCTATATTCTACATGGTCTGTGGTTTCTTAGATAAGGCTTCTTGGTGCCTTTCTATGTTCTATAGATATAGGTAATCTCAAGGAATACTATCTGAACATATTAAATTCCTAATATGTTGAACTTCCTATAATATATATCCAACAGAACTCCAACCTAACTGTCTTCTCTTTTCTATTCCTACATGAATGAGTGTTGCTAGAGAAAATCACACAGTTTTTTAGATTGTTACCTCTATAAGTCATGAAATTGATGATCTTCAACAACAATTGTGTCCTTAAGCATGTCCGCTAACATTTTAGCAGTTTGAGTCCTTTTCATTGCTTTCAATAACCTCCCCCCAAAATTCTATAAGCTCCTCAATCCTTCCCCATCTACTTACAGCATAGTTTCCCTTAAACCTTATTGAGAAATCTAAAGTCATTAAGTATAATTGTCTTTGAATTCTTTTCTCCTATCTACAAACTCCTATTATATATATCCACACTAATTCTTACCTCTTTTCTTCCAGTATCAGGAGAAGAATCTATCCTCTTATACCTGTTTTAAGTCTAACTCCTATACCCGTACTTGCAGTGAATAATACTAATGCAGATAATAATGACAACAATCTTCATTTCATGAGAGCTAACCTTGTGCCAGGTAATGTAGTAAGCAAATTACAAAAATTGATCTCATTTATACCTTACAAAAAAGCTTATTATGTAGATACTATTATATCCATTTTATGTCTGAAGAAATTGAGTTGAAAGATGTTAAGTGAGTTTACCAAAATTACATAGCTAATAAGAAGTAGGAACAAGTCTTAACTCAAATCTGAATTAATCTAGAGACAGTGGTCTTGGACCCCTACCATAGCAGCTTATAGTAGACCCTTAGGAACCCTGAAACCTTACTCCACAAGTCATGGGGAGTTAATTGACTGCATTCTCAACTAACTTTCCCCTTTCTCTAGGCTCCTTTTTCTCTAAAATATTCTTAGCTCTCTCTCATTAAAGAGGAAAACACATCTTGGCTGCATCTCATCTCTTGATTTATCTAAATTTTCTTCTTCCTTTCATCAAAGCATCTTGAAAATGTACTCTACATATGCTGTCTCCACTTCCTCATCTTAAATTCATTCTTCTACATACAAAATTTTGGATACCTCCTCCAAAATTCTACTAAAACCACTCTTGTAAAGTGCACAAGTGACCATCAGACTGACAAACAAACCTCCATTTTCTAGTCTTTATATGACAGGACTGCCTCTGCTGCATACGACTTATTGATTCTCATGATAAAAAAAAACAAAAAACAAACCTCACACTCTTCTTGTTTTGCTCATTTCTCTGCGACCTCCAAATTTGTTTGAAGGCTTGTTCCTCCTTTACCCCTTAAACATTAAGCCTTCTTGGTGTTCTGTGTCCAGCTCTTCTTATTCCTTTGCTAAATAACTCTGAAATATTTCAACCCCTGGTATTTCTTCAGAGAGCATGTGCATACTAACACCGCTTAAATTTGATTATCAAACATTTCTATTTTGAATTTTTGCTTACTATATGTACATCTGAATCGTCAAATATTTCCCTACCTCTGCTTCCCTTCCCCATCTATATTGTTGGCTTCACCCTCTGATTCACCACAGATGGAAACTTTGGGGGGGATCCTTTATTCTTCCCTCTTTAAAAAAAATTTTTTTATTATGTTATGTTAATCACCGTACATTACATCATTAGTTTTTGATGTAGTGTTCCATGATTCATCGTTTGCATATAACACCCAGTGCTCCATTCAGTACGTGCCCTCTTTAATACCCATCACCAGGCTAACCCATCCCCCCAACCCCCCTCCTCTCTAGAACCCTCAGTTTGTTTCTGAGAGTCCATAGTCTCTCATGGTTCGTCTCCCCCTCCGATTCCCCCCCTTCATTCTTCCCCTCCTGCTATCTTTTTCTTTTCTTTTCTTTTTAACATATAATGTATTATTTGTTTCAGAGGTACAGGTCTGTGATTTGTCAGTCTTACACAATTCACAGCGCTCACCATAGCATATACCCCCCAGTGTCTATCACCCAGCCACCCCATCCCTCCCACCCCCCACCACCCCAGCAACCCTCACTTTGTTTCTGAGAGTCCATAGTCTCTCATGGCTCTTGCCTCTTTCTATCTTTTTGTTACCTTTTTCTTATACATCTTCAACTATCTTTTCCTTATTGTTTTTCCTCTATAAATATTTTAAGAATTTATCACCTCCCTCTTTTTAGAATTGTAAGCCAAATCGAGGCCTTAGGTTATGAAATGTACATGGAGGAAAATTGGAGGGCAAGTGTCACTGAGTGAGTCAGTGAATGAGTCGGATATTTTTTATGAAGTCATTAGATAAGGCTTCTATAAGGTGGTGTCGTTTGAGTGCAAGGTTGAAGGAACTGAGCGTCTAGTACTACAGGCAGAGTGGCAAGGGAGTGGCAAGTATAAGAAATAGCAAAGAGGTCTGTGTAGCTGGAGAAGTGGGAAGGACACTACTTAATGAGGTGAGAGAGATAGTGGGTGCAGGCAAATAAATGAGGCAAGATCTGATAGGTCCTTATCAGGACTATGGAGGTCTTCCTCTGAGTGAGGTAGAAATCCACCGGAGAATTTTTGAGCAGAAGAATGATGTATTATTTGATGTGCAAATTATTATGTGTGCTGCTGTGTGGACAACAGACTGGGGCAGGAAGGGAAGCAATAACAGAATCAGGAAACAGAACTGACGGTGGAGGAAAAAGCAGGTAACGAGGTTGGGTTGGCATGAAACCAGGGGTTTTGTCTTGCTCGGTAGTGTGACAATCAAGAATCTCAGTGATCAGAATCCGTCAGAATCTATCAGAATCCATATTTCTTACCACATGCTGACTCTCAATTTAAACTCTCACAAAACCAAACTACCAGCTAATCCCCCTATTTTTGACTTTGATGCCTTCAAGTACATTAAACTCTTTAGATGAGATTCTACACAATAAATTCTATTAACATTTCACCTCTTTCAAGACCTATTCCTGAACTCTCCTCAGCAAATTAGGTCATCTGTTCTTTATGATACCATAAAAACCTTCATATTTATATAATTTCACTGCCACATAGTCAAATGATTCTTGGACAATCATGTTCACGTCATGCCCCCAACCCAGTTCTTTAGTTGTGGGCTATTTCAGGAAAGCTCATTGTCTTATATAAAACTAAAACAAGTTGGTATTTAATAAATATTTGAGTGAGGGAATATATAACGAAGAAGAGAAGTGAGGGAGAAAGGAAAGAAGAAAGGAAGGAGAAAAGGAAGGATGTATTTTTGTCTGCTCCACTAGGAAACTCTGGTCCCTCAAAGGACTAACGTGGAGAAACTCTTCAGTAATCATCTTCATTAAGACCAATGCCTACACTCTTCTGATTTTTGCTCAGATGTCACCTGAGCCTTCTCCAAATTTGGAACTGGGGATACTCACCAATGTGCTTTAGACACACAGTGACCCTCCTTATGAGGATGACCTGATCTCAGAGTACCTAAAAAGTTCCCTTGTCAACATTTCAGATGTTTGAGTCCCACCTGCACATGAGCCTTCAGTGCTGATATGTGTTCAGTTCAGTACAGGTTTATTGAAAGACTGGGCTCCCTCGTTCCCTCTAAACTGAACACACCATTTCAAGTCTTATTTGGGTACTTACTTAGTCTTGTCTACTAGGCCTTTCAAGGTCTTGACCTGTGTCACTGTACGTTAGAACTGGTTGAGAGGGCTGTGGCTGAAAAGATCAATGTTGCTATTTTCATCCATATTACCACTCTAATAGAATTGGTGCTAGTCAATTTGTCTAGATTGGTTCTTTGAAAAGACAGCCAGATGTACTAGGTTAGCCTTGTTTTGTTGGAGGTATGATGTCTACAATTTAAAATTTAGATCTATATGCAGCAGACAGGGTGTACATATATATTTTACATTCTTTTTTTGTTCCTTCTTTAGATACAAGATGTCTTAGTAATAAAAAAGAAAGAAAGAAAGAAAGACTGCTAAAGTTCTCTCTCAGCCGGAATAACTCAGAGTTACATAAGTGTTTATGAATAATGAATGTCTAATTGAGGTGCCTGAAATATGAATAACTATACTAGTCCATTCTGCAGTGGGATGTAGAATTCTAATTCTACAACAGGATTTTTATTTCCTCATATCTGCCTTCTGTTATTCCCACGGTTGAGTGTGAAACTAGCACAGATCACACGAGAGCGTCTGAAGGAATGAATCCCACTTTTCTTCTGAACGAGCTAAGCCATCCAAACAAAGAAAAAAATGGCAGGGGGAGATCCCCATGGGTTGAGAAAAAAGTAAACCTTAAATCTTGACTAATTCAATACACAGAAATAGAATCGCAGGGTTTTAGATTTTAGTCTTAGTAAGAAATCCATTTGAATTTAAATTGTTGGCATTCCAGAAGCTGATTAACATGTTCCATGCTGCTGACAAAATATCTTGCTTGTCTGTCTCTTCTTGGTCAATCCTTGCCATGTTATTGATGAATTGCTAAGGAGAATAATGCTTTCCAAATGTACGTCTTATCAGTAGGAAGAAGAGTTCCAAAGAACTCACAATAAATAAATGTGGAATTGCAACCAAAGGCCAGTGTTTTTCCTGTTTCGCTCATTGAATGGTACACCTTGTCTGCTCTGAGAACTCCTTCCCAGCATGGCAAGGAGCACAGAGGGCCCTGGTTGGCATCTCCGAGCTGTTCTACCCCTACTTTTCCTCATGCTGGACCATAGAAAGCTGGACTATGGCCTAAGGGAACCAAAGCCTGCCTCCAGACCCCTGTAGAGAAATCCCTGACCTCCCTAATCATGCAGGTAAAGCAGCATTTTTGCTAAAATTGCATTGTTTGGATGTGTCTAAGAAGCATCACGAAAACTGGGCCATCTGGGTGTTTCATCCCCAGCCTGATGATCACTGGATGTCTGGCACTCATGCCTGGGAAGAGGTTAGGTTGCTTGCAGGTTAAATGGCCTCTCTCCTTTCTCATGTCTGATGCCCAGTTAGTGCTAGTTCATTGGCCAGGGAACCAATAAACACTGTTTGTTGTTCAAAATACAACGATCTGGTTCAAAGTTCTCTTTCAATTGTGAACATTCAAATAGAACAACTTTGAATTGAAAACAAAAGGTGTTTGTTGCTTTCCTGACATTCTCTTTAGAAAATTATTTTCCATCATAAGTGATTAAGTCTTGAATAATATGTAGAAAAGACAGAAAATAATAACTTTGAAAGAACTGGTCAAATAGTTTTTCCTTTACTTATTCTGCTATAAGAAGATTGGGGAGAGGGGGGATGGCATCAGTTCCCTCAGCAGTCTCTCTAAGTTGCCAGGAAGTATGGTCATTCTACTAAACAGTAACAAAATGAGAGGCAAACTGTAAGAATGCCAAATCCTTCAGTGGAAGGAATAGAAGGAACCATTCAGTGATTGATAAGGATCACACAGTGAGATATTGTTATTATTAATGCCAGATTATCCCCATCTCATACCAAGCAAAGATCCAGTTTATGGTACAACTAGCAAATCTCAGATCTCAGGCATTTTCTATTGTGTGCTTGAGTTTTGTTTCTGTTATTCATTTCCTTTCACTTTGTACTGACTTACTGCTTTTTCTTCATGTGTGTTGTGAATATTGAGTGTTAGTGACTCAAAAAAATATTGCTTCTGTCAGTTCTTAGCACAGTGGTGCTGCACATCAGTAGTTTTCTCTCATTTCAATTCTTTCCTGGGAGACAGAATGTTGGTCTCATTGTTTTGTTCCAATCATTGCTGTTCTCACATATATAATATTTCAAGTACAATTACATCTTTTTTGCCTACCTCCTCATATTATACAAATTCAGAAAAAAACACTGAAGGAGACTAGTTTTGTCTGGCTTTTTAGTGTAAAAAAAGAGATGTGTCTGTTAAAAATATATTACATGCAAATATTTAAAACAGTATCTTTATTTCTCTTTGATTATTTAAAAAAAGATAATAAGCATGCAAAGACATCGCAAAGTTGGTGTGTACATCTCAGAAATAAAATAGAGAAATGTATCTGGTTGTGTTCTAAGACACCAGTAGGAAAACTTCAGCTATGCCCTGTAACTAACTCAAATATTCTTACAATTTTTCCTAAAGAAAAACTCACATAGACAGGGAAGACATGTGGAGAATAGAAGAGTGAATGATTTGAAGTCAGAAGAGATTGTTTCAAATGCCCAAATCTCCTTTCTGTTAACTGCAGTCTTGGGCAGGAGTCTAGACTTTCTTGAATTTAGGTTTTCTTATCCATAAAACTGAGTTTATTCTAAATTCTTTCCCAGGGTTTTTGAAGGGATCAGATGAAAGAATGTGTCCATGCCAGCATTGGTCTCAATATCTGTGAGTATCTACTCTGTGTGAGGCACCATGCTAGATGCTGGGTATACATGGATGCATGAGACACAGGACTTGTTACTCATACCCAGCCTCACGTGGTCAGGCAAACACGTCTACAATACAATATGCTAAGTTCTAAGATAGAAAAAAAAAACACACCTCAAAAAATGGAAAGGGATATCCTGTCTAGCCATCAGTGATGACTTGTTGGAAAGGGGACACCTGTCCTTGCTACTGGAGGACCAGCATCATTAGCACATTGAGGCTGTGTCTGTAGGACAATCTACATAATAAAAATCTGGAGGCCGATGGGAAGTGGTTATAATTTAGCACCGTTTTAATTTAGGTGGCAAAGACTGGGGTGGGGGCAGGCCAGGGCAGACAACCTCTGGGTTTCTTGGCCTCCCTGGGACTCATTTGTCGTGAATCGGCAGCCCTTCCAAGATGAGGAAAGTGTCATCATATCTGCCGTGTCGAAATCTTCCTCCGGTTGGTACCATTTCAGAGCTTGGATTAATCATCATCCTTCTGGGAATCCTACTTGGCCCTAGGGGAACGCACGGCCTTAGCAACATGTAAAAAGAAGAAACTCTAGCAGTCACTCATGAATGTCTGATATCACAGAAGCATAGAAACTACAGAAGCAGGTGGTTTCAACCTCCACTCTCCCTAGAACACTCAGGGAGGAAGAGAAAGAAAGTAAACAAGGGTCTTCATCACCTTAACAGTGGAGCCTGTAAGGCTTATCTAGTATTCTGAGCATCATGCGAAGGCAAAACAAACAAAAAACTCAAATTAATAATCCACTAAAATACATATATGCCAGACACTGACTAGGGAAAAATCCATAACACATGTGTAATTATACATTGTCCATACATATGCTCAGGCACAAGCCTTCTAATACAAAATAATTCACCTTGGTGGTAGGATAGTCTTCCTGACTGCAGATGTCTGGTGATACGGAGGGAACAGTTATAATCCAGGCAAGGCTCCTCCAACTGTAATAAATAGCCCTGCCTGCCGATTTTAAAGTGGGAAAACCGATACGGAGGAACGAAATTCTAGAAGCTGCTGAGAAGGAAATTAGAGCAAAATAAAAACATGCAACATGAATTCCTTACACTGTGAAGAAAATAAAAATAGCTAAGAAAAAGTAAAATAAAAGTGACCTTTGGGTGAAAACCTGAGGAGTAAAGCTTTCTACATTTTGAGTTTACATTTTAATGTTAAAGAGGCAAGAACAATAAAAGTAGACTGTCTTAAATGTCATGGTTTATTGTCAGCAGTATTCATGTCAAGCGTATATCTTGGTTTTAAAGCAAGGGGAGAGTAAACAATGTTGATTGCTCATTTGCCGAATACAGAAAAGGCAGTAGGCTAAGAAAGGCTAAACTGCTTTGAATCATTATTAGTGGCAATATTTTTAGAATTAGTTTTGGAAGGCACGAGTATAAAAGAGAGGAAATTCTATTTTTTTTTAATTCTTCTCAAAGAAATATGTGTGAAAAGAGTCGTTAATTTGCTAAAGGTATTAAGACAAGGGTCTAATTCATTCTAATAAGTATGACCTAACCAGGTTGCTAATGGAGCCATTACTAAATTAAATGCTCTCAGTAGCCTTGGAAATGATTTGGTCTGTTTTTTTTTTTTTTCCCTCTCTTCTCGAGTGAAATAAGGGGAAGGAAGCAAATAGACAAAATGATGGAACTTTCTCTATTCACAGAAGAATACAGCAGTCTTCCCAGTCCATGGTTTCCCTTTCTGTGGTTCTAATCACCCACGGTCAACCGCTGTCTGGAAACGGATGTCCTCTTTCTGACATATCACCAGAAGGCCTAACACTATGTCACAATGCCTACGTCATTCACCCCACTTCATCTCATCACCCAGGCATTTTATCATCCCACATCATCACAAGAAATGTGAAGACAGTACAAGAAGCTATTTTGGGAGAGAGAGACCATAGTCACATGAATTTTCTTAGAGTAGAATGTTATAAGTGTTCTATTTTATTATTAGTTATTGCTGTTAATCTCTTACTGTGCCTAATTTATAAATTTATCCCAGGTATGTATGTCTGTATGTATGTATGTATGGGAAAAAAACAGTATATACAGAGTTCAGTACTAGCCACTGTTTTGGGCATCCACTGGGGGTCTTGGAACATATCCCTCACAGATAAAGGGGGGGCTACTCTATATATTGAAGAATGATGGAGAGTCACTCATCTGGTATAGAGGAAATGTAATTATAGGATCTGAAGTATATTTTTCATATGTCTGTTTTTTTTTGTCCTAACCTTGTTGAATGAGGGTCCCAGACAGTGATTGGTAGACACACCCTGCTCATTCCTGGTCTTTTTTTTTTCTCTTAGTTTATACTGGCACACATGTATTCCTTATGAGCCACACACAAGATATAAGGACTGATAGAATGTGTTCTGCTACCCAAAGGAACCTGTTACCAAACGGATGCAACAGCTCAAATTGAAGGCTTCATCTATGAAAGGAATATCCTGAGATAAGAGAGGCATACTTTACCAGTTAGATATCACTATCTTGCTGGTAACTGTTCCACAATTTTGAAAGCACCGGGAGAACTCGATACCCTGGGGCCACTTCCTAACTGTTCGACATGTCTATTCTAAAACAACAGATACTATTTTAATTTACAATGATGATAAAAATATTTGCTAGTGTTATTTATTACTTATCATTGTGTGAGCCTAAGGTGGCTACAGCAATGTTTCAATAACTTGTGAGATAATTTTTTGTAAACTGAAAAATGTTAGCGAATACTCACTCTTGGTTTAACGAGTCATTGCAACATAGAAGCAATGAGCGTTTGAAGTTTAAAAAGAATAGAATAATATGTACAATAAATATGATTCAATATATTTGTTCATTCATTCAGAAAATATTCTTTGAAAGTTGAACATGTGTGCAGTACTATGTTAAAGAAATGCCTTTGAGATTGTGTGAAGAATTCTATTTTAAGATGAATACTTCAGATACAGTACAAATCATTCACATAGATCCTCCCCATTCTTGACAGAGATGTGAAAAATATTAAAGCCTCTTTTTGAACAAAATTAGCAAATATCAAAAGGGTAACAACATTTAATCTCCAAAATATACAATTGGCATGTATTCTGGAATGGTTTAGAAAGAAATACTCAGCTTGTAAAACCTTTATTTGATAAATAGTTTCTCCCAGTTATCCTGGCTATTTCTTTTTTAAAGATTTTATTTATTTATTTGAGAGAGAGAGAGAATGAGAGAGAGAGAGAGCACATGAGACCGGGGGAGGGTCAGAGGGAGAAGCGGACTCCCTGCCAAGCAGGGACCCCGATGCGGGACTCGATCCCGGGACTCCAGGATCATGACCTGAGCCGAAGGCAGTCGCTTAACCAACTGAGCCACCCAGGTGCCCTATCCTGGCTATTTTTAATATCATTTAATGGAAAGTATGTCTATGCACAGAGGAACAAGTGTGGGCAAACTAAGAATCTGCAGTGTTTCATTAAGATAAAAATCAAGGCATTATGATCAATCTTGGCTACAAGGTGAGGTGTTGGGAGATGACCTAATCCAAGTTTCTCAGGACAGAAGCAAGGTAATTGGGACAATTAAGTGAAGAGAGGAAGTGGCCCAAGATCTCCCCAAAGGCAGAAGGGAAACCTACTTTCTCTAATTCTGCACCAAGAAATCTACAAAGATATATTTAGTCTGTACATCTTCCCAAAATAAATATTTATTTAAATATATTTCTTGGGGCACCTGGGTGGCTCAGTTGGTTAAGCATCTGCCTTCAGCTCAGGTCATGATCCTGGAGTCCTGGGATCAAGCCCCGAGTTGGGCTCCCTGCTCATTGGGGAGCCTGCTTCTCCCTCTCCCTGTGCTGCTTCCCCTGTCTGTACTCTCTCTGTCAAATAAATAAAATCTTAAAAAAAAAAAAAAAATAAATAAATAAATATATTTCTTTGTTAGTGCAGATGTGAAGTTTTCCCACTCCATATGTCCTAAACTTTATAGAGCAAGTACCAAACAGCATGGGTTTCAATATTGCATGTAAAGGAAAATTACAAAGAATGTATTACAAAAATATAAATATCTGAATTGATCAGTCATAATTTTCCACTTTGTAAGGCAATCGGCTATTAATATTGGGATAAAGGAGAGTGTTAGAGAATTAATATCCCAGGGCCATTTTCAAAGATGGTAACAGTGTTTACTTTAATAACACTGTTTGTTCTACCTCATGATTTTGGCACATTTAAAGAAATATTTATTTATTTACTTGAAAGAGAAAGAGAGGAGGGGCAGAGGGAGAGAATCTTCAAGTAGATGCCCCTCTGAATGTGGAGCCCGATGTGGGGCTTAATGCAGGGCTCGACCCCACAACCCATGAGACCATGACCTGAGCTGAAACCAAGAGCTGGACACTTAACAGATTGAGCCACCCGGGCACCCCTCAGTGACACATTTTAATATATTTGCTACAAACATAGCAAACTAGCAACTTCCTAAAAATAATTAACTAAAAAATTGCTCATCTCAAATGCCCCAAGTCTAAAAACTCCCTTGCTCCAATTAATTCTACAAAAATCATACCCATCATACTATTATCAAAGAACCTTTAAACATAGTATTTTTACAAAGATAGTAGTGAACCCATGGGAAGTGTCTGTACTTCTAAGTATATTAAGCAAACCCTGTTTAAAACCCATGATGTGTAGACGGTTTGGTTATTTTAAAAAAGCATTTCCCAAAGTGGCGTGTGTTCTGCTGGACTCAAAGATGCTTCATGGCAAAGAAACTCTTTGATTCCCCTCGAGAGGTCCCCAGAACACAAGGATTTGCCCGGAGAATTTTATTGTGAAAATGTGGGTCTATGTGTGTGTTCATAGCACACGTTAACACCACACATTTTGGGAAACAATGTTCTAGGGCAAATGCTACAAAACCCAGCATGGATTTCTATGGGGAACACAAAAGAAGGTATTAAAATTCCAACATTATAAAATATGATGCCACAGCAGAAATATAGCAATATTATTTGCAAATTAAAAAGGCATGTCTAAACAAATTTATGAGTCATTCCCTGGTGACTATGCTTTCAACATTCTATCATTTTTAACAAGTCTCAATGATACAAATGTATCCTGTATTGCACACTGAATTTTTTAAAGCTCCCACTAAAGCCCAAATTTTGATTTATATTGGAGAATTAAAGTAAAAAGAATAAATTAAAACTTACAATGCTAGTTAGATGGTAACTCTCATCCAACTAGAAAAGGGAATACAAAGACCTACCGATGACCTTAGAAAAAATCATTCAACATCTATTTTTTAAAAATAGTCAGAATTTCTTGGGCTGAGGGGGAAAATATTTTTTATTCTCCCTAATGTCTAGAACAATTATTTTTGGCTTTCCTGAGGATCACAGAGTTAATAAATATTAGATTGGACTCTATAAGATCTAAATCAAAGGATATAAAGATAATCAGAACAAAATAACACAAATCACTAGCATAAATTCACTTGAAATGAAAGAAGTTTAAGGAGAAAAGACTTGGGGAACATTTAAGTTAATGTAAACAGCAGTTTGATTATGCAAAACTTATTAAAATTATATAAAATGTTATTTTATTAATCTTTCAAATATGATTTTTTCTTAGGTGATGGGAGGGGCAATACACACATTGGTAAATATGCAAATTCTAGCAGTCACTTTGTAGGGAGGTTTTGCTTTTGTAACGACAAGAGTAATGTATTCCCTTGCTTTGAAATATTAGTATCTGCGCTGTTGCCTTTGGGAGCTGAGGGTAATTGGTGGGAGAGTATCAATTCATTGCAACACAGATTGTGTAGACTATTTCATTTAATCTTCACAACAGCTCTGCTATACTGTATAGTTGATTCCATTTTAAAATATAAATAGGGGGCCCATGCCTGCAAGATTATCCTGGAATAATTATTAATAGAATTCATGCACTGTCCAAGTTCCTGGTTCGGATGAGAGGTTGTAGAGTAAACATAGAAATTAGGAAACCGAGATGCAGAGAGATTGATAACTGACTAATCCTATGCTCATCCTTGGTTGATTCTGTATTGGAATCTAGTTATGCATGAATACAAGTCATTCTCTCTTCACTGCTCAGCACTGCATCAGAGCTGGCGAAGTCAGCAGGTGTTTTCGGGAGAGTAATTCAAAGATGAAGAAGTATGGCCAGTCCAAATAGAAATGGCAAATAGTCTAAAATGCTACATTAGAAAATCAGTTCTCGAGATTTTCCTGCTCCCAAGGATCTGCTCTTAAAGGCAAATTCTCCTAGAAGAAGTAACACAACTAATGAATTCATACTAAAGTAATAATGAATGCTCACTGAGTGGGAAAAGGAGCAGATGAAGAGAAACAGGAAGTGGTAGAGGCTGGAGAAGAGAAAGAGGGGAAATGGTGGAACGGAATCTGTCAACACGGACAGAAGCTCAACAATTGGGGGAGGGGTAACTGGGTGGCTCAGTCGGTTAAACACCTGCCTTAGTCTCAGGTCATGATCTCAGGGTCCTGGGATGGAGCCCTGCTCTGGGCTCCCAGCTCAGTGGGGAGTCGGCTTCTCCTTCTTCCTCTCCACCTCCCCCTGCCCCCCTGCTCGTGCTCTCTTTCTCTGTCTCAAATAAATAAAATCTTTAAAAAAGTTCAACAATTGGGAACTCAGTCTATTTCATAATTTAAGCCTCCATGTTACAGTCTAAGGGAAGAGCCTCCTAATAAGGTTAATAATGCTGCCAGAAGGGGGCAGTGTGGAACAGGAACGGGTCCGCGACTGCAGAGAGCAGAAGAGCGCCGTAGGAGGCATTACTGGCACAGAAAGGGACAATGTCCTCTCCGAAGCGTTGTGATTGCTTTGCCAACTTGTAGTCTTATCAGTTACCGCTTAATTAGTAGTGACAGAACCTTTTAATATTTAAAGCAGAACAGGGAAGAAAAGAAAGCAGAGGAAAAAGAGGTAGTTTACAAATGTAACTCGGGGAGAGGAGATCAAGGGTGCGATAAAGGGCGGGAAAGAACTCTGAAGAGCAGAGTGGGGTATGATGATTGGCTGAGCCACTCAGGAGCCTGAAAGAGGCGTTCCAACACTTGTAAGTATGGAAGTGGAAGTAGAGGAGGTCGGTATTATGCTAATTACTAAAGCTCCCTCTTGGTCAAGAGGGGGCAGAAAATGATAAAGGCAATGATTTGACCAAGCCAAGTTCTCAAGTCATGGCAACAATTATTAACTTCAGTGGTGTCTTTTAAGGGAAGGTAAAGGCTGTAGTTCTTTTTAAGATACACGTGTGGACATTAAGAGATCTGTTCCAGCAGTCTTTCCAGATGTCTATTATACACATATTCCTCCCCGAAGTGATTATCAATTATGTGGCTTACAAATGCAATCTGTTCTCCCTGCTGGAAGAAATAAAGGATAAATATCCTCAAAACAACACCATCACAAAACCTCTCTGCCCTTTGATTCAATAAAGAGGATGACAGGTTCCTAAAATGGAAGGGATAGCCAGGAAGCAAATCTTTAAAAAAAAGTCTCTGAAGAGCAGCAAGTATTGAAGGATCTACTGAGGGAAAGTAAGTAGTAAGACGGTGAAAAGAAAGAAAAGTATTCAAGACCCACATCACTCAAGAAACTCTGAGCTCTCATGACTGGGTTGCTTTGGTTATAAGCATAAATCAAATTTGACTTATGTCTTCCAGCTCTTTTTAGGTTCTATCTTTGGGCTAATTCCAGTGCAGCGCCAATATTGCTTCATCTGGCAAAATCGAGCATGAAGAACTCCAATCTGTGGCCAGTGGAGGGAGAAGGAGACCATGTGACAGACAGAATGATGACCCTCTGGGGTAGGAGAGAGAGGATGATTTCTACAAAAGGCAGGTGAACTGGAAAGTTGAAAGTCTGGCAGAAGAAATGACTGGCATCTCTAACATGACATTCTATCTAACAAGGTTGTTGTGAAGATCAAGGGACATTTAGAACATTTTATTATCTGTAAAACACTATATAAATGTAAGGTAGGGTTTTCCGCATACAAGGCTCTCAAAGGTTTGCTAACCTTTGGAAAGATTAACCCATCTAATTGCTATTGACTCGGAATGACACAAGACTGGGACACCTTTAGCGAATTAAGAACAGGGAGATAAATGCAGAAGGTAGATCACAGGGGGTTGGTATTTTTATAAAACAAACAAGCAAAAACAACACAAAGCAGTAGTAGGCTCCAAAAATGTCAGAATTATATGTAGATTTTCCATGAAAGCATTACATTTCCCCCCAGTTTTGTCATAAATTGGCCCCTGACATCAAGGTTGTAGCAGATGGATTTATACTGTGTGGAACCCAAAAACTAAACTCATTTTTTAAAATTCATGTCAATCTGTCATCTGAATGTATATTTGCATTATAATCTGATTATCTATGTATTCAAAAACTCAATCTCTCCAAAATGTATTTGAGGAATATCATTTAAATATATGATAAAACTTGAAGCAATGTTAATCAACATAATGCTCAACTGAATTTGTTCTTTTCTGTATTTGTATAATTGGTAAGTTATATTATTTTATCCTTCTCTGTTAGTATATGATCTTCTTGCTTTCAGATGCTTATATGGTGTATGCATCAGATGATTCTTGCCAATAGTGAAGTAAGAAAATATATATCCAGCAAGATATATATATATATATATATATAAAATAGATATATAAATGTATAAATATATAAATGTGTATAAATATATAGGTATATGAAAATAGAAAGATTTATATATCTTATGTAAATACATATCTTTTATTTTTTATTTTTATAAAACTATATATAAAGATAATATCTTTTTATCTATAAATATATATCAAAAAGGTATATACATATATTTTTTTATTTACTCCCTTTGGAATTCTCTGCTGCCTTTATCTATCTTTGAGATGTGTAATATTTTGCTGCACTTCTAAAAAAATCTGTTCTTAATCAATGTGGGTTATTAGCCATTTATACCTTAGTATGAATTTCAGTCAACATGGCTCCTCTCCTAAGAGCATTTGTGTATGAACTTTATTAGGGGGAAAAAAAAAAGCTCTGTTTATTATGAAAATAACCATATGTAGATTTCTTTTTTTTTTCCTTTTTCTTGTAGAGGAAATAACCCTCCTCTCTGATGCTTGCTACCTTGACCCATACTGAGGTCATCAACTAGGGTTGAGGCTAGCCCTGCACATGGGTGTCTTGTATGTACATTCATTTTTTAAAAAATATTTTATTTATTTATTTGAGAGAAAGAATGAGAGAGAGAGAGAGAGAGAGAGCATGAGATGGGGGAGGGTCAGAGGGAGAAGCAGACTCCCTGCTGAGCAAGGAGCCCGATGCGGGACTCGATCCTGGGACTCCAGGATCATGACCTGAGCCGAAGGCAGTCGCTTAACCAACTGAGCCACCCAGGCGCCCTTGTATGTACATTCAGAGGTAAAGCAGCATGAGGAGTGGAGATATAACCAGTTGCATAACAGTCCTGAACAGCCAGGTAGATAGTATGTGATGGAGTAGGGGAGGAAGTTAGATGCAAATATACACAGTATACGACTGATAAGCAAAAAGGGCCTTTGGGAACCAAAGAGTAAGTAACTTAAGCCCCAGAATAATAAATGTTGATAAAATGGGCGATAAGCAAGTGTAAATCTATAACTATAGCACGGACGATGCTTCCTCCTGGCAAACTACTACATCATGCTTTCATCCCAATGCATGACATTGTATCCTATCAATAGTCAAACAGAGATAAGCTTTTGGTCAAACTAGAAAACCATAAATTTTGCTTATACTCTTTTGCTTTTGAAATAACTTTTTTTTGGAAATACATTGTATCTATAAATCTATCTACATAAATATATAGGTATAGGTATTTACATTCTATAAACTAGAGAAACCTATCGTAAAGAAAGTGAAGACGTTCTTCAAATCCCACCCTCCAGGTTAAAAAAAAAAAAAAAGTTAACTTTTAGAAGCTTAATTTCAGATGCCTAACTCTACATATATGAGTAGATAAATAGGTAAATAGCTCTAAATAATTCAAAATGGCATCTTATACTATTTTTAAAAACAAACAAAAGAGACTCTAATATAACTACTTGAATGAGAACAAAAACAACAAAAGAAATTATCGATGTTTCTTCATAAGAGACATAGCTTCCTAAAACAAAAAACAAGAACAACAAAGACAACATAAATATTCATTTAAAGTTATAGTGTCTAGCGGCCTCCTGTTCTGAAAGGTTAAGGGAAAAAGGCATACATCTTTTAATTCCCATAATTTGGCATTTTTACATTCTCGCATCTATAAAATTTATACTCTGTTCTACATCTGTAGTTCCTAAATTGTTTACTTATGGCCTATATTTAAATGGATTCACTGCTCAGCACCAAGCATTTGACCATGGTTTCTTGATTCTTTTTATTTCACGCATCTCATCGCTGATTATATTGTATCATTTGTGTTCCCAAAGAGGTTATATGCTTGAGGCAACCTGACTTGCCCAGATTCTCTGGTATAAAATTCATCAGTCATATTTTCCTATGAACCTTTCTAAAGAAATATTCTGTGACTCTATTTCCTACCATTAAAGTTGATTTCTCAATGTCAGGACTTCCTTCAGGGAATACTGTATCCTCTTGACATCTAGGAATACATGTTATTTCTTTTCTCTTATACATTTTGCTCCAGATTTACTAGTACTTGGCTGGCCTACATCGTCATTATTATTTGGGTATGGCCAGCTCCTTGTTTCATGATTTTCTACTTATATTTTTTTGCTTGTTTGTTTTTAGTGGCTTATAGAAAAGGAATGAATTAAAATTCTCATTACTTTTACATCTTTAAGCAAAATTTTTGTAACTTATAGTAACTCACCAACTCTGTCATGACCATAACCTGACAAATACCATGTTATAAAAAGTGCAGCATCATAGATACAAAGCACCGACTGGTGGTTCCCAGAAGGGGTCCCCAGTGAAGTGGGTGAAAAAGGTCAAATGGTATCAATTTTCAGTTATAAAAGGAGTCATATAGCTAATAATACTATACCACATATTTGAAAGTTGCTAAGAGTAGATCTTAAGAGTCCACATCAAAAGAAAAAAAATTGTAACTATGCATGGTGAGAGATGTGAACTAGACTTATTGTGGTGATCGTTTTGCAATATATATAAAATCATACTGTGCACCTGAAAATAATACGTTACATGCCAATTATACCGCAATTAAAAAAAGCAGAAAATTAACTGCAAAAAAAGAGCAGCTAATTAATACTACTTTTAAATCAAAGCAGTATATATTTTAAAATTTGTATTCCTCCACTTTTGCCTGAGTATCATCTTTCACCAAGTCTTTTTACTAATTAAGGTATCTTCATACACCTGTGAATTTCTGTATATATTATTCTACTCTTTTCTTATCTATTTTCTTCTCCCTTTTGATCTTTCTGAATCTCTCTGATATCTCTTTCTCTCTTTTCACATGTCATTTTTTTCTTCCTTCCCCTTTCTTCTTTTTATCTCCCCTTTTGGGTTTTCCCCTGCTCTCTGTTTCTTTATGTTTCTTTCCTCCCTCTCTCCTTCCCTCCCTCCCTTGCTTTCTTCCTTCTACTTGTATTTTTTTTCCTTGAATTGGCTGTGATGGGAGTTTAGTGTTTCTAGTTTTACTGAAGACAAATTATGGTCCTTGTGAATTGATTCATATTTATCCAAGAAACTATTTCTTTCTTTTCCTTTTAAGTTGTCGTTCATTGTTATTTGTATCAGTGTTCCTTTGAAGCAAGAAGAGTTTTAAGTTTCTGTCCTTAATCATTTTCTTTTATTCTCTGTGGATTGCTGCCTACTTTGAAATTACCATTTACTAATTAATATTATTACTTTAAAATCCAAAACTCAAAATTTAGCTGCAAATGTATAACTATTTTTCACAACGGCTTTAATTACAAAATTAAATTCTGGGCACTGGGGGGGGCAGAAATTACCAAGGATCACTTTTTTAACCTATATTTTCAATAGACACTGTTTATATGTTACTTTTTAAAAATAAAAAATACTGAATACAGAGTATTTTTTCATTCACTGTATACATATTTGAAATCAATTCATTATAACTTTTTTCTAAATGATTTTTCGATTAATAAGAACTTCCTTAACTCAGAATTTTTATATCCTTTGGAATTCATTATCATATACAACTCCAAAAATTCTTCCTCTTCAATTTACCATCTCTTACTTCCAGCCCAAATTTTCCTATATCACTCCCCGACAGTGCCCACAAAAGAAGTTTATAGTATCTATGAGGTGTCTGCTAATAACATGTTATCATTTAACACATTTACTGACAAAGGAAATAAAATGTGCCTTACCCCCTCGCTTGTTGATCTTGGCATAGCCTGGAGAATAGCTCCCAGACATGGAGGACGAGCTGCTGAAAGCTACATGGGGGAGTCCAGACACAAGTGGTTCATCACATTTTTCTGAAAAGAAAAGAAAAAAGAGAAAGATTAAATATTTTAAAATAATGACTTGGTACGGTTTTTAGTTAAAATAATTGTTGACTACAGTACAAATGTCAAAATCTATGATACAACATTTAGCAAATGATCAGAATTTAGACAATTCAACGGTGATAATTTAAACTCCTGCTTCTTAAGAGTTGTAGCTATAACAACATGCTTTATGCTGAAGGGCCTCAATACAGACCTGCTGTCTAAGAGTCATGAGGAAAGGTGGTGGTGTTTATTTAACAAGTTTTGCAAAAGCTGGCATCCTCTGGAAATCTTCAGGGATTTATGCATTATAGGGGTAGAGGATTAGAAACGTTGATTAGAAACACAGAGATTGGACGAGGGAAGACTAGGAGGCATCCTACCAAAGCTAAAAAAGCCTGAGAAATAGGGGTCAGAAAGGGAGAACAAGAATAATCATCACCCTGAAAAGTATTGCCATCTGAAAAATTAACCAGTTCCCATCATCCTCGACTAATCAACTGCATTGGGACCAGGTGATCCCTTGATTCCATTCTTCACTTGGCTTCAATGGCCATGAAGTTTTTGTGTTTCCTCCTTCCTCACTACTGCTTACTCTGATTCCTTCAATGTATCTCTCTCATTTTCCTAATGTCTAAATGTTAAAGAGCCCAGGACTCAACTCTTGGATCTCTTCTAGGTCCACGCATGCTCTCTGGGAAACTGCATCAGGAGTTGTGTGTTCTCATTCTGGAATATCCCAAATCCTACCCCCTCACATCACCTGGTCCAAGTGGCCACCAGAGATCACTGTTGTGAAAGACCGGATAGTCTTCCTTCCTTGCTTTTCTATCGTTCTGCACACAGCAGCCTAAGTGATGCTTACAGATGTAAGTGGGCAGGTGGCTCTAATGCTCACAGTACCCACTGGCTCCTGCTCTCAATCACTCCGAATCAAGTCTCACGCCCTCCAGTGGCCCGCGCTGGCCACCGGACTGGTCACATCTCTCTCCAGCATCTTTGTCCATTGCTGTCTACCACTAGGGCCCACTTCCTCTTACTGCAACATCAGGCCAACTCCTGCACGGCCTTCTCGATTACTCTTCCAGCCACCTCAAGGCTCTTCTCTCTGGTCTCTGTTCAAAGTCACCTTTACTGCTGCAGACAGGCTTCTCCAGTCTGGCCAGCTAAATGAGCACAATGCTACTATCACTCTTGGTCCCCACTTCTGGCTTTCTTTTCCTTCATAGCACTCAGAGCCCCTGAGTTTTTTTACTCATTTGTTTGGTTTCCTTTCTCTCCCACTAGAATGGCTGCTCTGTGGGAATCAAGTTTTTGATAGTCTGCTTAATGCTTACTCTCCAGTGATGGGAACTGCACTTGGCACTTAGCACATACTCTAAAAACATTTATAGAATAAATGAGTGAATGAATGAATGAATGAGAAAAAGAACCAATACAATCTGACAATGGCAGAGTCCCAAAACACACTGTCAAATTACAAGACGGCACACCACCGAATTGGAGAGGTGGTCTTCAATCCTCCACAAATGTTTACACATGCTCAGTACTGTTTAATAAGACAGAGTTACACTACATATTCTAGGATCCTTTCTATCTCAGATATTTATAAATGGAAGAAAAGTTAAGCAACAGAAGGAATGAACTCATGTTCTTCAAAAGTCACTCAAGTGGAGTGAGGTCCCCAGTGATACTGGGGAAATGACTTATGATTCATTATCTCACCACTCAAGTGTGTACAAATCTGAAGTTAAAAATGAACATATCCATCATCATAAAATATAGTTAGATTTCTTATTTTTCTTAAGTATAATGCAATACCTCTGGGAAATATGGCATCTGTGTATGAATATATTCCCCAGAAAGCTCAATGTAAAAAGATGAAAAGATGAAAATAAAATTTATTTTTTAAAATAATTTTTTATTGTTATGTTATTCACCATACATTACATCATTAGTTTTTGAGGTAGTGTTCCATGATTCATTGCTGTGCATAACACCCAGTGCTCCACGCAGAATGTGCCCTCTTTAATACCCATCACCAGGCTAACCCATCCCCCCCCTCCCCTCTAGAACCCTCAGTTTGTTTTTCAGAGTCCATCATCTCTAATGGTTCGTCTCCCCCTCTGACTTACTCCCCTTCATTCTTCCCCTCCGGCTATCTTCTTTTTTTTTCTTAACATATATTGCATTATTTGTTTCAGAAGTACAGATCTGTGATTCAATAGTCTTGTACAATTCACAGTGCTCACCATAACACATACCCTCCCCAATGTCTATCACCCAGCCACCCCCTCCCTCTCACCCCACCCCCACTCCAGCAACCCTCAGTTTGTTTCCTGAGATTAAGGATTCCTCATATCAGTGAGGTCATATGATACATGTCGTTCTCTGATTGACATATTTCACTCAGCATAACACCCTCCAGTTCCATCCAGTCGTTGCAAATGGCAAGCTCTCATTCATTTTGATGGCTGCATAATACTCCATTGTGTATATATACCACATCTTCTTTATCCATTCATCTGTTGATGGACATCTTGGCTCTTTCTACAGTTTGGCTATTGTGGACATTGCTGCTATAAACATTGGGGTGCACCTACCCCTTCGGATTCCTACATTTGTATATTTGTGGTAAATACCCAGTAGTGCAATTGCTGGATCGTAGGGTAGCTCTATTTTCAACTTTCTGAGGAACCTCCACACTGTTTTCCAGAGTGGTTGCACCACCTTGCATTCCCACCAACAGTGTAGGAGGGTTCCCCTTTCTCCGCATCCCTGCCAACATCTGTCGTTTCCTGACTTGTTATTTTTAGCCAACCTGACTGGTGTGAGGTGGTATCTCATTGAGGTTTTGATTTGGATTTCCCTGATGCC
>NW_027397074.1:82574644-82652828 GCF_003265705.2 Callorhinus ursinus | reverse complement strand
TGGTCTTGGCTTGCGGGCTGTTCGTGCTGATCTTCTGGGGGAGGGGCCTGTTGCCGTGGTTCCCAAATGTCTTTGCTGGAGGTGGAATTGCCCCGCCCTTGTGTGTCCGGGCTAAGCAAGCTGCTTGGGTTTGCTCTCAGGAGGTTTGTTCCCTGCAAGCTCTCGGTACAGCCTTGGAGGACCAGGGCAAAAATGGTGGCCTCCCAATCTCCACCCGGAGGAGCTGAGAACTCGGGGCCCCGCTCCTCAGTGCGTCCCCAGAGAAAAGCATTCACTCCCGTGTCCCCGGTCTCTGGCCGCACTCCGTGCTCACCCGGCCTGTGACCGAGCGTTTCTATCTTTGGCACCCGACCCCGTGTGGAGTCTCCAAACCTGGCAGATCCCTGCGGTGCGCTCCCGCGCTGCTCCTCCCCAGGGGAGGAAGGGGAGTCTCCCCGGCTCTGCCGCTTGTTGGGTCCCTGCTGGAGGAGCAGTGGCCCGACTGGGCCGCGGATCACAGTTTATGGCCGCCCCGAGCTGAGAGCCCGCGCCTTGGCTCCGTCTCTGCAGCCGGCTTCCCCGCTCCGATCCCTGGGAGCTCTGCCGCACTCAGGCACCCCCGGTCTTTCTGTGACCCCAAGGGTCCTGAGACCACACTGTCCCGCGAGGGTTCCACCCCCCGCTTAGCCACCGGAGCGACCTCCCTCAGTGGAGCCGACTTCTAAAAGGTCCGATTTTGTGCTCCGCGGCTCTAGCACTTGCCAGAAGCGGCCGCCGGAGGCCCCCTCCCCCGCCGTCTATCCTCCCGAATATTGCCTCGGATTCACTTCTCCGCACGTCCTACCTTCCAGTAAGTGGTCACTTTTCTGTTCAGAGTGTTGTTACTATTCTTATCTTTGATCTCCTGTTGAGTTGTAGGTGTTCAGAATGGTTTGATCCCTATTCAGCTAAATTCCTGAGACCAGACGAAATCCAGGTCTCTTGCTCCTCCGCCATCTTGCTCCGCCCCCCTAAAATTTATTTTTAAGGTATCAATTCACGAAGTGAGACTCTACAGTGAAGGATTTTGTCTTAATTGTTAAAAATCTTTGCTATTCAGGTTAGCTGCCGGTGAACGCAAATATAAAACCTGATTTTTTTTTGTCGAGTCATAGTTTTTTTCTTTAAATTTTTTTAGTGTTATGTTAATCACCATACATTACATCATTTGTTTTTGATGTAGTGTTCCATGAGTTGTTGTTTGTGCATAACAACCAGTGTTCCACACAGAACGTGCCCTCTTTAATCCCCATCACCTGGCTAATCCTTACCCCCAGCCCTCTCCCCTCTAGAACCCTCAGTTTGTTTTTCAGAGTCCATGGTCTCTCATGGTAAAACCTGATTTCTTAAGTGCTGACTCTTTTGGATCTAACTTTTTATAACCTTTTGATGAAAGTTCTGCATTTACTTGGAGTAATCATTACTTTCAAATTTCCCATTTTATTAGGAATGTGCTAACATGCATTCCTTTTCATCTGTTTCATTCAAATATGCACCCAGAACCTATGTTGTGCCAGGCACAGCGAATGCAGTGGATGATACTGACAACATTCCTATTGTGGAATTTATGCTTTAGTGGGAACTAAAAACTAGCTAAAACAAAAACAAAGAGGTAAAAGCAAAGAGGTTAATTTATAGTATGATACGGTGATAAATACTACAGGCACATTAAATATGAAAGAAGGGGCTGGCGGTTGGGGGATAAAGTAGAGATAGAGAATGGCTATTTTTTGCTGCTTTGTCAAAGAAAGTCTCTTGCATTAGGTGACATCTGAGTAGTAATCCGAAAGAAATGAAGTGAGCTCTGTTAGAACTCAATAAGATCATGCGGGCAGAAATGTTTTCTAGTCTAATCCTGCTCAATAGGGCTAGCTTATGCCTGACAATGAGTGACTCATTTTCCAAAATTGAACATTAAATGCATATATAGTGTTACATTGAAAGTAATTAAAATGAAGTTGATGAATAATTGATTAAATGATCCATTAGCTAGTTTAAATTTAGAACTTAAATATAGCATGTGCAAACCTAAACACACTTTATCCTTATTACATCTAAACACTTTGTACTTCCACAACCAATTGATCATCTTCATATTGAGTTTTAAATTTTTCGTTAATTTAAAAAGTCACATAAATCAGAGTAACAAAATTAGAATAAAATTGGGATCAGATAAGCTAAGAGAAGATAAGAGTTTTTTTGTGTGTTTTTTTAAGGTGGCTGCAAAAATTATTATCATAATTTGAACATTGGCTGTATTACATCCTTCTAAATTGAGACACATAGTCCATAACCACATATTTAAGTAAGAAAGATGCTACATGTATTGTATGTTCTCCTGGAAGACTTTAATCACAAATATTTATTGAGGTCTTACTCTATGCCTTGTACTGTTCTAGCTACTCTGGGCAATAAAAAAATATAACCCATTTCCCCATGAGTCCAATAATATATAGACCCACATAAAGTAATTAAACATGAAATAAGAGGATAATATCAAAGTTTATAATTCAGTGCTAAATAAAATATAATCAAGTACTAGAAGCAATAGAATACATTTAAAACGCAGGGCTGCTGTTTAGTGAGTTGCTCGTTAGTGCTGGCTCCAACATAAATGTGAGACTTTTAGTGTGTCCTTAATCCCCTTTCTACAGATGACTCATTCATAATACAAGCACATTAGCTAACTTTCTCTCAAGCTCTAAAAACTCCAAAGCATTGTCAAGTAGCCCACACACTATGGCCTACACGCCAAAATGTGGCCCCCAGCTCGCTTTTGTAAATAAAGTTTTATTGGAGTACAGCCATGCTCACTTGCTTATGTATTACCTATGGCTGTTTTCAAATCCACAGCAGAATGTCACAAAAAGAGACCATATAACCTCCAAAGCTAAAATATTTACTATCTGACCTTTTATAGAAAAAAAATTTTCCAACCTCTCGTCTAGTATGACAAATATTCCAGGTATCCACAAAGAATGATTAACTATCACTTATGGTACCAGGTAACATATAAATAATGACTATGACCTTAAGAATTGAGGGAATATAGACAGGTGGAAAGAGAGCCTAGAACATTCTAGAAAGAGAGAGCAGCTCAAGCAAAATCACAGAGGCCACAATGGGTATCAAATTTCCCAGGATGGTTGTAGCAGCAGGATGTGCATGTACATATTGCACACTGACTCCTGTGATGAACTAGCCATTTTTATTTCCAACTATAATAATGGTTATTATGCATTATATATCTCAAAGAGTCAGCTTGCTTGTTGTCTAAGAACATGTGTCTTAATATTCTGCAGACATTAAATATTAACAAATCAGGCAAATCCCTGGAGAAAATTATAATTTTTATAGAGGAGGAGAAGGAGGAGGAGTAGAGACAGAGAGAGAGAGAAGGGGGGGGAGAGAGAGAGATTGCTAACATTTGAAATAATTCAGTATTGTATTTTCCCATAGTGGGATGTCTTCCAAGACCACAGCCACACAACTACAGCAAATACTTGGTCTCCAGTGTACTTCCCTTCCAGGGAATCTTGGATGAAAACTGAAGAAGCAGATGGGTTGAGTTTTATTTTCACACAATTTCAGTCAATCAGGAAGTCAGACTAGCTCTAAGAATTCTGTACTAATTCAAGCTGGAACAGAGGAGATTATTGACAAATAAAGATGACACGGCTGTTGCCCTTCACCTAAGAACCTGGCTGAGGGAGGCCTCTACAGGCAAAGGGATATAGGCAGGAGTTTACAAGGTCAAAGAACTTTAGAATGCATGCAGTTGACATTAAAGATGACATTTGAATGTATCTCTGATGAAAAATAATGTCGGAGAATTTTCACCACACACTGTCTTTTAAATATACATTTTCTATCACACATTTGGAAATATAAGCCTGATACACAGAAAACAAGAACAACAAAGGACTCCAGAACCAGTGTTCTCAGGACAGCAATTCTAGCAGCATCCTCATTCACACTTTACTAGAAAAGCCAGTGTGAAAGGCACATTCTCAGAGGAATACAACCCTTCATGGTCTCTTAATGTCCTGTGCCTTCAATTCCTAACTTTTGAAGCTGGAGCTACCTTACTTCTACCTGCATGTTGACCCTGCCTTACGTTTTATGACCCCTCCTCTCCCTAGTCAGGACAAATTTAAGAGGCCTCTGACCTCCTCTCTTTCCGATCAATAGGCTCCTGCCTTGCTCCTTATGGCCAAAACTATGTTGAATGACAAGATGGGTCATTGTGATTTTTATATATACATATAAACAGGAACACTTAAAATCTGGTTGGTAGCATACTTTTTTACTCAATAATCTATTATGGAAATTCCCATACAAATACTGTCTCATTGTTATATATTTTATTTTATGAAGAAATAGTTTATTATTTATATTACTACCCACATAGCAGAACTAAATTGCTTTGCAAGGAGAAGAGTACAAGAATGCATGCATATTAGATCACTGGTAAAATACTTTATATGATTGAGAATTGTTTTTCCATACAATCCATGGAAGAATTGATCTGGTTTGTTTATTTACCCCACGAAAGGACTATGAGGGACAGTGGTCATGAAGAGAAATATAATGTTGGCCATCAAGTGTTAATTTAGAGGAAAGCTAAGGATTATCAAACTGGACTTAAGTCAGCTGAGTGGGCATATCTGATATGCAGTGACAATCATTGGGTGACAAAAAAGAAATCCATCTCTCCCCTTTTTTCTTCTCACTAAATCCCTCCTGTGTACTCCCCAACGGAGGTGACTTCACTCACTCTTTGTTCATTTTCCCTTTAACATGACAAAGCCCAATGTGCTGCCATATGCATTATAGTACCTTTGGCTGAATGAGGCAGTTGTCTGGTCTTCCATCTCATTCCTTGCAATTTGGACCACCATGAATGGCATACAGTAGAGACCATTATACCAAAACCAGTAAATAAATGAAGAGCAACAGTAATCATTTATTGAGTAGTATGTGATAGGTAACACATTCAATATTTTGAAAGAACTCTCTCACTGAGTTATTAGAGGAAGCTTTTGACATCAGTTTAATTTCCATTTTACAGACGAGGAAACTTGAGAGCTCACAGCTAAAGAATGTTGGAGCTGGGACAAAAATGGAGTTGGGCTTGATGGTCAGGCTTATGCTTTTGAGGTCTACATTTCAAGGACACACCACCTCTAGACTCACTTCAGATGAAATCTGTATAGGTTACATTGAATTTATGCCTGAGTTATGCAGATATCCTAATAATATTGAAACAGCCAGATTTTTCTCATCATCACTCATTTTGATCCCAGGAGTTTCTTAATGTAACCCCCCATATGATAAAGTTGCAGCAATTTCAGTATCTTCTGTCCAGGTCAGACCAGTACCTTCCAACTAAAAGAAAGTAGTTTCTGCAGGTTTAAATAGGTGTTCTCAGAGAAAGCCACACACAATCACCTATTCAATCGATATGCCTACACTGAATAAATATACATTCACACTGTACATCAAATTTATTCCACATATTCATGTAATCAATATTTACTAGGGACTTATTTCTTGCTTCAACCTTGATCTCCCTAAAATCTATTTTCTTCATATTGCCAGATGGATCTTTTAAAAAGGGATCAGATTATGCAATGCCCTGACAACCTCCCAATGGTTTCCCCTCACAGTTAGTAACAAAATCCAAACTCCACCAAAGCCTGTGATGGTCTGGCCCTAAGGCATTTCTGGTGTTGCTTTACTTTGCTCTTCTCCTCTGGGTCACTAAGCTAACTTAGTTTCACTCTCCTGTGTCTGTTCTAGAAATACCCAGTACACTCCAGCTCAAGGTTCTTTCCACCCTCTCTGCCTCCTGGCTAAAGTTGTCTTTACCACATCTAAAGAAGGCTGGCTCCATTCCATTTTGCCCTCAATTCAAACAACACCTCTTCTTTTTCTGGCCACTTTATCTAAATTAACCAATTCAACTTCTACCTTCACACCCTCCAGATACTACTTGCTATTTGATCATACTATTTTATTTCGTTCACAGCACTAATCACAATCTAAAATTATCATGATTATTTTTTTAAAAAAACATGTTTATTACTTTTCTTGTTGACTGGGACTATAAATACCATGAGAATAGGGCACGTGTCTATTTCATTGAGCCTCTATTCCCAGGGCCTAAAAACCTGGCATGCAATACATAAAGAGCTACTGAATCAATGCAGTATTGACAATGATAAGTAATAAATCCATCTAAAAGTGAGCAAAGCTAAACAGTTCCTAGTTTTGGCCATTGAAATGTGTTCACTTTATCTAGCTAACAGATGTTTTTGCATTTTTCCATTTTAAACATTGCAGAGAGAGTTGGCTTTGCACCGTGATGTTCTGCACAGATCTTCCTCACTGTATCTTGCCTAAGAAAGATCACCATTTTGATCTTTATCAACCTAAAATGACTTGTAGTTTGGAACCCTTGAATTATATAGAGGGTTTGTCTACATCATTAGTATATACCTCCAGAACTCTTAAAATATCTTGGCTCCAGCGAACGGATTTTATGAGAGTTGAAGCTATTGACTTATCTGGGTTAGCTCCTTTACATCTATTTTTTGTTTTGTTTTCAAAGGAATGTAAGACTCTTGGTATTTCTAATATAACACTCTCATCCTGTACCATTGAAAATCTATTGTGATAAGTGTTTATATTTTGATCTCCTTGCTACACATTGGTCTCTTCTGAAAGGAAGGGGACTTGTTTACATTTTCCTTGTGTTGAATACAGGACACATAGTGGGTATTCTTCAAAACTTTGAAAAATATTGAACACAATCAGTATAATACCTTTGACATGAGTAAATTCAATCAAGTCAGATCAAATTCCTTTCCTTTTCCCTTTTGTAGGTCCAATAGCTGTGCTCAGAAGAAAATTTTAAAGTAGTATAGCTAGAACATCAGTCACGTTTGCAAGAATCATTGTTGTAAATCAAATTGGAAATTGTCTAGTCTGCATGTATCAAGGGCGAATTACTTTGAGACTTGTAGTTCAAATTTTGCTGGACATTTAACAGCTGCAGCATATTTCTGACAGATGGTATAACAGATGAATCAGTTTCAAATTATCTCCTGAACTGTTATATACTAGAAAAAAATAGATTTGTGAGGCTTTTTTAAAAATAAGTTATATTTTTGTCTCCTCTGAATTGATCTTCTAATTTTACAGAAATAAATCCTATCACACAAAATAATAAAAATCAATTTTTACCCTTTGTGTAGTCTAGAAAGGTTTTTGAAAATTTAATTCATACTATTTCATGCAAAAACCTGAAATGGTATTTAAAAATAGAATCAATCATTTGCCCTAGAACCAGGCAGAGGTTTTCATCTCTAAAACAATGGTTACAAGTGGCCTTTATTTTTTTAACTAAATTCTACAGTCTCATAAGAAGGCAGAGCTACCTTACACTTTTAAAACCGACAACATTGAACAGTGTCAAGGTCAATTGCAACATGACTAAATGAACTTCAGCACTCTTAAAGCTTTCATTGACAATCTTCCTATGGATGAGGCTCTTTGGATTGTGATTTGTTGGTCTACTGGCAAATGTCTCATTTTTTGACTATCTCATTTCATTAACTGGTTAATTCAAAGACAGTGTTTAACAATAAGATGCAATGTACTTATTGACAACCAAGTCTATCTCCTAGACTAATTAACCACTTTTACTTTTAAAATAATTGACTAAAGTACTATAGATGAACATCCTTCAGTGTTCTTGGCTCAAGTCACTTCAGATTACATCATGCACTCAACTGGTACGAAGTAAACAGTGGAGCACTAGAGAGTCAAGCGAAGCTGTAGAAGAATGTTTAATTAACTGACAAATATTTATGGTAGATTCAGTTAAAGAAAATTAGGCTATGAAATGGCATTTGTAATATAATACTAATTTTATGAAGTCTATATTTATAGATGAATAAATGGCTAAAAGAATATATAAACCAAAACGTTAACCATGATGTCACATTGGTTATTAGATCATTGTAAGTTTTATCTTCCTCTATGTTTCCTACTTTTTTGAAATATTCTTCAATTAACGTGTACTGATGTTATAATAAGATATGAAAAAGAAATAGTATTAAGAATAACTGCCCAGTGGTGATGAGTGTAAAGAACGTATGCTTCATTTGTTCATCCAACAATTATTTATTGAGTGCCCACAGTAGAGATGCAACAGTGAGCAACACAGAGTTTTATGTTATAACAAATAATAAATTAAAAAATCCATGATATGTAAGCAAGTGATAATTGTTTTGGGGGAAATAGAGCAGGGAAGGAAGACAAGGGTACCTGTTGGGTGCTGGGAGGATGAGTGTTCTTTATCAGAAGCCCAAGAGAAGACCTCATTAGTAAGATCATTTTTAGCAGAAAAGTCATGGAGAAGAGGAAACAAGCCATATAGTATTATCTGTTATCTGTGGAATGGTAGTTCCAGGTCAAGAAACCCAAGTGGGGAAGCCCCGAAATAGGAGCAGGGTAAGCACGTGCAAAGACCTTAGGGAGCCAGCTCTGTTGGATGGAGCAGGAGGAGCGTGGGGGTAAACAAAGGGAGACGAGGTCAGGAAGACCACAGAGAGGGAGGAGGAGGGCTGGGTCTCTTGGGTCTTGTAGGGGATTGTAAGCCATTGGGCTTTAGTGACATTCAAAGATTAGAAGCTCTTGATAGCAGAAAATGTGATATTTTACCAAATTTATTATAAAGGAAGTGAAAATTTAATGTATTTACACTATTTAGTGTTATTTTTTTCTTTTTAAGATTTTTTTCTGGAGCAGTTTTAGATTTAGGGTAAAATTGAGAGGAAGGGACAGAAATTTGCCATACACTCCATACTCCTCCACAGGCACAGCTGGCTCACCAGAATGGGACATTTTTTTTCACCACAATGAACCTATATTAGCATATCTTAATCACCCAAAGTCCATAATTTAGGAGTCACTCTTGTTATACATTCTAAGGGTTTGGAGAAAGTGTAATGTCAAGTGTCCATCAACATCGGGTATTTTCACCGCCCTAAAAGTCCTCTGTGCTCTGCCTTATTCACGTCCCCATCCTCACCTTGGCCACCACGGATCTTTTTACTGTCTCCACAGTTTTGTTTTTTCCACAGTGTTATATACTTGGAATCCTACAACATATAGCATTTTCATATTGGCTTCCTTCACTTAATAATCTGCATTTAAGGTTCCTATGTCTTTTCATGGCTTGATAGCTCATACCGATTTAGTGCTAAACAATATTCCATTGTCTGGGTGTATGACAGTTTCTTATCTGTGTGCCTACTGAAGGAAATCTTGATTGCTTATGAGCTTTGGCAATAAAGCTGTTATGAACATCCACGTGCAAGTGTTTTTAAGGGGTAAGGACATTTTGAAATTTTAATATTTAAAAAAATATGGAAGGATAAAAAAATTCGTTACATAGAAAATGGAAGAGAAGAACATTCCAGGCAATAGAATCAGTACCACAAAAAGGCTAAGTATGGGGATGTATGGTGTCTTCAAGAAGGAATGAGACACAAACTGAATCTTCGAAACAAAATAAAAGAAAACGAACAACTTGTAGTTGCCTGATGTGCTCTTCTCCCAATTTCCTCCTGGATAATTTATCAGGTCTTAAATCAAATGCCAGAAGAGACATTCCTTGACTCTACCATTCCCTATACTAAATTCAGCCCACTTTCTTCCAAAGAGAACCAACTCAATGCCTTTCCTTTGTAGCAACTAAGATGAATAATAATTGTGTATTTACTTGTTTAATGTGTGACTCCATCATGACTTGTTCACCCCATTGGACAGAGCCCAAGATTGTTTTCTTCACTTTTGTACACCCAGCACATTGACAGGATTGGTGCCCATAATGAATGAATAGTGGATGGTACAGAGGGTAGCAATCATTGAATTTAGAGAGGTGTTGATCTGAATAGGGAGGTTAAGGCTGGATTGTGTAAAAACATCTTATTCAGTCATTTCTATTTGCATGTTCTCATTTATTCTTTTTTTAAAAAGATTTTATTTATTTATTTGACAGAGAGAGAGAGAGAGAGAGAGAGAAAACAAGCACAAGCAGGGGGAGCGGCAGGCAGAGGGAGAAGCAGGCTTCCCGCAGAGCAGGGAGCCTGATGTGGGGCTCGATCCCAGGACCCTGGGATCATGACCTGAGCTGAAGGCAGACGCTTCAGTGACTGAGCCACCCAAGTGCCCCTAAATTATTCTTTCAATAAATGTTTATTGGATGCCTATTGTCTTTGAATCTAGAAATCTTATATCCCAAATTTCACAGGCTAATGAATACCATGATATAAATGTGGATTATTTTCTGTAGGCCTTGACAAATCACTGAAATGGTTTGCTTATTAGAGTAGTGTTCTAATATAATCATATCTATATTTTAGGGAAAAAAAAAAAACTTTGGCAGCTGGGTGAAGTTGTCCTTGGAGGTGTGTTCTGGAAACAATGTGAGTATTATAGCAATGTAAGTAACAAGTTGTAGAGAGGTGAACAAAGCCAGTGGCAGTGGGTTTATAAGAGGAAAAATGTACAAAAGATGTTTTGGAAGGTGACTGAATGTGTTTTTCAAGAGGATGTGTGAGATACTAGAAAAAGAGAGTCAAAAATTACTGAGATTTCTTTTGTAGGTGACAGTACAGTGTGAAAGTCATTTGTTGAGATTATAAAATATGGTATTGGACACATTTGCTCTAATCATTTATTAAAACAGGATGTTTGACTCAATTTAAAAGCATATGCCAAGATTAATATCTTCACACTCAATTGATTTCACACTTTTAACTAAAATTACCAGTCACAGGTTCTATAAGTAATTTGTTGAAATAAAGAAAGTTGCTTTACTAGGACACAGAAGGTTAAGAATGTGGCCCCTGTAAAGTTTCCCTAAGACTTTTAAGATTCTCCATGGCCTTCTTTAAAACAAAACTATCCAGGGCTTCTTTTTCCATCTATATATTAAATTGCAAAACTTTGTCTCTTTCACTGTGACACTTTGCTACTGATTGAGATCTCTCTAGCACACATAGCTCCACTGAATGGTGCTCTGCTAACTGGGTACCTTTTATCATAATGGTAAACTGGAAAGGAGATAGGCGCTAATGCCTATCCATAACCAACTTCTGATGGACCTTTCTCTCATCTTTTTTTTTCTCCTTATAACATTTTTTATCTTCTCCTTTCTAATTCCTCTGGCTTTTAAGCACATGCAAACTTCCCTATTTTAGGACTAAATACTAGAGAACAAAATGGTGGTTATCAGAGGGGAAGGGGTGGGGACCTGTAATAGGGGATGGGGATTAAAGACTACACTTATTGCAATGAAAAAATAAAACAAAATAAAATAATTTCAAGAAAGAGAAAAGGAAGAAATATATTTGTTTTAAAGATCTTTTTAAAAAATTTATTTGACAGAGAGAGACACAGCGAGAGAGGGAACACAAGCAGGGGGAGTGGGAGAGGGAGAAGCAGGCTTCCCGCGGAGCAGGGAGCCCCAAATGGGGCTTGATCCCAGGACCCTGGGACCATGACCTGAGCCGAAGGCAGGCGCTTAACAACTGAGCCAACCAGGCGCCCCAAGAAATTTTTTTTTTTTTATGTTACTGCTGACCCTTCCTCTCAGAGCAAGCCCCCTGAATGAGAGCTCTGTCCTCCACCATGAAGGAAATCTCCTGGAAACATTGGGCATATCTAAAGGCAAAAGCGTATTGTGCTGATTTCCAGGAATATATTCTAATCCAAGGAAAGTTGCTTGCTTTGATATATATTTTTGGATAACATTTAAATTCTAAACAAAATAGTTGTTTCAGAAGGCTTTTATGAAAAGGCAAAACCACAAACTAAATGAGAACAGAAACAAAATAACACTTTTCAAATACATGTAGATGAGCACTCACTTTATTTTCTTATTTATTTTATTTATTTGAGAGAGAGAGAGAGAGAGAGAGAGAGAGAGGGAGAGCAGAGGGAGAAGCAGACTCCCCGCTGAGCAGAGAGCCTGACATGGGGCTGGATCCCAGAACCTAAGCTGAAGGCAGACGCTTAACTGACTGAGCTACCCAGGTGCCCCTGCACTCACTTTAGATGGAAAGAAAATCAGGAAGGAAGATTGCCCAGATCTGAAAGGATCTGAAAGGAAGGGTCAAAAAGCAAGCAGCCATAGACAAACAAACAGGGACAAGAACACAGATCAACACCTCAGCCAGACCGTTGAGAACCAGTCCTGGGGGAGCTTCTTCCAGCCTTTGGCTCTTTATACAGCCTGGTGGGCAAGAGAAGAGAAATTCTGCAATCTCAAAAATTTTCCACAGTTAGGAGGAAATCTTATGCCCTCCAAAGGAAGGAGGAAAGAGAGACCATAAGCAAGCAAAAGCACAGAAATGAGACTAATTAGAGGTTACAAAAAGTATGTTTGATTAATAAGCCAGGTGTGTTTCGGAAAGCAGTAAGAAAAAGGGATTGAAAGTAGCAGCGTGTTGAGGCTTGAAAACTAAGCAGATAATTTTCAATCTCCTACTGAAGGGAATTGGGAACAATTAAAGGTTTCTGAATAGAGAAATTACAGTGTAAAAGTGCAGGAAAAGTTACAGAAATTAACACTCTTTGGTTTTTAAGCTTCCTTAGAGAGGGAGACTCCTGGAGAATGTATTCCAGATGGGAAAAGAAAATGCATCTCGAGAAAACAATGTAATCAGAAATAAATAGGAGATGGAGACAACCCAATCTGCAGAATTCTTCACTGCTGAAGTTCACACAGCTATGGAGAGATGGGGAGAGCTGTTGGTTTTACATTTTGAAATAAGAAACAGAGCCATAGCAGTGAAAAATAAATGAGACATATATATTCATGACCATCATGATAGAGAGTTGGCTGCAGTCTTTGGAAACAATTGCATTGCTTTTCCAACATACCTACATTTTTACAGAAGCTGGCCTGATTTAGAAAACCCCAGTTCCAATCTCTATTCTTTCCCCACCTCTCCTGAGCAAACCACATATTCCTGTTGAATCTTAGTTTCCCCATCCTGTGAAGAAGGAGTACTAGACATAAAGTCCCCATGGTCCCTTTTAGGGTCTACATTCTTGGATTCTGTAATGCCATAAGATGCTCACGACAGTACAAAATAAAAAAAAAAAAACCTGTTGCTTACTATCAAACAGGTTATATAGAGATTATTATATAAAGAAATTAAATACATTTCAAGAAAATTGCAAAACAGATCATGAATGCTAGTATAAATCTAGAGCAAAGCGCTGAAAGAAAATTATTTTGTTCCTTTTCCTCTCTCTTCAGGCCGGAAGCACTTATAGTGATCCAGATGAATCGTCACAAGTAACAGATAAAGACACACCATTCCTTTGTCAATAAAGCCCAGGACATGCCGCCAATTCTGCTCATTTGAACATATCCAGATTCTCAAGACTTTTTATTGCCTAGCCCCAAAAGGAATTTTGCTTTATGATTACTTTATTCGATCATGTTATTACACAGAATAGATGAACTGAGGGGTAGATTTGAAATGACTGGAAGCCAATGCCCTGTGACCTATATTTAGGAAGCAGCTCTATAAAATCAATATTTTTAAACTAGCACTAAACATTTGTTCTATAAATACTGTAAAATGCTTTTTTATAAACATTTATAAATAAAATAACATATGTGACAAATGTTTAGTGATATTTAAAAATATTTGTTTTCATTTTAAAAATGTTCTATAATTCAAATATGCTAAAAATAGGGATAGATGCACACACTTAGGATTCAGGGTTAGTTTGCCTACAATTGCATCCTGGTCTACCTCTCAGACTCACATATTCTTGGATGCATCTTTCCACACTTTAGAACTTTAATTTTAGCTTTGGTAAAATAGTAATTAAATCAAAGTTAATGAAGTCTTACTGAGCCTCAGTAGGTGGGTTATATTTACCCTCGAAGTTTGAGAAGTGAGGGAGTGGGGCAGATAATAAATATCTCTTGCTGGATGGGATTTTAGAGTCTAGAAAGGGCTATAACAAGAACAGATACCTACCATACTATAGTAAGTGTTGAAATGAGATCTAATGCTCAAAGGAAAGTGATATGGGCCCCCAGGGAGAGAATAATTAATACTGGCTAGAAGATTATATTGTCAAAGCATATCGCTATGTAAATGGAAAGTTCCATGAAATGACATAAAAGAAAATGTTTTTTAAACTGAAAAGTCTTGACAAATATTAGCTTCTTTCTAATATAATTTCATAAACAAAACCAGAGTTAACTATTGGATATTTTTCAGATTTCTTATGATGAGTTCATCTTAAAACATGAAGCATTATTTGGTATATACAATTAGGGTTTGTTTTTTTTTTTTTTTGGTAGTTGAAAATATTTCATCATTTCTTGCATGCTTTTGTCTAAACCAACAGATTAGATCACAGTATTCCTTTCACCTATTTTTTTTTCAAAGAAAGTCCACTTAGATTCGAGAATTCCAAATTGATGTTTAATGTGAAAAAAGTGCACATCAATCAGTGATGTCTAGGGAATTCCTCTAGCTAGCTGTCTACTTTCTATTCACATTCATAATCATTTTTAGTTTTACTATCTATACCCCATTGTAAGAAATGCACCACCATGAGGCAAATAAACCTATGTTATGGAACCAAAGCAGCCTATCTGCATTGGGGACCCCACAGAACAAGAATTTCTTCTGTAGTAACTGCAGGAATATCTATAACAGAGGCGCCTATATATAGCACTGTATTATTTGAATGCCTCAATAAATCAGTTTGCAGACTTGCTCTGTACACTGTTACATTTCCTTGATACACTTTCTGCCTCTATGTCACAAGCTAACCTAATAAGATTTGAATTATGTGTTTGCTATTAGCTCATTGCTTGACATTCCATATTTCTTATTGTTCAGAACATAAGAATATGCACGTTTATACATTTTTCTAAGTTCCACTTATTGGTTAGTGTTATTTGAAATATAATATGAAAATGCACTTGACAGGTTACCCTGGAGGTGACACAGCAATTTCCAGAGAAGTATCAACATCATGTATTCATGGCAGAGCAATGTTCCCTTTTTGATTTGAGTTTTCTAATATCTTCAAATGCCACTGTACACCAATAACAATTTATTTTTTGGTGGCACAATTGGTCATGTGGAAAATATTTTTCCTGGATATAAAAGAGCACATATATTCACACATACACTTTACAGTCGGCCCTTGTTCAGAATATAATTTCATGTAGATTGCAGACATCCTGGATTATGTCTCATTCATCTCTGAGTGTTCATGCCCAGCAAAATCCCTGATACAACACCAAGGCTAGATATGTGTTTGTTGACTGATTAAACATGTCTCTTGATTCTTCTCTTAGGATGAAAGCTGGTGGGGTTTACAGACACAAACCCCAATTCCAGCTTCAACTGCAACACACCATAGAAATGCTGAGTTCCCTCCCATTCCAGGAAAATGCCACCCCAAAATACTGCAGGAGATTTTATTCTGGGGTATACTCCTTCTATAAACTGGGTATACAATCCAGATATTGTGGGGGTAACAGTATATCCGAGAAATATGAATTTTGTTTTCTCCTGAAGTAGAAGCAAATTTAACATGAGCTGCAGCATTTTGTTGTTGTTGAGAATAACCCTTTACTTTGAGATGATTAGGGTAAATTTTGAGGGAGGAAAAGAAAGATAATTTTGAGAACATGGTGTGTGGTTTCCTCAAAGTTGGGCTTCTTAGGAACAGATCACCTAAAAAAGTCTTTCTATCCAAAACTACAGGGGTAATAAATAGCCTCTCCTTGCTGACCCCTGCCTACACCTGCTACACTTTTTACCCAAGAATTCTGAAGAGACCTGCAGAGATACTGTTGACTCTGTGGCACAGCAATAGAACTATCATGTAGAGATATCTTGGTCAAGGTCACCATCACTATTGTGAGATGCAGTAAAAAAAGAAAGAAACTAACAACCTACATTATTTAATTTTCTTTCTCATTGGATAAAAGCTGTGACAGGGTGTATGCAAATTAAATGGTAGAGAGATGGCACACATTTTTCATTCCTATTTCCAAGGATAGCAAAGATCACAATGGAGGATAAATCAACATGCATTTAACTGGCATCTTGTTTGCCTCTTGGAGGGGAGAACCATTTTACCCTGCATTCTTATTTTATTGCTTATTGTAGGCTTAACTCTACATGTTAACACATCTGTTTGTCTCAGAGTTTTATCCATTTTCCTTAAGAATTTGATACCTACTAAAATTAAAATGTTTCTGGAGAAACAGCATTAGAAGGTGCTACCAAGTCCTGAAAAAGCCTTCAAATACAAGTTTTCATGGGTGCCCAGGTGAAGGTAGGAAAAGAGAACGGGAAAATATGAGACATTAAACTTTAGGGACAATAAAATTAGGGTCTTGGTAAGAAGCAGGAAAGCCAAAATTACTACACTACTAGTTTGCCTTGGACTAGATCTGCCTGCACATCATTTATCTATATGACCACAAAACATCAGGAATACACGTACACATAGCTGTCATTTTTCTCACATAAATATCAAGAAATGAATTGTTGAGCTTATGTTGTATTTTAAAGATCTTTAAAGAATTTTCATAAAGTTTCAAAACATCAGAATCTACATGGAAGTCCCCCTATATCCTACCCACCCCACGCACAATTTCTCAGTATTATAAATTTCAAAGTATAACTGGATGAGAAGCCGATGACTGAGAAAAATTCAGGAGAGCTGGCAAAGAAATGTTCTAAAAGATGGAAACTTTTAATGATAAATGTGGGTGAATCTGATGTGAGTATAAAGACAATATTCTCGGGCGCCTGGGTGGCTCAGTTGGTTAAGCCACTGCCTTCGGCTCAGGTCATGATCCTGGAGTTCCGGGATCGAGTCCCGCATCGGGCTCCCTGCTCGGCAGGGAGTCTGCTTCTCCCTCTGACCCTCCCCCCACTCATGTGCTTTCTCTCTCTCATTCTTTCTCTCAAGTAAATAAATAAAATCTTTAAAAAAAAATAAAGACAATATTCTCTTAAAACATTTAGAGAGAGATCAATTTCTACTTGTATATCCTCTAAGGAATCTATGTTGCTTTCATAATGTACAAGAGTTAAAATTCAGCATGATTTCTATGTGCTTTGACTTTTTTTTGGTCTGAATTATATACAGTTGAGTCTAGAATGTTGAAAGTCAGACCATTCCGATAACTGTGTGATAATTCTTTTTAACATGTCAGTATCTTCTGATACTTGAGTTTCTAAACACTGATGCCTAAATTCTATAGAGCAACATAAATAGGTCAGCATGGAAAACAAGCAATTGAATCAGATACTGATAATTCTCACATGTTTTTAAGTTATGTGGAATTTAAAAATTTACAATAACATAAAAGAGCAATGATATGCCTTTAAAATGTTGGAAACACTTGATATATTAGGAGACTTCACCTGATCTATTTTTCATTCCTGAACTATGATTTGACCTAAAGAAGGATGTATCAATATGTGTCCTGGAAAGTTTTAGGAAATAATAGACATAAGTAGAAATTTTATAACATGTCCCTTTTGGAGAGAATTTATATTTTTGGTTTTAATTGCATGTTCATATATACATGCCCCAGGGCCCCTAGGTTTCTATTTTCCAGAGCAATCATTTTCATCTCTTCAAGCTGCTTCTTTTGGAATTTACCTCTATGTCCTTCATTTAATAACATGCTTATGTTGTTATTTCCTAATTTTTCAGTTTTAAGTGTCTATGGATTTCCCACTACGAAAGATGACGTTTTCCTTCTCTTCCATCACTTCATCCCACCACACACAGGCACACCCTTTGTGTCCCCACTCCTACTACCTTACTAACGTAGTTATATCAAACCTCCCCTTGGATCACCATTCCATATTTACATCATTATGACTATGTAAGTACCATTCACAGCTGAGCCAAGTACTTATGCTACAATAACTATTCCTTTCCTGCATAACTTCTATTTTCTCTAGTGACACTGTTTCTTTCTTTTTAAATTAACATACAGTTACACAAATCATAATGTCTCTATTGAAAAGAAACAATCTTATATTACTTAACAATCCCCCCAACTATATTGAGTAAAATGACAGTGGAATTTATATAGACCTAATTGACCATGACAAAGGCATATGATGAACTTTGGTCAGAGAATTTTTACCCAACTTGTACATATGAAAGGTAGGATCTATGAACCCTACATTCACCCGTGGCTATAAAGACAAAGTGCAGTGAGACTCACTAACTTTCCATTCACTCTGCACTTTTCATCTAGTTTCGGCCTTTAACATCTACATTTAATCAAGAATCACAGATCAGTTCATGGTTAAATGGGAAAGTCAAATGGAGGGAATTAGAGAGCATGATCAAATTGAAAATTTAGCAGCCTCTTTATAAAACCAGAAGCATAAATTTATATCCATGTTATACCTGGGAAAAAAACTTAAGAATCATTTAGTCCAAAATGGATACTCACTATGAGGAAACAGAGACCCAGAAAGGTGTTTGACTTAAAGTCTGTGAAAGCGTGTGTTCGCACGTGTATTTAATGCCCACTCTAATTTAACATGTAGCATTCCAACATTCCAATGATATGTAGACAAATTATAATGTGCTCTTTATAGTAACATGTAATTATATATTGTTCTCACATAAGTATAATTAGACTAGAATAAAGGTAAAAAGATTATTAATTAGCATATAATAATATTTAAAAACTTCCCCTGATTGCTCATTTTTAAATTTATTAATTGGTGCGGGCATCAAAATTAATTTTTTCCCACACTCTTAATATTCCTTGAGACAGGACCACATTGATAATCCAAACACCATTTTATTATTATAAAATATTGCTGGACTTACTTTCAAGAAAACACATATAAAAGTTTAATTGTCCTATCTTAATAGAAAGCATGTTCTTTTGAAAATAAAATGAAATGAATGAGAAAAAGCACTTAATCATTCTCGTGTTTATTTCTATCAGCTCAGGAAGCTAGACTAAGCAATTAACCACCACATAAATACTTGGCTTTTCATGGAAAAAATAACAAAGCTCTGTTTCTTAATTTCTCAAGTAATATACTAGTTAAGCTATATAGTTAAGTGAGTCTCATAAGGCAATAACAGGAAAGAGGCAAGTACTATATAAACTTCTGCCTGAGTATCTCCCTACCATCAATAGAAAAAACAATGGTAATATGAATTTCAGTGAGATATTACTAGGTCATTTTAAAGATTGTGGCATTTTATGGCTGGTGAAAAAAAAAAAACTTCAACAAATGTTGCTAGATAGGCGATGACACCCCATTCACGAGGACCATCGTATAGGGTTGGATCCTTATTTAAGGACTGATCAGTTGTATGGCCATGCCTAATCACGAGGGCTGAGTGTTTTTAAGTATTGGACCAAGCCAACGAGTCAAGGTTGTCTCTTTTCACTGAAAGTGGGCAAAAGAAAGGGAGTAATCATGTAGTCAAAACTGAGAGAAACGATTGTAAGATGAGCAGTTGAGAATCTAAGGGTAGAGAGGAAAGACTATTAAGACATCGCAAGTAATTCAGTCTCTAATTCTGAGGGAACAAAGTCAGGTGGGAATGGAGTCAGAAGGGAATCAGATGCTCTAAATTTCAAATACAAGGACAAAACAGAATCTGCACCAAGACCACAGAATAAGGAGCAGAGGCATGGACTGGGATCAGAATATTAATTAATGCTGAAAGAATTTGGGTTTCTCAGACCAAGACTTGATCATTCAGATCTTGACACTGAGATCATTCGCCCTAGGCTACTACATGCATTTTGGTCTTAACTGATGACAGAGAGAATCATTTGCAAGCTCCAGGGTCTCACAGACCAGGGTGTATATTTGAGAAAATATAAAAGGAACTCATGGCTCATTATCAAACACCAAGAGGTTCTGCCTTTCATCACTGCTACCCACTAAATCAGATCACTGACTATCTCACCACATGCTAAGGAAACTGGTCCAGGTGAATAATAAGGGTGGAGTAATAAGTGACAGGAATAGTTCTATCCCTGAGGCCTTTGTGTGATGGGCAATGACATGTAAGCAAATCTGACAAATGTTGAGGTGGCAATAGTATGCTCCCTGCTTGAAATTTACATCCTACATCTAAGTATTTGTCAATTTCAATACTTTTCTAACTTAGCCCTTAATTTTAATCTTTTATTCAAGCCTTTATAGCTTGCTTTATTTAGGCCTTAATCATATCTTTTCTGAACTATTTTAGTTAATGTCCAATGGGAAAAACACAAAAAAAGTTATATAGTTAACTAGCTTTATGAATAGACACTTTTTGCTTTTTAGTATAGATGAACTTTGTTTTGTTCTATATTATATAGTCTATATTATAGAAGATGCTGAATATCATTGTATCTGATAAGAGATCAAAATCTATACACAACCTTAAATTAGGGTAGGATAATCTAATTGTTGAAAATAAAGGCTTTCACATCAATCATACAAGAGATCGAGTCCCAGCTTTGCCATTTGCCTAGTTGTATATTCTTTGATAATTTGTTTAACCCCTGTGTGCTTCTTTATGTTCAGCAGTAAAGTGTGGGTAATAAAAGCATCTACTTCGTAAAATTGTTGTTAGGCTTAATAAATATACACAAAAATATATATGTATTATGCATATCTATGTATACATAAAGAATGCATTAGTGTGTATATGTATCTAAAAACAATACAAACATAAATATCTATATTTTATACAGATCGATGAGAGAGAGACAGAGAGAGAAAGAGAGAGAAAGAAAGGAACCTTTCACGATACCTGACATTATATGCCCTCACTACATATTATCTTTAGCAAGAGAACATCTTAAAAGTTAAAGGACATCCAATAGCTTTGAAACAAATTACAGGTTATTTGTAGTCAAAAGGCTGAATTGTAGGCTTGCTAAATACACAGTATAAAGACTATAACCCGGAGGCAGATGCATCTAAGAATCAACATGATCGCAAACTGTTTTTATCTTAGGAATTCCTCTAGTTCGGGCGCCTGGGTGGCTCAGATGGTTAAGCATCTGCCTTCGGCTCAGGTCATGATCCCAGGGTCCTGCGATCGAGTCCCGCATCGGGCTCCCTGCTCCTTGGGAGCCTGCTTCTCCCTCTGCTTCTCTCTCTCTCTCTCTCTCTCTCTCTCTGTCTGTCATGAATAAATAAATAAAATCTTTAAAAAAAAAAAAAGGAATTCCTCTAGTTCACCTCCCACCTCGAATAGAAATTCTCCAGCTTTCCTGATAGCCATTTAACCTCCACTTGATCAAAAAGTTTACTTTTTTAAAGAACTCACCGTTCAACAGTTCCATCAAAATGTCTCCATTATGTTGTAAATGTTTTCATTATATTGAGTTATAATCTTTAGCGAGTTCTGCATTCCAAACTAGTGGCAGGTAAATAGTGATATAGAATAGAAGAAAAAAATATTCTTTAGTATACTTACTTTCAGCTTTTCCTATCATTTTTTTAATTGCCTTTCTGTTTAGTGAGAAAAGCTAAGGTTTGAAGTAGACAAAAGTGGCTTTGAAACCCAGTGATGATACCTAGAAGCTGCATAAACTTTGACAAACTACTTTACTCTCCAGGCTTCAATAATCTCATCTCTGAAATTAGGATGATAATTTCCTGATTAAGAAAGGAAAGGAAAAAGAAATCAGGAGGGAAGAAATAAAACTAATGTGTTTGTATATTGTGCTCACCCAGCTCTATGGTGGGCATTTCAGGCACTGTATCATTAATATGCAAATTGAAAAGATATTATCAAAAATAGGAATGCCTGGGTGGCTCAGTCATGACTCTTGATCTCAGGGTCATGAGTTCAAGCTCTGTGTGGGGATCCATGCTGGCGTGGTGCCTATTTAAAATATTGTAATTTTACATTTAAAAAAACAGTTATACGAAAGTTGTCAATTCCCTACATTTATAAAGCTAGGAAATGTCCATATTTATCTTAAACCATTATGTAAGGACTTCCATGGGCAGATTTATAAGACTCTCACTCGTGGAAATGATTTTGTAATCATTGTGTGGAAGACTAGTGTCTTCCATAACTTACTTTTAAAAAAAATTTAAGAATGAAAAATTCTCTCAGCTAATATATGAAATAACACAAATAAGTTCAATGAGTTATTTTGACCTTTGCCTTTCATTGCTGTTATAAAATATAAACTAAGTCTTGGGGCACCTGGGTGGCACGGTGGGTTAAGCATCTGACTCTTGGTTTCAGCTCAGGTCGTGGTCTCAGTGTCCTGAGAAGGAGCCTCACATCTGGCTCAGTGCTCAGAGTGCAGAGTCTGCTTGTCCCTCTCCCTCTGCTTCTCCCCCTATTTGTACTCTCTTTCTCTCTCTAAAAAATAAATACATCTTTAAAATAAGTCTTTATGTTAATATTATTTTTGCATGAAGCATTTGGGAAAATTGCACGGTGATGGTTAAGGAGTGGTAAGAACTGTACATTACAAAAAAGACAAAAATATTTCCAGTAAATATAGGTTATTCCCTCAAAGAATAAAAGCAATTATTCACTGAAAGGAAAAGGAAAAGACAGTCAACTGATTTCAATTCCTTTCTTAAAAGAAGGACATACTTGCAGAGATAGGATGCAATGAAATTACTGCTAGTTCAGGTAAGACGAAGATCCAGCCAATGACCTTAATCTTTCTGAAGCTCACTTTTTTCCTCTGAAAAGTGATGATCAAATCACCTTCCTTGTGTCTCTTGAAAGTATGTTGTAGGTTTCAAATCAGATAATTATGTGAACGTTCATGGAAACTATGAAAATCTATTCAAGTACAAAGGATTATTATTAGTCATGCAGATAAAACAGCCATGTATACATACTCTTTCAAAAGTTCTGACACCTTTAAAATGAGCACACTAGGTACTATGCCAGGTGCCAGGGCTACATAAATGGATCAAACATCTTCCCTAAGTATTCAGGGACTCTACATCAAGAGCTCTGGACATATTCATACTCTTTGATTCAATAAATCCACTTTTGGGGATTATTTTCCACAGAAAAAAATCCTAAAGAAGGTGGCAAAGGTCATACAAGTAACCTTTTGTTGTTTGGTTATTGGTAACAGCAACAAATATTTGAAATTATACAGTGATCAACCATAGGCACATAGCTAAATTACATAATTGCATTTTCTCAATGAAATATTAGCACCAATAAAATTATGACTATAAAGATATGATTGGAAAGTGCTTTTAATCTAATGGTAAGTGGAAATAATCAGAAGATTGTAAGTTAACTGTAGTTACCAGTAGGTAAAATTTTATAAAATAAATATTTTCATAGGGGAAAATAATGAAAGGAAATACACAGTTATCGGTTATTGTTAACTTTGGTTGTGCAAAAATTCAAAGGGGGGGCCCACTTCTACATTTTGTAACTTTTGATAGATCTATTATTCTGATGACTTTTATATACAATCATAGAGATAATCATGTGATACTAAGGAGTGAGGTTAGTAATAGATTATATCATTGCTAATATATATAAAACAGATAATTTTAATATTCTCTTGATCTTGTCTGTCATAAAAATCATTGAAAAAATAACATATGTCAAAAATTCCCTCAATGACTTAATTTAAAGTACATAAACTGTGCTTTAATTAATTATTCTCTAGGCTAGCAAATTAAAACAAAATACTTTTCTAATTTCTACTCATTATGTTCCCAACATTAATTTAAACTGTCCTGATTTCTTTTACAAAGTTAACTTTTATGACCAATGCATTTTGTCAAGATCAAAACCTAAATGCATGAAGAATTAACCTTGTACAATAATGAATTAACAAGATCTGAAAAAGATAAAATGAATCACTAAATGATTATTGTTAACAAAAAGTTCCACTCTGCTCCCTTATAGAGAATGATGGAACACTCTTTTATTGAACTCCATTATCCTAATGAGAAGATATTCTACACTTGATCATAGCGAAAAGGCTGGTGAAGATACTATAATGACTTACTGCCAGTGCTTAATGAAGAGATTTCATAATTATTGAAACCACATCTGTTTGATTAATGAGTCTCTTCCAAAATCCATGCATCCTTGGCTATTTGGTGGGTGGCAGGAAGTACAAACTGCCCAGAAGCTCGGGCTTCTCTTCTTTTGTGAAGGGAAACCTCCTCCACCAATGGCAAATGCTGCTCTCAGTGGACTTTTAAGAAGGTGAAGTTTCTACTCTGTGCAGCCTTTGTTTAAATCTTGGTTCAACCAGTCACTGATTTGTGTTCCTGGGCAGGCCACTTAATTCTCCCTTGTCTTAGTTTCCTTTTCCGGGAAATAGAATGATACAAAACTCACAGTGTTATTGTGAAGATAAAATGAGATAATAAATTAAAAGCTCTTAGAATAATGCCTGGCATAAGAACTAACTCTGGGTACCTAGCAGTGGATGTGTTTCTAAATAAGGTGAAAATTCAGGGATTCACTTGACTCTTGATACTGCTATTGGGTACACAGTTTAGTGATTTATCAGTTGCTTCTTCTCTAAGAACATGGTGGGATGTTTCTGTTAATGTTTCTATGCTCTCCAAATGATTATTCTCAGATACTCTGACTTGCAATGCCCTAGAACACACAAATTTGCCAATCTAAATTTGTTCTAACAGATAAGGGACCAGAATAGGAAGTTGCATATTCACATTCTGATTATTAAAAACAAACAAAAAAACACATCAATCCCATTTGTTTTACATAATGCAAGTATTCTATCTACAGAGGACCAATTCCCATAGTTCTCAGCCCTCAATTCTGAAGGTAAAGGGGAGACTAAAAAGGCTTAATGTAAGCTATGTTCTTAGGGAGAATTTTCCACAAGCAAAGTCACCAGTAGAAAGGCCACTTGATATTTAATCTTCCACTTTTCCAAGTATTCAATCACATAACTGGTCTCCCCTGGAAACATGCTACCACCATTGAAACTTAAAAAGAGCCATGAGTCCTACTGCATTTGGTAAGAAGGAAGGTAGTTCCAAAATCAGAGGTTTTAACAAACTACATGGAAACACCTGCAGAAAGGGGCTGACATCTTAAGAGTTTTGTCCTCACAACTCCATTTTCAGACACCGAGAAAGGCAATTTGCTCTTTGAAATTATGACATCATAAATTCTGCAGCAGAGTCTTAAGTCCAAAGTAACAACCTGTAACTAGTACTCAGTACACAGTAACTCCTTGGTAAATACTTGTTAATTAAATGGGAAAAGTAGGCGAGCCAAAATCAGCGTCAGGTCTTTCTACTAATTTTAAATAATGAGAGAAGAATCAGCATGAAAATGGAAATCATTGAACATATCCCTTAAAATAAGGCTTACTTCATTGATAATAGTACATATCTCATTTAAGTTTAATCATTCAGTACTTAACCCGCTTGTCAAGAATCTTGTTCAAATGGCATTTAAGATTAAATATATTTTTGATTGAGACAACTACTAACTTAAAGAAGAAAATTTCCTGAATTCTTGCAAATTTAAGTAAAAATCATTCACAATGACTCCTGCAAGTTAGTGGTGAAATAATGCTTTCCAGACAGTTTGTGTTTCTGTCATGATTTGGGGCTTGGCTTCCTCTTGGTTGCAGTTCCCTTTGGCCTGGTGCTTAAAACTATCATGCATTAGTGCTAACTTGAAGGCCATGTAGTGTCATATTACAATTTTATTCATTAATTTTATCCAGAGGCTGGTGCCACAGATATTTATGATTTTAAGACACTACTTAAGACACGTGATAAAATGCTCCTGAACAGGTGGGAGTTCAGAGAAGAGAGTGCTTTACAATTGAGTTTCCAAAATGCCCTTCTAAAATGATTGATTTTTTTTAAGCTGAATACCAAAATACACATGTATAACTTGATCCAATTGTCAGGGCGTAATAAGATGTTTTTATAAACAAATTCTGGGGATGACAAATATCCCTGGTAAAATAGGCTGCAGTGTCAGGTTCAGAAAAAAAAGGGCATCTGCAACTTTTACCAATTAGGTTCACTGATGGTTCAATTTTAAAGGAGACAAATGAGCCATCTTGTCAAGTCTCTTGTCATATAAAACCGTCTGTATCCCCTCTGGACACTGATATGCATTCCCCATAATAAGAAAGGGGGGAATTTTAATTCTAATTCACGAGCATTGTTCTTTACTAATCAATTCCACTGTGTCAGAGCTGATAGCATATTGACTGATGTACCAAAGTTAATTCTGGATTTCAGATTACAAAAAAAGTATCATGAAATACCTATCAGAGTTTCAATGGAGAAAAAAATTAAAAGTTTCGCTATTTTCAGCCAAATATTTCCCAGCCCCAAATTTCCTAATTTCTAATGACTTCTGTATTCTAAAAAGATGAAAGCTATTCAACTTTCAGAATGTTAGTCTCTTTTTATGAGATCCAGACCATCACATGAGAATATTAGTAATGTCTTTCAAATATTTGGCCATTTGCCTATTTGTCCTGCTAGTACTTAAAATCAGTGTGCCTAAAACAAATTCACAATTTTCAACCAAGTGCTGGTTCTCTTCCCAAATGTTTTCATTATGGCATGAGTCCTTTCAAATGTATTTATCCGTCATCTTTCATAGCTCTTCCTTCATTCTTCATACCTAGTAAGTCGTTGGTTTTTACTCTTTTCTCATTACGTCATTTATCTATTCCTCTTCATTCCTACTGAAATCAATTCACACTTGTGCTACTGTACCTTTAGCCTTCTGTTTGCTCTCTCTTGCTCAGTCTTCCCTAAGGACAACCCCCACTTGGACCTTCCCAGTGTCCACCTGACAGCATCACCTTCTACTTCAAACTTTCAAATAGCTCATTATCACCCTTCAGTCTGGCATGGTGGACCCCAAATTACCTTTTTACTCTCACCATATTCCATTAGTCATCTCCACCATCCTTCTGACGGGATTAAACTTGTCTATTTGTCCACGAGTCAGGAAGACTCAGGGCGCGTGTGCCGGCGGTGGTTCATCAGGAATGGATTGCTGAGAAGTCCTTCTCAAGAAGACTAGTTAGTTATGATGGGAGCTAATAATGCTGAGGATCTATCTCCATCATAGCTGGTTGCTACTTTGGAGAAATAAATATTATTTATTTATGTTATGGAGACAGAGAGAGAAATAAAAGGGAACTGCAAGCTAAGCAGTCAGTAAACCATGAACGTCAAGGCAGATGGAGAAATTTCCACAAACTGGCTCACTGGAACACCGCCAAAACTAGCTGAAATGTTTTTAACGCAGTCTAAAAGGGGAAGCAAGAGAGTGAAAGCACATAATTATTATTGTTACCATTATCATTGCACTCCGTAATGGTGGTTTGTAAGGAGAGTTTATTATATGGTTGGCAAAACAGGCCAACACTTCTAGCTAAATTAATCACTTGCGGCCTGGATTATTGTTCTTGCCCATTGTTGGGTTTCTTCCTCCCAATCTCTTCCATTTCCTGACTATCCTCCAGCTCTGTCCTTCCCACACCCATACTCTCCCCATGCCTCTGGCTACCCTAATATAGTGTAAATAGAGACTATTTCCTACCACCTACTGCATCAACTCCCTGCCTGTACTCACAGTCTGACATGACTTGCAAGTCTGTTCCAATGTTTCTCGAATTAGGCTTGTACTCTGGTGATGTATGTGTGATTTCTCTCTCGCCATGCTCATTCCAACGTTGGAGATGTTGCTTACAACATTTTCTCCATTGAAAAGAGTCTTCTTCTGGCTTCTTACCACGGATCCATAGCCTTTGTTCTTTGTTCTTTTAGGCCCAGCAAATATTCTTTGAGATCTGACCTTTCTAATGCTTGTTTGCTCATCTCCTCTGTCACAATTATTGGTAATATTCTATTAGCTATAAAATGTATTAACCCACTGTATGTTTCTTAAAAACCAAAAATTCTTCTCAAGTGACCATCTCAGCAATTCTCCTGTCGCTTGTAAAAGCGCAGAACTGGACACATTGTGAGCCATCAAAAATGCCTTGCAATTGGTTTCTAAAGTAACCTGAAAGAAAAATCTTTATGGATCCTTTACAGTTTTATATAAATAGCATATTTAGGATTGTTTTACTTTTCATCACACTTTGATTGATTCTTTTCTTAATGGAATATAAACTCATGGTTAAAAGCTCCCTCTACTGGTTCTCATGGACATATCAGAAGAAACATTAGAAAAAAAAATTCTCCAACATATATTTCCTAAGATGTTATCATTAACCTAAACAAATTTCAGAAAACTCAATAATGTTATTAGCCCTTTTATTCTTCAGTGCTTTTACTCATGTGATCCAGGTTCTGAAGAAGTTACACTACAATAGTTTGTAATCTTTTATTTCTTTTATTTCTTCAAATGAAGTATTTAATTTTTCTTCTGTCATATATTCTGTTATGCCTCATTCTGTAGACCCCAATCATGTACAAGTGCTAGTATTTCCTAGGAGGCACTGTGGCAGAGTGAAGCAGATCTAAGGTTCTGGAGTCAGGCTGCCTTATTCTATTGCCTTCTATTAGCAGCAATTAACTTGGTCAAGTCAGTTAATAACTGCTTATGTCACTTTCCTCGTGAAAAAGGTTGTTACAGGTTTCAAATGTTCACACAAAGCATTTAGCACAAGTAAGGGTTAAATCTTCAGATTCTGGTAAGGCTATGTCTTGGTGCTCCCTCAAAAGCAGAGAAGGAACATACATTCTTGACTAAGTCTTTTTCACAGTGTCTGACTTTTATTTTTATTCTCTGAATTTTGCTATGTTTCTGTTGTCAAAATCCTTATATTCTTCCCAATGCTTCTCAATGAACTTATTTGTGTTGGCTTCCATATATTTATTTTATTTTATATCAATGTGATAGACACTTCCCATGAGATCTACCCTCTTAATAAAATTTAGGTGTACACTACAGTGTTGTTATCTACACACACGATGGTGTACAGAGCTCTAGAACTGATGCATCCTGCATAATTGAAATTGGTATCCAAAAGAATTGAAATTGGAATCTCAAAGGGATATTAGCATTCCCACGTTCACTGAGGCACTCACTATTCACGAGAGCTGAGATGGACAATGTGAATATCCATTAATGGATAAAGAGATTTAAAAAGTGGAATAGAACTACAAAGAGATATTATTCAGCATTCCAAAAGAAGGAAGTGCTGTAATATATGACTACATGGTTGAACATTCAAGACATTATGCTAAGTGAAATAAACCAGTCACAGAAGGACAAATACTGCATGCTTCTACTTATGTGAGGTTTCTAAAATAATCTTTCCCGTACTGTTAGATGTTTTCCAACATACTTGCTAGATATCACCAAAAAATGACTCAGTCTCTGTGCAAAAGTAATTGATCTATTCCTTGCATGAAACATAAAGTATGCTGGCACACATTTTCATTAGAGTCTTACTTATTAGTCTTATTATATTTCACTGATATCACTGAACAAGATTTCAACAAGTATGAGTTGATTTAATGATTACTGGATTTCAGAATCATAGCTGCCAACTAAGACACATTTTATTCAAATTATAATCCTTAAATTGAAGGATGCATTTATAGATGTGAAGTACAGTTGACCCTTGAACAACGGGGTTTGAACTATGTGGGTCTACTTAATGTGCGGATTTTAATGCAGTATGGTATAAATGTATTTTCTCTCCCTTATGATTTTTCCCTTTTTAAAAAAGATTTATTTATTTTAGAGAGAGAAAGAGAGAGAGTATATATGAGTGGTAGGGAGCAAGGGATAGAATCCTCAAGTAGACTCCCAGCTGAGCGTGGAGCCCCATGTGGGGCTCGATCCCACAACCCATAAGAGATCATGACCTGAGCTAAATCAAGAGTCAGGGGCTTAACCAACTGAGTCACCCAGTCACCCATTATGATGTTCTTAACACTCTCTTTCTTCTAGTTCACTTTATTGTAAGAATAAAGTCTATAACAAATACAACATACAAAATGTGTGTTAATTGACTGGTTTCCAGTCAACAGTAGGCTACTGGCAGTTAAGTTTTTGGATAGCCAAAATTATACGTGGATTTTCAACTGTGTATGGGTCAATGTCCCTAGCACCCATGTTGTTCAAGGGTCAACTGTATACCGTTCGTGTAATATAAAGTTAAAAGTATGGAGCCCTGGAGACGGAAGCTCTGGTCCCATAACCTGTTTGTCTTTGACAAAGTTATGTGACCTTCTGCCTTGGGTATTATGCTTATTTCTATTATTTTCATACCATAATCTATTAAAATAGATTATCATGCAGTCTGGCTCTAAGCTCTACCTATTATCTAACAGATACATAGCTGAAACTATAAACATAGATGAGCAGTGTGGGTAAGATTAATCTAGGGTATTATTGCAATGTATATTCAAATACATATGTGTTTCAAGCTAAAGTTTTAAAAGCTTTAATTTATAATCATGTTGATTTGTTTTTTGGTAAGAATGATATTCCAGATATTTATATTTTTGGCTTATCAAAGGTGACTTATCATGATATGGTTAAAAAGATTAAAAAGAAGGAAAGAAGAATGCTTTCTACACCAATTCCAGATTGTTGACATTGCTCACAGTGAAGGTCATTTCAACTATAATTGGTTTTGATCTTCAAGATATTTTGGAAACATTTCAGCTTCTTTCCAAAGACTGTTTCAAATTTAGATTTCACGGTTAAACATCTGGGTTTCTTTCTCGGTCCATTTAGCTGCATTTAGTATATACACCCTCTACTCCTTCAGAAAATAAAAATAGATTTTGTGATAACTCAGGAGATAAAAGATAACAGCATTATACAAAATGAAGGGGTTTGGGTGACTTAGTTTGGATAGCCAGTTTTAATTCTAGAAAATACAGTGAGATTCCTTGAGGAAAAGATATGATGCATATTTTAGCATCACTCTGTAAGGGCAGAGTTTCAGAATTAGGGAGAACAACTGAAATTCATTGTTCAAATACAAGTAATATCATCATTACTTAAAATTATTTAGTAGCTAGTATTACTAATCCTGCATTGTATGGTCCTAAATACTTTACCCAGAATTCTTGCCATTTGACTAGGCCACATTTTAACCTATTCCCTTGACACAGGATATACTGACTTATGCAAATTCTTTACTGTCTAAATTTCTTGTAACAGTTACAGTCAGCTCTAGAACTTCATGAGATAATTTTCTGTGCTCATTAAACTGTTACTCTTTCCTCCTTACAGATTTTGAACACTTCTATCTTCAGATGTGGTTTATGCTTTTATCTTGTTATTTTGGGGGATTATTGTAGTTACTAAAGTCAGGACTCTGCATGCCTTCTTTCTCCTATGGTTACTACTGACTTTAGGTGAACATCCTAATATGCTTTTTAAAAAACTCTTTTAAAGTGCTATATTTTTAATACTTTCTCCCAGAGAAGTTTTCCTTTTTTTGATTAGTCTTCCATAGTTTTCAAATAATAGAGCAAATGCATGTCTAGTATCTCCCAGATTTTGAGTAATTTTGGTTTCTATATTTATGTGTGGGCTGTGTGGAGCCTTTATACATGTCCCAGGTTATGATCAAGAAACAGATGTGGGAGGAACCTGGGTGGCAGAGTCAGTTAAGCCTCCAACTCTTGGTTTTGGCTCAGGTTATGATCTCAGGGTTGTAAGATTGAACCCCATTACAATTTTTTATTTATTCCAGAGAGAGAGAAAGAGAGAGAGCGCGCGCGCGCGCATGAGGTGAAGGGCAGAGGAGGAGGGACAGAACTTCAATCACATTCCCCACTGAGCGCAGAGCCTGATGTGGGGCTCGATCTCACGACCCTGAGATCATGACCTGAGCCAAAACCAAGAGTTGGACGCTTAACCAACCGAACCAGGTGCCCGTGACTACACATTTTATTTTTTATTTTTTTTAAAAGATTTTATTTATTTATTTATTTGAGAGAGAGAGAATGAGAGATAGAGAGCATGAGAGGGAAGAGGGTCAGAGAGAGAAGCAGACCCCCCACTGAGCAGGGAGCCCGATGTGGGACTCGATCCCAGGACTCCAGGATCATGACCTGAGCCGAAGGCAGTCGCTTAACCAACTGAGCCACCCAGGTGCCCCCGTGACTACACATTTTAATGACTCAATATCAACTACTAGTAAGCAGCAAAAACCTTTTTTAATGCTCATTTATTCACTTTAGGAAAGGTAGTAAAATGAGTAATTCTCAATCTTGTTTGTAATGTGAAGCCTCACTAGTTCTAACAGGTTAGAGGAATGATTAATTGAAATTATTTCAAAATCTAAAGTTAGATTTTTACATACAGTTTAAAATTTTTAATTAAAAAAGAATTTAAGTATGACTTTAATATTAATTTTGTGCTTTCGGCTTTTTGAGTATACTAAAGAAATTATACAATAAAATCAACAAAGATAATAAAATACCAAAGGACAGAGAACTGAAGAGAACTATGCTTTCTTCCCAAATATTCTATTTTTATGGAATGATTCATGATTTCCTGGATAAATACTTATATTGATGGTAATAGGTGAACTTGATGTTGGCCAAATTTGCACTTCTCACAGATTCAAATGGCTGAGGGTCTGGATTTTTGAATGTTTAACAAAAATAAGTAAATGCCTATTTGCCTTGGATTTTTGAGACAGGAGCTATTTGCTGAAGTGGTCTACAAATCTCATTAGAGACTCTTTTCAGCCACAGTAAAATTCCTATTCTTAATCCCAATTAAGATCTTTTCCATTAATGCACTGTGATTATCAGTAGATGGCAGTTTTTCTAATTAGGTTATCAACTTTTGAAAATGTAGCTTCTCTTTCACATATCTTAAATATTTTTTTCTTGTATTATGGTCAAATCAATTTTAAAGAATGAATGGAAAGCTATCATCTGAAGAACAGCATGGATAAACATTCAAATTATAAACGCACTGGATTTCTCTTTCTTCTAAAAGCCACAGAATGTTATATAACAACAACAACAGTAACAAAGTTCAGGAAACAATTCCAACAAGAGACAAAAATGAAGCTTGGTTAGGTAACTGACATAAAATACTTTTTTTTCACTGACTTGATGGGTGGCAGCAAGGAACACATGATAAATTGTGAGTTTAACTAGAACAGCAAGGTGAACTCATTTCAAGTTGAAGCAAAGTCATAACATTGTATAAAGGGAAAACAAGTTTTAGGATATGTGAAATGGTGTTTCTGTATAATGAGCCCTTTATTACCAGTGTTAAATATAAATATGATACCTGCTTTGCAGGATCAAAATAATGCAATTTAAATTGTGTGAGGTCTGTCGAAACAAATTTGAGGCTACTACTACAAGACTATTTTGAAAATTGTCCATTAAGTTAGAATTCCAGCACCAACTATTCATAAAGAAAAGCACAAAATTTACTTTAGGAATTTCTGGTCTCTGTACTAAGTGAATCTATAGGCTAATTCTGCAGTGTATGCTAGGTGATTACTGGGAATAACTGTAATTCAAGGTGGGTAGTCAGCACTAAATATTATACAATTCTCTGATATATTTGGATGCTCAGATCTACTTTAAAAAATTTAAAAACAAAAATATGATTATTACTAATTATCAAATAACTATTGAAAAATAAAAGCTAAGGCATATACACTTGCATATTTATTCAACAGTTGATTTAATGCATTCTAGGTTCTAAGCACTATGCTGTTGAAAGCATGCTTCATTTTGATGGTGAGCAGCACAGAACTCTTGCCTGGAAGAAACTTCTGCAAGTGTGTTGAATCCAACACCAGGCATAAGTGATAGTTTTCTACTTTACTAACCCCACTCACCTTTCTGTGCTGTCTAGCTCCATAAATTTCCCTGAATGTTCTCAGTCCAAGATTATCATGTATTCCTTAGCTGAAGATACAAATTTCCAGGTTGCCAATCTCATGCTGTAAATTATACATCAAAAGCCTCCAGATCATTTTCTTTTTTTTTAAAGATCTTATTTACTTGTTTATTTATTTATTTATTTATTTTATTTGAGAGCGAGAGAGAAACAGCATGAGAGGGGAGAGGGTCAGGGGGAGAAGCAGGCTCCCAGCTGAGCTGGGAGCCCGATGTGGGACTTGATCCCAAGACTCCGGGATCATGACCTGAGCCGAAGGCAGTCGCTTAACCAAACTGAGCCACCCAGCCGCCCTCCAGACCATTTTCTGAATTTAGGAAAGGCTCCTGACTCACTCTTACTATACTGCTCAGGTCTTTGAAGCCAGATCTCTTGGGCTTTGCTCTCTAAATGTTCCTTCAACACTGACTCAAACCTCGATGGAAAGAGAAAACAGTGGGCAAATATTCACATAATTCCACTTTTCCCTGTGGTCCATTCCACAGTTTGACAACTCTGGTGTCTTTGGCCTGTTTCTCATAGTAACCTGCCATCCAGCTGTACCGTGAGACATACTGGCTCGGAAGCCATGAGCGTTCTTGTGTATCTGGACACAGCAAGGCCTAGAGAACTTTAGTTTCTGTCTCAGCTGCTACTCACTAGTTCTTTGACCTTTGGCAAATCATTTAACCTACCCAATGTTCAGTTTTCTCATGGGTAAAATAAAAGTTTGTACTAGATGCTCTCTGAAGTCATTTCAAGCTAGAAAATGTCATGAGTTTATGAACACAATCAACAGTAGGCTTCTGCTATTTTAGCACCATCCTGGTTTGGCTTGATGGATGGAAAATTCCTTTAAAAATAAGTTAGCATTGCACACGATGAAAATATTTTTGAAAATAATTATTATTTGTCAATGTGGTAATCATTGAAAGCCAAGGTGTGGAAGGCAATCATTAGAAGTGGGGAACGATACAAACAATAAAAAGGAATTGCAAGGAGAAATTGGTCAAGTGAGAGACTTAAGAAAGTCACTAAGTCCATGAAAAAGGAAGTGGGGATTCTACTGAGCAACCGTTAGTCACTCATTGGGAAACTGTCACTGAGCACCGATGTGCTGGGCACAGTTCTGGGTCCTGAGGACACAGCTGTAAATACAGATGAGGCCCTCATCCTCATATTTACACAGTAGTTGGGGGAAAAGGAAGGGACATAGGTAAGGAAATGAATGAGACTATTTTAGATAGTAATAAACAGGGAGTAGTAAACAAGGAATAAACTGAGGGAAAGAGATGAGGCGTGTCATGTTGGCAGGCTCCTATAGAAAGGATGATCAGGGAAGGCTTCTTTCATGTGAAAGTTGAGCCGTTTGTGATGACAGAAGACCACCCACACCCCCTCCTCCTCCGAGAGCCTTCCAGACGGAAGGTATGCAAGCCCTGGAGAGCACAAGAGCAGAACGATGGGAACAGGCTCAGAGTTACAAAGAATAAAGGCACAAGCATGCAAGGCTACAGTCAGCAAAGGATAGGATGCGAAGACCTGAGGGCAGATGCCAGTGGGACCCAAACTTCCTGAGGAGTGGAAGAAGTTGGGATTTCATTCCATTTCAGTGTAATATGGAAATTTCGAGCAGACATTGGATATTTTCCAGAAAGGTGGTGATATCATGCAGTTTACCTTTGAGAACACCTGTTCAGCTGCTGAACTGGAAAGGAGACCCAGGGATTCCCAGAGCGGTAACAACTAACATTCATAGGATATATGGTGAAGTGTCAGCAGAGCTGGGTAAACTAATGGGTTCAGCGACTCATAACTACAGTAAAGTCTTACGGTTAAGAAAAGTAGGAAGTATATGCCAGATGAGGGCAAGAGCTAGGATATATATGGTCATGTATACATATTTGCAAAGAGAGGAACTGCATTGTTAGCCGTAGATGGGACTTTTCTCAGGCACATAACTAAGCCCAGACTTCAATCTGCTTCATTTTCTAAAGTAGCAAGATCAGGTCATTTCAGTGGCTTCAGTGAGGTGACAAGCTGTGCGCTTCCAACCACAATGGTTTGGAGAAACAATTCAATGTCATGAAAACACATGAATCCATGCTGACTTTGTTTTTACCCCCAAGGTAGACAGGGCAAGTGAGGATACTTCAGGAATCAAAAACTATTCCTGCTTGGCTGAGGTAAGGTGGAAAAAGGAATGAAGTCAAGGTTTGTAACATACTTTCCCCAGTGTTAAAGCAAACAATTACAATTTTACAGCAGGACCATTGCTTGGTTTTTTGGTAGTTCCTTTTTCTCATTATTCATCTAAAAGAGAGATCACTCATTTACCCCTTATCTGATGCCACCGCTGATTCATTTGCAGAAATCTAAATTGCAGAGATGGCAAGTTAGGTATTGCTGGGCAGATTCTATAATTCCAAATCCACTGGGTCACTGGGAGTTGTGACAAACTCAATTCTCTTTCGTTAAATTATCGATATTTACTGAATGTGTATAATGTGGGCTGGGATGAGGCATTATAAAGGATGAACAAGACACAGGGGCTTAAAAGCTATTGGGAAAGCAAGGCACATATGGAACAGTTAAGTGACAGTGAAAGTTAATGTGATATTAAATGCCAAAATTAGCTACTGAGACTATCATCTTTATCGAAGTTTAGAGAAGGGAAAGACAATAAATTGAGTTTCTTGCCGACCAGTTCCAAGCAGTCAGTGAAAATCCATTTATTTTACATGTTAGATACATTATTTTCATCATTAAATTCTCAGAATGTTCCTTTTGATTTTTTTCATTAAGAATGAGATGTAGGGAAACGATCAGATGATATCATCAGATGATAAAGGAAACATACACAATAGCTGTTTGGATGTAATAGATAATGGCAAGATGTTGCCAGCTAACAATTAATTGTGTACTAAGCAGCAGTCTTCCCAGCCTAGTGATGATTAACTGCCCAGCTATTAACCATCTAATTGTGAAAATTGATTAACTACAACCTTGTTAGCATTTTAAATTAGCTCCACAGCCCTTCACCTTTTATAAACTATGTAACCTCTCAAAATATATCAGAACTTTGATTAGATTTACAGCAAGCTGTCCAGTTTATGCTATTTTCAAGGCAAAGATTCCTTTGAAGAGTTTTAGAGAGGTGATTTCTCTCACATTGTACAAAGATATGGAGACAAATAAACAGATGAGAACAATCAAATTGGCATCATGAGCCTTTTGACCAAACTCATTAGAAGAGCTACTAATTAGATAAAATCCTAGCCTGTTTTTTTTATTAGGTAGGGAAAAAACAAATATAATATATATGTAAAATCTACCTACTGAATGTATACACACACATATATATAGTCGAAAGATATACACACAAATATATATACATACACACAAATATTTATGTATAGGTATATATGTTTGTGATGACATATCTATGCTAATAACGTGTAACACAATTTCCTTTTACTTTCAGAGTCTGACATAATAACATAAATATGCATTTCTCTAAATTTCCGCTTCTTCTTTCTTAGTATAAGTGGTTTGGCACTGACTGTTGTAATAACCTGCCATTTGGCCTCTTGTCCTTCTCAAAATGACACTTCATCAGCCTTCAGCATGAGCTTTCAAAAATCGGAATCTGCTAATACCAATCTCCTGTTTAAAGCTCATTGTTATAATGCCTATATTTTACTTTAAAATACTTTGTCTCAACAGTATGCTATAAATGTACGTGTTCGCTGATTCACTCTATACCCTAGAGGTGGTGAGCTGACATCTGAAGAGCCCTAACGGAGAATATGTTTGTGTGCTGGAGGGTTAGTCATCAATTTAAAAACCAATCAGAAGCCCACTTCCCTGAGGTAGACACAAAAAGCACTTCACTGCTCCTTCTCTCTGTTCAGCACCAAAGAGTTTATTTGTGTATTGAATAACTGAAATGATTTTTCACTGGTGAAATGAGAGGTATTCAAGATATGTGCAAAGGCTAACACTACTGAGTGGGCATCCCTACCCTTCCCTGAACAGGGTGTAAGAAATCAAAGCCAGTAGTTTATACCAAATGCATTGCCATTAAGCTGAAGATTTCATGCAATTCACAGAACACATCGTATGCCTGCTCTTTGTTCTTGCTGTTTAATACATATTTTAATGTGTAGCAGAAATGGGACTAGTCTTGTTTTCCTGCTAACAAACTACCTGTAGCAGTTACCTGCATCTAATTATTGGAAGATACAGAAATCTACCAAATATGCAAACCAAACAGCCCACCTAATAAATGTGATGAAATTGACTTACATCAGTCTGCAAGACACATTGAGGGCTCCCCACCTGGTATTTGAGAAAGGTGAAATTCACTTCCAATCACAAGTGATTGAAACTGCCGCAACTGAACCCACCTAGCCAGACTGTAGTGGTGTAGTTTTTCCTCAGACCCATGTTGGTTCATGCATTTTCTCAAGATGTTCCTTTACCTAAACACCACATCCTGCACCTAAATCCTGTTCATTTGTACAGCTTAATTTAGGTTTGTCTCCCCCAGAAATCTTCTCTGTCTCTGCAGGTTGGGTTGACTACTGCCTCCATATGTTTCCAGAGCACCCCCACGATACCATTTACCACAATGTGTTGAAATTGTCTCTTTAGCCATTGAAACCGCCCCCCTCCTCATACTTCATGAGCAACATGAAAGTAAGTGCCTTTTCTTTTCCTGACATTTATAATATTCAGCAAAATGCTAGGAGACCCAAATAAAACCTGTGAGTACCTCAATGGACATTTAGGAAAAAAAATCGTTGTTCCTCTCCCCACCACGAAAATGTTTACCAACTGTTTTCCTAATATGTTGACCTATACATGAGCAGAGGTAATACAATCATCTTCAGATATTTCTTCTACTAACTATACATATATATATATATAATCTTATATAACTATCACTGGATGGATTCTATTGCTATGAATTTGAGGGTATTCTTCCATAATGCCAAACTGTCCTGGGAAACGTGACCTTATATGTCCATGATCTGTATGTAGTCAGCACGATCACAAAAACAGCAGGTGACTGGGACACATTCACATAAGTTATAACCAGGCCACCCAAATTATTCGGCTTCAGTGTGTACAGATATGTGCTAGTCAAAAATTTCCTCTGTGACAAACACAGAAATTGTCTCACCATCTGTTAGCTTATGGACACGGTTTACAAATGACCTCATCCTGTATCCTTCCTGTGGTAAGTGGCCTGGATCTAAAGCAGCCTACTCTTCAGTGGTAGTAAATTATTGACTTTGATTATGTTTTAAGGACGATAAAATCAGCTCCATTAGTATGTGCATTTATATTCCAAATACACCACCTATGTTTCAGTGAGTCAGTTGTTTCCTGGAAATTACCAAAATGAGTGAACATAATCTGTCTTTTTATCCTTTACAAGGCAAAGGACATTGTATAAGTAGTTTATTGGCCAACAGCCCTATGATGGATATTTCTCATATATATTCTATAGATCACCTGAAAACTACTGATGGTGGTTTATAGGGCCAAACATTTTCTATAGTAATTTCTCTTTCATATAGCAACTAGAATTACAAAATAATTCCAAATTCAGACATTTATAATTTCAACCAAAAAGAAAATAAGAGCAAATATCAAGGAATCTCTTCCTTACCCCTTTAATCATCCCACAGGAAAAAACAAAAGCAAAGCAAAATAGTAACATATACCTGGTTATGTTTAGTTGGCATGTCTCAGTGGTTTATTAAAATATGGACAGGAAGAAGATAACATATTTTGAATATTTAGTATATAAAAATCTCCACTGTAGGCATTTTACTCTTGTGGAGTATTTTAAATTTGGCAATAGGGTTATGATTAGGTATTTGACCCTCATTTATATATGAGTAAACTCAGATTATAGCGGTTCTTAAAACTTATCACTTTCACAAATACTTCCAAAATTGGTTTCTTATTACAGGGAGTCCTGTGATAGAAAAGTCCTGGGTTGTGAATCTGTTGGCATTTAATTGTTTGAGGAAATTTATAGGCATTTCTTTGGGAAATTAAAAAAATAGATTATCATGCAAAAATGAGAGTTCAAAGTATTTTACCATTCAGTTATCTAATCTCTCACCTAAAAAGAAAATTTGCATAATTGCTCAGCAGTTATACAACTGAAAATCGAATACTTAAAAAATACTGAAGTAGTTCAAAACACAGAGGAAGGCCCACAAATAAGGGACGATAAAAGAAAAAACTTGTTTCTCTTACTAACTGTACTTTTCTCCCCTGTATTTCTTCCTTGCAGTTGGAAATTCTAGACTGTAAAATTTATTTTATAATCACAAGATGTCCAAATATAGCATTCATGTATTGCCACCTAGATATTGTTGTCCTAAATAGTTTCTAAAACTGGTTTAGAAATGTTGAAGAAAATGCTGTTTTTTAAATGAGAACATTTTCATTTCTCTCTGCCAATGACAAACTGCAGAGAACATATCAAATGCTATAATAAGATACATATCTATCGGTGCATGTCTATAAAAAGCAATGATTGAGGCTCCCCCAAATAGCCCTGAACTATAGATACTGGTTGTGGTGGGTGGAACTGTGTACCCCCAGAAGATATATGGAGATCCTAACACTCTGTACTTGTGATGTGACTCTACTTGGGTAGAGGGTCTTTGCAGATGTAATCAAGTAAAGATGGAGTCACACGGGATGGAGGTGGGACCAAATCCTCTATTAGTGATGTCCTTATAATCAGAGAAAAGACACAGACACACACAAAGGGGAGACACCATCTGAAGATGGAGGCAGAGATTGGAGTTGCGCCGACACAGACTAAGGAATGCCAAGGATGGCCAACAACCACCAGAAACTAGTCGAGGCAGGGAATAGATTCTCCCTCAGAACCTCCAGAAGAAACCAATCCTGCCAACACCTGGATTTCAGACTTCTAACCTCAGAACTGTGAAAGAATAAATTTCTGCCCTTTTCAGCCATCCGATCTGTAGTACTTCGTTATGGCAGCTGTAGGAAACTAATATATTGGTAATATAAATGTCTATATTCAACAGCAGGATTTTTGATGCTTCTAGAAGCAGATGCTCCACCAGGCAGAGAACTGCAATTTCACCAAGTGATTAAAACAGAACAGAACCAAACAAAGCAAAACCGACCTTTTCTAAAGATCTGATAGTAACTTTTCCTTATTATTTAAAATTATACCCATCACAGACTACTTATAAGTATGCATAGTGGATTAGAGATTGTTATGAATGAACGTATGCCTGCAGCCATCTCTTACATCTTTACTTGAAGCATGAGCTAATGCTCTACTAAGCATTACACTAGACAGTGGGGAAAAAAAAATATCCTCTGCAACCTTTACAGGGCCTTAACTCTTCAATACTAAACATTCTAACACACATATGCATTACCTCATTTAATCACCAAAATTACCCTCAGACTTTGGCACAACAGATGACTTCAAAAATGATTATAGACCCACTGAGATAACAAATTGGCTGTAAGTACCAGGAACTGTGGGTTTGTAGCCACCTCCAGGTAATGATTCTTTGGTTTATCATCTTTGGTCTCTCTCTCTCTTTTTTTTTTTTTTTAAGATTTTATTTACTTGAGTGAGAGAAAGAGTGAGAGAGAGAGAGAGAGAGAGAGAGAGCATGAATGGGGGAGGGGCACTCCGAAAGGGAAAAGCAGAGACTCCCCACTGAGCAGGGAGCCCAACTTGGCGGGGTCCCAGGACCCCGGGATCATGACCTGAGCTGAAGGCAGACGCTTAACCAACTGAGCCACCCAGGCGCACCTGTCATTTTGGGTCTCTTAAATATGACTTTTATTCAATCTAGGTTGTCACATTTAGCAAGTAAAAATACAGGACAGGCAGTAAAATCTGAATTCCAGATAGCGAATATTTTTTTTTTTTTAGTATAAGCATACCTCAAATATTGTACAGGACACATTTATACTAAAAAAAAAAAAAGAAAACGTGTTGGTTATCTGAAATTCAAATTTAACTGGGCTTCCAGTATTTCATCTCATAATCCTACTCTTCTAAGACTTGAGCTTGTGGAACAAAATGCATCAGCCTATAGAGAATTCTGAAATTTTAAGAGAGAATTCAAAAAGAAAACGTCTTTGCTACATGCAGAACCAGATTTTTAATGTTACCTCTTCTTTATCTTTCTGTTCCTGTTTTCCCCATAGGATCAGAGATATAGTAAATTCAATAAATGATTGAAACAAGTTGAATTGACCATTTTAACTGATTTCTCTAAATATAAAATACACTCTTCAAATTACCTTAATAAGCCTTCCCAGGTGAGTCATAAGTGACAATGCTCCTCATTTGCAGCTTATTAATTGAATCTAATTATGACCTTAAATATGACTTTAATTCTGGTCAATTTCTTTGATCCAATTTATAAATAGTCTGTGATGGGTATAATTTTAAATAATAAGGGAAAGTTACTGACTGTATTTGTCTCCTAGGGCTCCCATAATAAAATGCCACACACTGGGTGGTTTGAGCCACAGAAATTTAAGTCTCACAGTTCTGAAGCCTAGAAGTCTGAGATCTGCTAAGTCAGGACCACGCTTGCAGCTAATCCTTCCTGCCCCTTCCAGCTTCTGGTGTTTCTACCAGGTGTTTCTTGGCTTCATCCCAGTCCTGCCTCTATCTGCACGTGGCTGCCTGCCCCCTACATCTCTGTAGACACATGGCATTCCCTCTCTTATAAGGACACCAGTCAAATTGAATGCAGGCCCACCCCAATGACCTCAGCTTAACTTGATGACATTTACATCGACCCTATCTTTAAATAAGCTCACGGGTCCCAGGGTTTAGGCCTTCCATGTATCTTTTTGGGGGACACAACTCAACACTAACCTGTAGTATAGTTTGCCATAACGCCCACTGTTTTCTAATAATGTCAGTCCCAGAATTTACCTAGTAAACACGCTAAATCCCTATCCCCTTGGAACAAGGAGTGTCCTCTGTATCACTGTATCTCACCAGTCAGCACCAGAATACAAATCCCTAAAGCACTAATACATAAAGGAGAAGAGAAATTATTGTTGTTGGTTCTAACCCCCTCACTTATGTCTAGATTATCCATCTAAATAGGGCGATAGTCACCACTAATACAGCATTTATGAAAGATAGTGCAATGAATTACTTATTTCCTCCACCTTACTCCAAGCTCTAAGTGTCTGGAAGGCAGAGAACATGCCAGAGGCATCACGGGACCCAAACGTCCAAGGTTCACCTAATGCAGGGTGGAGGGACCACTCTTAGCCACAAGTATTCATGTTGCACACCTCACATAGTAGTGAGCGCCCCCTTGTTTGATGTTTCAGCACAACATCTTTTTCTAAATCATACCCTAATAAGACTTAGTTTTGTTGGCTTTCTCTATTTAAAGGTCACATTCCCTCTACGCATTCTCTTTTATGAGCACAGGGCATGACGGTACACTTTAGAGAACCAAACCAAAGAAAGAGAATCTACCCACAAAAGCGTGAATATATAACACACGGTGGGTGGAAGGGAAGTAACACACTCCAAATTAGGTGTCATTTTTATTTTTATTTCAGAGTTCCTTTGAACATTAGTAATCACTGTGAAAATTATTCAATATTTGCAGTTACCCTAGCAGGATAATTCTTTAGTAAAAATGCGGTGTTTTTAACCTTTTATCCAGAACTCAATTTGTGTTTGAAGTCATCTAAAATTGATTCAGGTCAGCCCCAGCATGAACAGAGTATGTAGGCACTTCTCTGCGTGAGCTGTTTTTTGCGTCCCCTAAGCATAATAGATAATTGCCTTCTCTAGGGAGAGGACCAGGGTCCTTTGTAATATGGAAAGCTGCAGCATTAGCAAACTCTGGGTATTCTAAAGTGAGTGAGTAAAGAGGTGCTCCTCCACAGCATGATAAACGGGGCTGAAGATGCTCCGCTGACAGCATTTGGGGATTGACAATAGAGATAAGAACTGCTGACTGCTAACATCAGAAACATGCTCCAAAGCAGAGGCACGGTCCTTTCTTGTTAAAGTAACTAGGGGAAAAAAAAAAAGTCACAGATGAGTGTAATCGAACAAGAGACTACAAAACCTCAACTTTTCTTTCCTTTATAAACAATTATGAAACCAGGAAAAAAAAGGGGGGGCAATAAGGCCCCCCTTTTCTTTTTTGAGGAAAGAATTCAATATATTTGGTCCAGTCGATGTTTCTCTGGACTCTTCAACATTGAGATCACCACAGGTCTTCACGTCATGTAAGCCAGCCATCCCGGAGGCTGTTCACTGGGTTTATGTTAGAAAGATAGTTGTGGACATTTATCAGTTTGTTATCTTCTGTCCTTGTTTTATACTTGAAACAATAGTTTCCTTCTGAGAGAACAACAAAAACAAAAGGCTACCTTGCTTTAGAAACAGAACACTCAAAGGGGGTTAAAAAAAAAAGAGCGAGAGAGAGGTTTCAAACATTCAGTGCCTTTGAGAATTGAATTCAAGGACGAGCACATTATGCCTTTTCAATTAGAAAGAATATGTAAAAATAGCAAAAACATTAAGCAAAAAAAATCAGGGATAATGAAAAATATGAATACAGTCTCAGATGTTCTCAAAGACCACAGTGCAAGCAGAGGTAACTGCTGACATGCTTTTGTTTTGTTTTGAAATCTGGAAATCTGCCTGCGAACTCAAATGTGGACTTGTAACATAATTCTAATTCACTAATTTTGAAGTCTGAAAAAAAAAGGCAGGCAAAAAAAAAAAAGAATGTGATCGCTTTGGATGCCATATTTATCTCCTCTTTTATATTTCTCTCAATTTATTCAATTTAAGATTGTTTCAGGACACAGATTAGAACTTGCTAAAACTGTATTTTCTCCTATCAGCAGCCATAAGCCTCTGTGAAATTTCCAGCTTAGCTTTCCTCTTTTATGTTAAAAGACAGTGGTGGCCTTGCATTTCCTCATGGTTTCAGCAAATGTGGTTGACAGACGAGAGAGTTCAAATAAAGCAGATGCTGAAAGAAACCTAGAACAGAACAACCAGACAGAGGGGAAACAAAATGACAGGATATCCCACATCATATGCAGGCACCTTTTACTTCTTTTGAAGAGTATAAAGAGACAGAATCTTTGGAATTAAAGAGGAATAGAAAAAATAAATCAAATAAAATACTATTTGTTTTTTCAACATGGGGTGGGGAAGAAACTACATTGGATTTAATAAAAAAATAGTGTGATTTATTTTTGTGAGAGCTATCTTCCTCTACTTTAGAAGTTAATAAATGTTAAGTCATCATGTGAATATGAAAACTCTAGAAGAATTTCAATTCATGAACTGAAGACAATTATAAAAGAGATGTACCATTTTCCAGTGTTAAATACCAAGACAGAAGTCACATGCTTAATGTTGGCAGATTAGGGACACGGGAGTCCTTTGGAATAAATGACTGTCCAAGGAACTGGATAATGAGACAAAGTGAATTTCTTAGGGGAAGAGGCTATTATTTTTTCTGTACTTAGGATTTCTTGGTTGGAGTGAGGGGAACTCACAGACACTGAACTATCAAACAATAAGACTACACCAATCCTGGGAAGAGAGAAACATGCATAGCGTTAGCCAAGCTGCAATGGATTATTATGGTAACAGAGAGTGTTAGCCAAGGACTCAGAATTATTTATTACTCCTAAATTGTAAAACTTAGCTCTTTTCAATCATTTCATTGCTCTTTAAGTGAGCATAAATTCCAGCATCCCTCATTCTAATTAAACAGAAAATGGTTTAAGGATAGATGTTGTTTCCAGCCGCCGAATGCCATTTTCTTACCCGCTTATCAGATTTACAAGTCCTCTGCTCTCGTACGCACAGCTACCCGCCAAGAAACACAGTTTTTCTAGGCGGTAAGGCCATGGACAAGCCACTGAATCATTTATTCCGGTCTTCACTTTTGAGAACCTTCTCTTTGATGAAAAAAATTAGCCTGAGGTTATTGAGAGAAGGGGCGATTCAATTTATTTCATTGGTTAGGAGACGCCTAGGCTTATGCATTTGGAGGAAAGCAACTGCAATTTCTAGAACACGTGGCGGTGTCAATATTTAGTCCAGTCAACAACGCGGGTGCTAACTGTTTACAGCGCTGCAGATGGTAAACAAAATGGACTTGCATATGAAATATTAAAAGAACACCTGAATCTGGAGGCACCTACATCGAATTATGACAGTAGTGGTTAATATTTAGGAGTTCACTGGGCTGCTGCCCAAAATGTATTTTCTTATTATCATTAATTGGTTAAACATGCAGAGTAAACATCAGGGAATACTTTCGAATGAGTCGTTCAATTATCTATCTGATATTTCATTCCTATTTTGACAATGCCATTGGTCATCTGTATCACTTTGGACAAACAGTATCACTAAGCCCCTGTTTAACCATCTGTAGAATAGAGGTAAAGCATTAATGAACTTCCAGGATCACTGCGGTGCTGTATGAAACAGTAAGGAACAGACACGGAAACTGTCATCAGTTTTTAACAAATAACATCAAGATGCACTACATAAAGGAAAGTATGCCAAATGCAAAACTGCCTTTACACCTAAACACTTTGTGAGGTAAACAAATTGACAGCCCTCTGAATTGTTTGTTGGCTCTGTCCTTGGCCACTTTAAGGGTCTATTCTTACAAAATGCACTAACCAGACATAAGGATCTTCTACCCATCAGGCTGCACCTAAGCAAATCCACTCAGGTGAGTATCTGCTTATGGGATCGGGGAAGGCAATTTCACAACCAGTCAAGAAAACCAATATTAGAGTGGTTTTGCCTCTTGCCTGTAATGAGAGTCTGTCTTTTTGAATGTCTTTCTAGGTATAACTGGGCCCCTCATTTATTTTAATATTCCTGATTATTGAAGGCATTCTCTTATAAAATACTATAACTGCCTAATAGAGGTATGACCTTATCTGGCAGCTGTCTAATCCAGTCTGCATCCTTCCTCACTAATGACCACTGCTTCCTACTTAAGGATTGCCAAGCATGCTCACATATTGATCTCCTTTGATCCTAATAACCACGATACAGGCAGACAGGTGTTAAAATTACCCTCTCCACAGCAGAGATGAGAAAAATGGAACTCAGCAACATTAAGTTACTTGCCCAAAGTCAACCAGGTAGTTCATAGAATGATAAGACTCCTAAAATGTTAGCCTGATTATCTGGCCATGGGGTATCAAAATTAAATGCATGCAAAGGACAAACACGTAACAAAAATTGGTGTGAGACATCAGAAGGGAAGGTGTTGGCATTGTAACCTGTCTAATCGCACTGCCTTTTAGAAACACTGTGGGGCAATTTAAAATTGTTGAACACACAAAAACCTCTCAGGGATCAATGTTACTGAAGGGTTTTGGATTTTGAACTCAGATTTCTGTGGATCCAGGTAAGCTTTAGAACACAGAGGGGGAATAGTGTGCACAAGGTCACCAAACTAGGGCGCCTGGGTGGCTCAGTTGGTTAAGTGACTGCCTTCGGCTCAGGTCATGATCCTGGAGTCCTGGGATCGAGTCCCGCATCGGGCTCCCTGCTCGGCAGGGAGTCTGCTTCTCCCTCTGACCCTCTTCCCTCTCGTGCTCTCTCTCTCTCATTCTCTCTCTCTCTCAAATAAATAAATAAAATCTTAAAAAAAAAAAAAAGATCACCAAACTAGCACTAGCTATCCTGAGGCTACGCTGAGGACAGGGCCTTCCTGCAGCACAGCCAAGAACCCCGATCAAACCTTCTGTCTGCACACTGAGCTTCTTGCCAATGTGCTACACAGAGCTCAAGGCAGGGGATTTGGCCAAAGTTTCAAGACATTGTTTAGTACTAAATACCACACATTAGGCATTTCATGCCCTGTGAGGAACAAAAACCTATGTTCTTTCCATTTGGTCTTAACCTCAATGTTATGGGTAAGTGAACGATGGAGAGAACATGGTAATGACCTATTCTGCTGCTCTTCTGCCTCTCTCTGGCCAGCATGAGTCTGTCAGCACCACCCAACGCCCAACGCTGCAATGAAGACACTCTTAGGAGCAGTTTAACATTTTCTGAATACTTGGATCAAGGCTTGGAGCCAACACTGGGGATAAGGAGATGAACGTGGCACAGCTCCACATGCCAAGAACTCAAAGGCTTGCTGAAGAAGTGGCTCATATGTTTCTCTACCAAGTCCTTTACATAGGCATTGAATTAATCTTCATTAGGCTAAAATATTGAAAGATAAAAAGGATCTATACTATAAGTTGGTTTGAACCAATAGTCTTTTCCTAAATAACAATTGCTATTAGCCTGGAAAAACTAGTGATTTATCAAAGGCAACATATTTCTGCTCATCAGTTTGCTTATTATGGTGATTTCCACCACCCACCCCCTACCCCCCCGGGGCAAATGGAAATGGACCCAGTATATGGTTTATGGGGAGTTGTTGGCTGTTGAAACTGTAAATGAATCAAAACTGGAGCCACTAAAATGTGGGGGCACCCAGTGAGATTAGCCCCTGAAACGATAGGTGAATTAGTAGACAAATAATAGCAGATAACAGATGGAGTATGAAGTGGCAGCCTTCTCTTATACAGATCTATCGAAGACCCAGGGACTTGCTCTATTTCACAGCACTCTACAGTTTTAGAATATACAAAACTTGCACTTAATTTATCTCATTTCCTTCTCACAGGTATCATTGTGGTAGGTAGGAGAGCATTATTACTTCCCATTTTACAGATTAAAAAACAGACAAACAAAGAGATTGAGAGGCTGGCCTCTGATAACACATGTAATGGGGCTAACACCTATAGTCCAGAACTTCCAACTTGAAAGACCATCCACCACAGTGATTCTTTCTATGGGATGTACTTTGAAGGAATAGTGTTGAAACTCAACAACGTGCCATCAGACATCTGTAATAAGCATGCATTTGTTTTTCTTAGTTACATATACCTATAGAGATAACAGTTTTCTAATTTAATTTCCATGTCTGTCTAATTACCAAATGGTCACTTTAACATAACTTTACAACTTGGTCTGATTCTGGGTTTTTATGGTCAAGGCTATTTCTATTCCCTATAGGCACATACTTCAAGAAAAATAAATACTAAGTAATGGAGTATTTACAGGTAGGTCTGCTAAACTTAATAGTAGAGTTAACACTGTATTTACAAACAGATTAACTCTCAACTTTCAAACAGACTCATCTGAGGTTTAGATATGAAACAGGTTTAGTGTCCACCTCAAAATAAATTTCAGGTCTGAAATGGTTCCATCATAGTGTCTTAATTCCACTATTAGAAACTCGTTATTTTGCATACTGCATGGTATTAGGAGAGTACATCTACTGAAAAGCAAATACGTTCCAGGCACATGATAGCAGCAGGAACCTAAAGAATGAACAAACGCATCCCAGCCATATTGATTCTCACAGTCTACTAGACAATCAGATGTGCGTTGTAGTTAAATGTGATGTGATGACAGATGTAATGAGGTGTGCACAAAGTACTGGGATGTAGAGAGAAGGAGTGAATCAAGGAAGGCTATAATGTGGACTGGATATGAGGTGGATCTTAAAGGATGAATCAGGTGGAGAAGTGCTTTTCAGAAGGGGAGAACTATAATAATCATAAAAGAGAAAAATAATAATAGTAATAATAAGAGCCAAATAGTTCATTCTTTACTCCATACCATTCATTCAACAAATATTATTTGAGTCTCTTCCAATGCCCAGAGAACAAACTAACTCTTTAAATATGCTTACTAGTTTATCTTACCCTTACGATAAACCTGGGAGCTAAGTATTAGCTCTATGGATAGGAGGCAGAAATCTCGAGAAGTTAAGTCACCTCTCCAATGTCATACACCAAGTGGTTGACAGAGCCAAGATTTGGCCCAAATCTACGGACTCAAGAGTATGGGACTGACATGCAGGATGACCAGGAATGGGGATAGAGGGAAGATGACTGAAAATATGGTTGGAATAACATTGGAAAGGAATCTGTCATACTTCAAAAACAACATAAAACTAGCCATTTGAGCATTCTATGCAGAAAGAATCAAAGTGGCAATGATACGACAATGGATTGTAGGTGAGGTGGTAAAGCTACGGGGAGATCTGAAATCTGGGAATAAAATTGTCAACTTTATTTAGAGCCAGCATAGTTTGCAGACTCTCTGCCAGGCTAGTCATTATGGGCAGAATGACAAGCATGAGGATAAGCTGAATCATTTCCCATTAAGAAGCAAACTACAAAGCAAATGGCCTGCCATAGAAGCAGAAGTATTGATTGAGCATTTAGTGCAAATGATGGACCACTAATTAATAACTGCAGCTGTCAGGAAGCAGTGACTGGTTTCCATATAGATTTCTACCCTTCACTTTCATTTGCTTTAATGTTCAAAGCTTTGTTTGATGTGAATTTAATGCTTCCTTTTCTCATTCTGTTAATTCTTTGAGTATTCTGTACTGTATCCTTTCGTGTAGGTTTACCTTTATATGTTTTTTTCCCCCCTTCTTGCATACTTATGTTATATTTAGGGTCCTGGAAGTCTGAGATTTCTTACAAGTTGCAGTTTTGAAAATCAAATGAAGTATTTCAGAGAGGCAAATGGATCTCAAGGTAAAGGTGACCTAGGGCATTTCAGCTCTGGCAGTAACTTTGAAGGGAGGGACACAGGTCAGCTCGAAGGAATCAATATCAAGGGAATGTGTACATATTAAAAGAAAGGGAACTGAACACGCAGAGAAAATAAAGGCAGAAAAAAATATCCCAATAAGATCACCCAAAACATGATTATAATGCCATGGTGAAGACTTTTAGATTAAGTGAAAGAAATGAGTAGAAAAATGAAAGTTGAGAACTTTTAAAAACTTGAGAATGGTAATAACAACAAGGGGGAAAAACATATTTATAATCAAATTCAACCAAAATGTGTCCTGGATGTTAGGTTACTTATTTTATTGTCAATCGAAAAAGTTAAAAAAAAAAAAAAAGATCAGAATTCTACTGGGGAGGGGTTGTTAAAAGATAAAAAAAAAGTGACATATAGATTGGCAGATTATCAAGTATTAATCTTCTGTTAAGGATAAACTTGATATAAATCAGTCTGTCTCTCCAACTGTTTTCAAACTTTAGGGTGAAAAAACCAATATTCTTCAAAGCCCAATTCAACTATTCCCAAATTATTATCTTCTTCCTCTCTTATTTGGCATCATGAATTTTTATGTTTTCCACTTTGTACATATATATGTATATACAGAGATGTATACATACATGTAATGTTTTTATTAGAGATTTTTATTTACATAAAATTAAAATTTAAAAAATTAAATTAAAAATTAAAAATTAAATTAAAAAATGTATACAGAAATCTTTCTTAACTTACAATGGCGTTATGTCCCCAAAAACCCATCATAAATTGAAAATACGCTAGGTTGAAAATGCATTTAATACACCTATCCTATTGGACATCGTAGTTTAGCCCAGCTTACCTTAAAACAAGCTTAGAACACTCACATTAGCTTACAGTTGGGCAAAATCACCAAACACAAAGTCTATTTTATAATAAAAAGCTGAATATTTCACATAATAGATTGAATACTGTGCGGAAAGGGACAATCTGAATGGCCATAAGCTTATGGGTTGCTGACCCTCATGCTCACTTGGCTGACTGAGTCGCACCACTGCATCGCGAGAGGGGGTCCTCCTGCATGTTTCTGGCCCAGGAAAAGATCCAAATTCCCATTTGGAAGTATGCTTTCTACTGAACCTGTATTGTTTGACACCATCGTAATGTTGGCAACGACGTACAGTGGTTTGACTTAGGATATTTCAACTATCATATTCCTTTTTGTCTCTTAGGATTGACTAGTGGTTGTTCGTTTCTGTGTTGGTCTCCTGATCCTGTATCCGTGAGCTCCCAATCTTGATCCAAATCGTTGACTCTCCCCCTCCTCTCCTTTCCTTCGTTCATCTTCTACTCCTCCAACTCTGGCCTCCAGTGTGCATCAGCCTTCATGCCTTGGTCTCGGGCCGGGTCTTTCCTGCCTTTGTGGATGGCCCCTGGGCACATTACCTCTTTCAGGCCCTTGTGGCTTACCTCTTGGTCTTGTCAAGCTAATTCCTCTAAGCTTCCAATTAATTGTGGAAACATGGTGTCTTTGCTATAAAACACTGACCTTTTTTATTGCTCTAAAGCTTTGTACTCAGAGCCAGCCTGTGTTTTCCCAATTGCCAGATGTAAGTTCCTGGACCCTGAACAGAGCCTGAGCCTTCAAAACCTGCTTTTCCATCTGGCCCCCTTCATGTCCTGAGCTCCTCTTAAGATATACCACATACCCTTGGTTCTTCATTCCGGCTCTACTTAGCCTGCCTTATTCTATGCATCCAATTTCTCTTCTTAATCCGCAGAGGCTGGGACCAAGGGTGAAATAGAGCGTTATTATGAATCAGACTTAGCTTTATGCTGTGCCTCGGAATTATCCTTTCTGTGTGTGTCTCTGTGCTATTTAGCTAAGTGGTTCTCTGGACCATTCCATCCACAGTTTTGTTTCCTACTGAGCAACAGACTAGCTATGCCTTGGCATGACTGAGAGCCTACACTGGCCCATTTTCATGAAGAAGGTCCTCCAAGCATTCTGGCCTATACTTCTGAATCCAGATACAGACTTTAATCATTCTTGTCATTGATCATTGATCTCCCCACCATTTTAGGTTTCTCACTTATTAACACTAGCAGTTGGGCATGGAGTTATATAGATCTACATCGGTTTTCATGATTAGGAACCATGGTGGTGAGTACACGGAAATGAGAATTTATAAACATGTCCTGGTTCTGCCACCTGCTAGTTTAGAACTTTTAGAAAGTCCTCATGAACTCTGAATCACAGTTTCCTTGTCTTTTATGGAAAAGGGAATTGAAGTAGGCTTCCTCTTGAACACTCTGATTCTATAATATGAAAAAGAAGTATTTGATCCACATAACACAACCTTGTATTTGTCTTTACAGATCAAATCACACTTTTGTTACTTAGATAAATGATATTTACAGTTGTGTTTTACTTGATCTGCTCATACATAGAGAATAATCTCCTCCAAATCTCCTAAAAGATCATATTCAATTCCCATAGTGATTTGGAAACTTCATACTTCTGAAATTAAATTTATATTTCAAACATCCATAAATCAACCAAGGCATCTGAATTTAAGAATCTTTTTTTTTTTTTTGCCTTAAACAGAGATGACAGAGCACACAACAGCCATTACAGTGTGCAGTAATGTAATTTCTAGAAATAGAGCTCTAATGTTTCAGGCTAAAAAGCTCATTTATATGTACTAATTAGCATAATTATTTTTAAATTATCTTAAAGTATTTAACCTTCAGCAAAAGAGTTTCTCAAAAGGGAACAAAAAAACGACACCAAAAAAGTTGTTAATCAGTGGTACCTTCTTTAATTCTGTTGACATCTATATCTGCTAAATAATTTGCTCAATATGTAATCATTGAAGACCTACTCCAGGTAAGGCAGTGGTTACAATGAAGACAGCTACTGAAAGCAGCAAGAAGAACCTAATGCTTCAGAGCTTTGTGAGGGGAAGTACAGGTGTCAAAATTATATAAGGTAGAAAGTAATCTATTCATAAATAAGAAGACAGGCTATAAATGTTCTTTGTGTTTATTTCTTTGGTATTTTTATAGGGTTTTCTTTTTTCCCACTTCTTTTACTCAACTGCCACTTCTCAGGTCTCAGGTGTGAATACATTAGCTTTATTTTTGGCTTATAAGCCCATCACTCATGGAACAGATACAAACAGGTGCCATAAATCACAGTTGCTGATGCGTACATAATCAAAAATGTCGCTTTGTGTTACCTGTTCCGTGCATGAAATGGCAAGAAAAGGGCCATGCTTACCCTTCCTACTTCTCTACCAATTACCAAGAATCAAGTTGTACTTTATGGCTGAGCCCAAAGATTTAACCTTTGAAAGATTAAGAGTACACATTCTTATTTTGATTATGAAATAGAGGTACGCACATAAAGTTTTCTTTACACATAATTTCCATTAATTGAACACAGAACTGACAAAAGACTTAAAAAGTAAGAAATAGGAATCAGATAAAGTAAAACCTGACCATTTCAAAACTTCTTTTGAACTACACATTCAAGGAGCAGAGGCCTTCCTGACACATAGAGATGGCATCAGGGAATCGCAGTGGTTAAACAGGATACTGGAAATGAGAACAGCCCCCTCTTCAGGGAATCAGGGATGAGGAGCCAAGGCAGGTGTGTGAGGTGGCCATAAATAGAAGAGGAAGTTTGTATTGATATTCTAGTGATTTATAAACCTCTCCCTAAAGACTACATCGGCTCTTGGTCCTGGACTCTAGAAATGAGTCCTTGTGATAGGGGAAATATTAATGGTCACCAAGAAAAGTCATGAAATAGGTCACCTCGGCCCCATTTGATTGTACAAAACAATTAGTGAATTTTCATATAGAGTCAGAATTGCCAATTTTACAACCCTGGCTAACTTTCACTGTAAGGATACCTTTTGCTAGGCCACCCAAAAACTCCATCATTGGATTTTTGCAGTCTGTACTTCAAGACAATAGAATGCAATTCATTTTAATCACAAATATCCAGAATTTGGACATTCCATAGCCTCTTGATTTATTCAGAATAAATTCTTCATTTATTAGCATGAAAACAAAGAGTCTGAAAGATTATGACCCTGATTCTCTCTCCAACCTCAACGTGCATCAACGTTCCCCTTACTTACTCTGTTCCAACCATCTGAGCTTTTATGATTCCTCTACTGCATCAGGCTCTTCCCAGGCTCCAGAACTTCCCTCCTTCTGGAACTGATTTTCCATAACACTTCATCTAGAGAAATCCCACTCTTTCTTCAGATTTCAAAACTTTCACAGGTAGCCCTTTCCTGGCCACCCAAAGGAGATCCTCCATGGACCTCATTCTTTCCCTCTTAGAACTTATCACAATGAGTAATTTATGTTGATTTACTTGCATAACACTTTCCTTTTTTGCTAGGCTATAAACTTGGTGGGGGCAGGAGTCATTACTGCTCAGTTCTGCAATGTACCACCAGCACCAGCAGAGTACATGAAACATAGTAATACAATGCAAATGTTACTTCATCTCCATCCCCTAGGGTGGTTCTCAGCCTGGACAACTCTGTTCCTCCTAAACATGTGGCAATATCTGGAGATATTTTTGGTTGTCACATCTGGTAGGGATATTGCTGGCATCCAGAGGCTAGAGATGTTGTTTATCATTCTGCAATGCACAAGGTAGCCACCACAACAAAGAATTATCCAGTTCCAAAGGTCAATGGTGTTTCTCTGCTCAACTCGAATGAATATACTGAGACAGAGGTCAACATCTCCTCTACATGCCTTTTAGACAAAAGCTGTTACTGAGGTATTACCAAAAGGGAAATGTTAGAGCATCTTAAATTATGAAATAATCCAGAGGATAAAGGTCTCTCCCAAATAAATAACACAGCAGAAAGCTCCCTTCTCTCAGCTGGGAGAACTACATCTGATCCTTCTATGGAAAATTTCAGTATTTTATATCCCAGAAACTTACCAGATCTGACCACCCAGGTACAAAGAAGTGCCCTTTAAAGAGAAGTAGCCAGGAAAGAAGCTTTCATCACTTCTCTTCTCTAAGAGTCCATAAATATGCTTGGGTTTTGCTCACCTTGTAGGTATATAGTCAACAGAAGATACTGAGCTAGAGTTTGAGGGTGTTTCTCTCCTAATACACAAATATTGAAGCAGCCTAAATTGTCACATTGTCAGTTACTAAACGTTTGCTGACTGCCCTTGATTGTTTTTAAGCCAACCTGACATATGTAAAACATGAAGAATATTTGATACCAATTAATCTTATGTTAGTCTCGTGTCCCCTAACATATTCGGCAGACATAGGATCCACAATATGTTTAAGTATATGCTATATGTAAGAATCTGATAGCACCATGGGTTTAAGATATTTCTATTAACTGTATCTAAGCTTGAACAAGTCACTTGGTTTATCTCTATATCAGCTTCTTCATCTGTCAAATGATGTTTACTGAAATCCTCTCTAACTTCACAATTCTATATAATAAATGAGTATCTGCACTTACCAGATTTTGGTTCCAGATTATATTACCTAAAACTTATTTTTATTCCCCTTTCCCACATATCACTTCTATAATTGAATATAATTCTGGGGCTGGAAAGTAAGGCTAAACTTTTAATGCATGTAGCACACACTAGAGACTGGTGGCATAATTAAGCAATTTTTACAGCGAGTGGAAATGACATACTTTAAAATTGACCATGTGTGTCGATGCAAAAACATTCTTTCTCCATGCCTGGAGTATATAAAATGTATTTACCACTTGATATTATGTTTCCTTCTCTTCAGAGCTCAACTTTTTGTATTAATTAGTTTATTCCAAGGCAATTTGGAAATATGATTAACCCAACAGTCAGAATTGAATGGACATATGACCTACAGAAGTCTCTCATTTAAAATATTTGAAGATGAAATGACGGAGAGAGTTTGTCAGAGAAGAAAATAAAAATAAAGAGAGACTTGGAGCAAAGAAGGGAGAGAGACTGAAAGACAAAAAAATTCAGAAATAGAGTAAATGTAAGAAAAAATAATAAAAATGAGTTGGGAATCTAAATAAGATCACACATATTCATTTTGTTGGAACTTCAGGATGATAGTTATTATTTCTGAAAATATTACACATGGTTTGATTTCTGCCTTCTTTATAGACATGACCAAATAAAGTAGTCACACCATGATGCAATTATGCTTGACTAGCGCCCCTGGAGCCTCTTCTGGAGAAATGACTGTTCCCTCTATTTCACTGCATTGACCTCTCACATGGCTTATTTCAGGGTACTGATTTGTCAGTAGAATTGAAAATAAGACTGCCATTGAAGCTCCTACTAATTGACTAAATGTTAGTGCACAATAGGTCCAGAATATCTTACAAGCATAGATCTGTTAGCTTTGTTTCCTCCCCTATAACTACGAGTTCAGAATTTATTGGAAGGATAACTTGCTTTGTGAGGGAAAAAAAAAATCTTTGTTTTTAAAGATCCCTTGAAGATTTGTTTCACATAAAAACAGAAACTGTCAATATGCACGTAAGACCAATGAAAGAGCTTTCCTGGGATATGTTAGCAATGTTGTCAGTGCATGTATTATTTGGATGGAAATAAATTTATCTTAACTTTGCAGCTTTCACTATTGTATGTATTTGACATTTAGCAGGTTAAAGGTTGTTAAAAATGCCTGCCTGAACATTGAAAGGGAAGCCACACAAAATTATTTTTGGTAAAAAAACTGTACAAATGTACCAGATCTACCACTATTAATGATCAGAAATGGGAGATTCTGGGTAAATGGGCTTCCAGACAACTAGGGTTTAAAAATGTATGCCTGTGTTGTCCAAAAAAGTACCTCAGGCACACCTGATAATTTTCACCTAAATTTAAGATAATTAAAAATTAAATGAGATTTTAAAATCTGGCCTTCAGTCACACTAGCCATATTTCTAGGGCTCAACAGGCACATGTGGCCAGGGGCAGCTATATTAGACAGGGCAGATATAGAAAATATCTACCACCAAGTAGCTCTATTGGACAGCTTTGATTTAGAGTATGTAAAAATCTTTTTCAATAGAACTCTTTTTAAACAATTTTCCAATTCCCTGCCCTTTAAAGGGGCGCCTGGGTGGCTCAGTCAGTTAAGCGGCTGCCTTTGGCTCAGGTCATGATCCCAGGGCCCTGGGATTGAGCCCCGCATCAGGCTCCCTCTCCCTCTGCCTGCCTCTCTGCCTACTTGTTCTCTCTCTGCCAAATACATAAATAAAATCTTAAAAAAAAAGAATAATTAACTTTTCCTGATTTATGTTTATCTACTTTTATACAGTGCTTCAGAGGTAGTTAAGTATATAGATGTAGGATTAAGTGTGTTCTAGGTGTAACAGTTTCTCTAAGACTTGCTTTCACGAAAAATTATTACAATATAATTAGAATTTTTTGTTGTTTATTTCACAATAAAGAAAAAATGTTGCCTTTACATGCTTTCAAGGAAGGTACAGCACAGCTCCATGCCTTCGAAATTAAATATATAATGAAAAGCAAATCTTCCTCAAAACGATTATTCCATTCCCTAGCAAAATTCATCCCTCTCCCTCCTTCTTGTTATGACTATCTTTTGTTTTGACAAGCAATTCAACTCAAATTCTGTTTCTTTTCATCAGTTTCCAGGTGGACCATAAACATATTTTGTATTTTGTCCACTCAAGTTCTTTGTGTTGCCTATTACCGAATATGAAAGACTGTTTCTTTCATATTTCTAAGACTTCATAGAAAGAATATTGTGGGGATGGCTTACTCCAAAATCAACAAATATCTCAAATTAGAATATATTTGCAAGTATGATACTGGAGTATATAACATACTATTAATCCTACTTCAGAAACAATTCTCTATATATATATATATATATATATATGCAATATTAGAAAAATCACATTTAATGATATAATTTGTATCCAAATGACTACAGGATTGAAATTCTTCATTATAGCTCCTCTGTAAAAGATTAAACTCTAAATAGTACCACTACCTATAGGTTAAACCCTTAAACTCATTTTGAAAGGCAGGAAGAAAGTTTCTTAAAATGAAACCTAGACATGAGAGCCTGCTTCCTCCACAATGTGAAGGATGGCGTTCCCAGTATGTGACATACCCAGCAAGACAAACATAAGGGAGGGATGTGCTGAGCCTCTGCTGTTGTGTGTACTAGCTTCTGCTTCCCAAACACCAGGTGCTCTTAGGAGACCCTCAGAAAGAGCTAAGGGGCAAGGGACATCTGGAGGATTAGGGGCAGTGGCTCTAACAAAAGTTGAGAAAAAAAAATACTGGGTAGAGCTTTAGTGAAGCAGACTAGGTGATTATCAGCCCTGTATAACTGTCTAGCTAAAGAATAACTTTAGTGCCATCAGATAAGCTCTGCCCTTATTTATTTTTTCCATTAAGGAACCAAATGGGGATGAAATCACTTAGAAAAAAAAATTCCCTTGTTTGACCTTTTTTTTTTTTTTTTTCTTTTCCAGAGCCTTGACTCCATATGATCCAGGTAAATAACATTAAGTAGAACACAAGCATTTTCCTATGCTCATCTTTTTCAGGTTTATACTACCCTCTAATTTCTTCTCTAAGGTCAGTATTATTTTACAGAGGTTTTTAACTTTTCCTTAAAGGATCTTGGGATCCTTATTTTTGGTTGGCTCGTAAGCATATATTCAGCCTGCTGTACTTGATAAACTTTATCTTAGTTTTGCATTGTGCTACAGGAAACTCCCCTCTGGACTGAAGGCTTAGATTTGTTGGTGTGCATTTACGGTGGTCTGCTTGCGTGCAGGGCAAACTAAGGAGATTTCAAAACAAACAAAGAGTGATATTTTATAGTTCTTACCTTATATAGACACAAATAGATATTGCTATCAGAGATGTATTAAAGGGCTACAAAGACGTCTCTTTGTAAATATCTTTTTGATCTCTTATTCTTCAAAACCCTCCTTTGAATACCCTGCACTATATATTTTCACTGCCTAAAGGTTACTTCTTTACTGGCAGAAGTAATTTTTATAAACATGTAGGTACTATGACTTCATGTAAAATTGAGATTTCTGAAAGCCGGGCTCCCAGATAAACTGAAGTGCTATCTAGTTGTGGCCAATTTCTTTTTTTATTAAAAAAAAAAAAAGAAAATTAGTTTTGTGTGACATGTAAAAAGCTTTGAAGTCATTTCTCCAGTCATTATAACAAGAAAAAAGCTGAATAAACTGAAAATCATTACTTCTTTGCTTAATCAAAGAATTGAGGTCAGAGGACAAACCAGAGTGACAGGTAAATACAGAGAATTACAGCATACCAGGAGCAGAAATCACCGCTGGAGTCAGCTACTGGTTGGAAAACAAGAGTAAATGCCTCAACACTGAGTGTGGACTAGCTTGAGAGATAAAAAAATCCCTCGGGGTCCAGCCTTGGGAGGGTCTGCCTCTAGGAAACCCATCAGGTTCTCAGAGCAAAGATGGGGAAAAAAAAAATCCATGTGCTTTCAGCAGGGGAAAAGGAAAAAAAAATACTTTGAAATATAACCAGAACACTCTGTTCTTAACAAAGATATAGCCTACACATTTTAATTAGCATTCAGCAGACTGGGGTTTTAGGAGAGACTTGACCTTGGGGAAGAGAAATAGACAAGTTCAGCCACCTTTACTGTTCCTGTATCACATGGGGGGAAAACTTGTGGGGATCACAGCCCAGAGCCCCATACTCACAAGACTGAGATCTACTCACAGAACCATGGAGTGTGTGCCTCTACTCACACCTTACCACATACCCATAGGACTTCTTTACAATAATGCAAATACAGTGGAAAGAACTGCACATCTCCGATTAAACAACATCTTTTTTAAAAAAGATTTTATTTATTTATTTGACAGAGAGAGACACAGTGAGAGGGAACACAAGCTGGGGGAGTGGGAGACGGAGAAGCAGGCTTCCTGTGGAGCAGGGAGCCTGATGCGGGGCTCAATCCCAGGATCCTGGCATCATGACCTGAGATGAAAGCAGACGCTTAATGACTGAGCCACCCAGGCGCCCCTCAGATTAAACAACATCTTACTGAACAACCAATGGGTTAAAAAAGAGATCACAAGAGAAATTTAAAAAACAAGAAATCTTGCGATAAATGAAAATGAAAGACCAGCATCACAAAATCTATGAATTGCAGCAAAAACAGTTCTAAGAGGGAAGTTCATAGCAAAAAAGGTTTGTATTAAGAAAAAAGGAGTTCAAATGAACAATCTTACTTTTCACCTCAAGGAACTAGAGAAAGAACAGTATAAGCCCAAAGTTAGCAGAAGAATGGAAATGACAGAAACCAAAGTGGAAATAAATGACGTGGAGATGAAAAAGACAGTAGGAAAGATCAATGAAATTAAGAGTTTCTTAGATAAATAGATAAGCCTTTAGCCATACTTACCAAGAATAAAAAGACAAATAAGTAAAATTGTGAATGAAAGAAGAGACATTACAACTGATGCCAAACAAATAAAAAGGAACATTAGAGGCTATTACGTACAATTATATGCCAGCAAATTGGACAACCTAGAAGAAATGGAGAAATTCCTAGAAACATAACACATGCCAAAACTGAATTGTGAAGAAGAAGAATATCTGAACAGACCAATTACTAATAAAGAAATTGGATCAGTAATTAAAAACCTCACAACAAATAAAAGTCCAGGGCCACATAGTCTCACTGGTGAATTCTACCAAACATTTAAAAAAGAATGAATACCAATCCTTCTCAAAATTTTCCAAAAAACTCAAGAGGAGAAAACACTACAAATTCCTTTAGTGAGGCCAGTATTACCCTAATGCCAAAATCAGACAAGGACACTACAAGGAAAGAAAATTACAGGTCAATATATACCTTATAGACATAGATGAAAAAATCCTCAACAACATCTTAGCAAATGAATGCAACAGTATAATGAAAGGATCATATACCATGATCAAGTAGGATTTACCTCAGGGATGCAAGGATGGTTCAACATCTGCAAATCTATCAGTGTGAAATAGCATATCAACAAAATGAAGATAAAAATTGAGCCCTATGTTGAGTTCAATAGATAAAACATTTGAAAAAATTAAACATCCTTTTTGTTATAAAAACTCTCAACAAACTAGATACAGAAGGAATGCACCTCAACATAATAAAGGCCATATATGACAAGCCCACAGCTAACATCATACTCAACAGTGAAAAGCTGAAAGCTTTCCCTCTAAGATCAGGAACAAGAAAAGTATATCCACTTACACCACTTTCATTCAACACAGTAACAGAAGTCTTCCCAGGTAAATGAGGCAAGAAAAAGAAATAAAAGGCATCTAAACCAGAAAGGAAGAAGTAAAACTGCCTCTGTTTGCAGATGGCATGATGTTACATATAAAAAACTTAAAGACTCCACCAAAACACTGTTAGAACTAGTAAACAAATTCAGAAAAGTTGCAGGACACAAAATTAATAGGCCATACACTAACAACAAACTATCATATAGAAAAATTAAGAAAACAATCTAATTTACATTGCATCAAAAACGATAAAATATCTAAAAATAAATTTAACCAAGGAGGTTAAGACCTATACAAAAATTATACAATATTGATAAAAGAAATGGAAAAAAACACAAATAAATGGAAAGATAGTCTGTGCTCAATGGTTGGAAGATTTAGTTGAATTCATCTACATAAGCAAGGCAATCCCTATCAAACGTCCAATGGCATTTTTCACAGGAAAAAAATATCCTAAAATTTGTAAGAAATCACAAATCCCAAATAGCCAAAGCAATCCTGAGAAAGAACAAAGCTGAAGGCATCACACTTGCAGATTTCAAACTATACTACAAAGCTAAATTAATCACAACAGTATGTCACTGGAGTAAAAATAGACACATAGATCAATGAAACAAAGTAGACAGCCCAGAAATAAATGTATGCAGCCACTATGGAAAACAACATGGAGGTTTCTCAAGAAATTAACAATAGAACTATCATATGACCTAGCAATCCCACTTCTGGTTATATATTTAAAGGAAATAAAAACAGGATCTCAAAGAGATACCTACATTCCTATATTTATTACAGCATTATTCACAAGAGCCAAAATACAGAAATAACCCAAATGTCCATCAACAGATGAGTGGATAAAGAAGATGTGGTATATACATACAATGCAATACTATCTAGCTGTGAGAAAGGAGATCCTGCTGTTTGTGACAACATGGATGGACCTTGTGCGTATTATGCTGAGTGAAATTTGCCAGACAAATAAAGAGAAATACTGCATGGTATCACTTATATGTGGAATCTAAAAATAAGTCAAACACATAAAAACAGAGAGAAGAAATGTGGTTGTCAGTGTCTGGGGATGGAGAAAATAGGTTGAAAAAGGGTCATAAACTTTCAGCTATAAAATGAGTACAGCATGAGGATCTAAAGTATAACACGGTGACAACAGTTGATAACACTGTATTGTGTAACTGAAATTGGCAAAGTGAGAACTAAAATGTCTCCATAAATAAAAAAATACATTAAAAAATAAGTAATGTGATGGACATGTCAATTATATACTTGAGAAGAATCCTTTCATAATGCATATGTATATAAAATGATCACAATGAACACTTTAAATACCTTACAGTATACTCCAATAAAGCTGGGGGAAAAAAACCCAGGATACTATAGGAAATTTTAGTCTTTGACACATACAGCTACAGCTGTGTAGCAAATAGTAAACAAAGACTAACTCCTAGCCAGATGAACCTAAAAATGCATGCTAAAGTATTATGTACTTCAGTTCCTTTCACCTAATACATCATGTCTGGTTTTCAACAAAAAATTACAAAAATTAAAAATTTGCTAAAAGGCAAAAACACAGTCTGAGCAGACAGATCAAACAGCAGAACCAGACTCAGATATGACAGACATTTTGGAATCATCAGACTGGGAACTTAAATAATTCTGATAATTCTATAATATATTAAAGGCTGTAATGGTAAAAATGGAGAACATACAAGGATAGATAGGTAATTCAGACAGAGAGATGGGAACTCTAAGAAAGAATCAAGAGCTAGCAATCTAAAAAAAGTAACAGAAATAAAGAATGCTTTTGATCAGCTCATTAGCTGGCTGGACAGTTGAGAAAATCACCAGTGAACCTGAAGATATGTTAATAGAAACTTCCTGAATTGAAGAGCAAATGTAAAAAATGGATGAAAAATAAGGAACCAAATATTCTAGATCTATGAGACAATTACAAAAGGTGTTGCATGTACATAAATATGGGACTACCAGAAGGAGAAGAGAGAAAGGAAGAAATAGTTTAAGTAATAATTGCTGGTAATTTTCTAAAATTAACGACAGACACTAAACTGCAGATCCAGTTAACTCAGAGAACAACAAGGAGTATAAATATAAATATCTATATCTATATATTACTGAATATAATAATCTTCTATAATTATTCTGATAATTTTGATAATTTTCCAAAATTATTCTGATAATTTTGATAATAAAAGCCTGATAATTTTCTAAAATTAATGACAGGCACTAAACTGCAGATCCAGTAACTCAGAGAACAAGGAGTATAAATATAAATCTCTATATCTATATATTACTCAAACTGCATATGATACTCAAACTGCAGAAAATCTAAGACAAAATCTTGAAAAAAGCCAAAGGGGGCATGCTGGCAAACATCTTCCCTATAGAGGACCAGGATAAGGGTTATGTTAGACTACTCTTCAGAAAATACACAAGCAAGAAGAGAGTGGAATGAAATATTCAAAGTGCTTAAAGGAAAAAATGCCAACCTAGAGTTCTTCATCAAGTAACATTATCCTTTAAAAATGAAAGAGAAATACATTCTCAGAAAAACAAAAATTGAATTGAATCTGTCGTCAGTAAGCCTTTCTTGTAAGAAATGTTAAAAGAAGTTTTCAGAGAGAAGAAAATGCTACAGCTCAGAAGCTTGGATCTGCATAAAGAATGGAAGAGTGTTTGAGGAGGAATGAATGGAAGTAAAATAAATCTCTCATTTTTTCTTATTCCTAAATGATCTAATATAAGAGTTTGTTCAAGTTAATAATAGAACAATATATTGGATATTATACTGGATGATTCTAGCTTTTGGAAAAGTGAAATGAATAACATCTGTATGATTGGAGGGAGAAATTGTGAACTCTCTATTACAAGGAACCTGAACTATTTGTGAAGCTGTATAATATTATGTGAAAATGGATTTTGATTAGTTGTAAATGTATATTACAAACTCTAAAGTAATCACTAAAAGAAGTAAAAAAGAAGTACTATTGATTTGTTAAGAGAGAAGAGAAAATAGAACCAAATAAAATGTTCGATTACAACCAGAAAGGGCAGTAAAGTGTAAGACAAAAGAGAGAAACCAAAATCCAGGGAAAGAAATAGAAAACAGTTACAAATATGGTAGACATTAATCCAAACACATCACTAATTACTTTAAGTGGAAAAGGTTTGAATACACCAATTAAAAGACAGAGACTATCACAGTAGATCACCAATACAAGACCCAACTATTTGTTGTCTATAACTAAACCACCTTAAATGTAATGACACAGTCTGGTTAAAAATAAATAAAAACATGCAGAAATATACCATGTTAGGACTAATAAAAAAAAAGAGTAGCCATATTAAGTTCAGAGAGGAATCTTTAGATCAAGGAAAATTGTCAGGGTTAAAAAGGGGCATTTACATTATGATAAAGGAGTCAATTCTCTAAGGAGAACTAGCAATCTGGGCGCCTGGGTGGCTCAGTTGGTTAAGCGACTGCCTTCCGCTCAGGTCATGATCCTGGAGTCCCGGGATCGAGTCCCGCATCGGGCTCCCCGCTCAGTGGCGAGTCTGCTTCTCCCTCTGACCCTCTTCCCTCTCGTGCTCTCTATCTCTCATTCTCTCTCTCTCTCAAATAAATAAATAAAATCTTTAAAAAAAAAAAAAGAAGAACTAGCAATCCTTACTATGCATGCAACTAACAATGGAGCCTCAAAAACACTGAGGCAAAAATTTATTAAACTGCCGGGAGAAATAGACAAATCCACCTTTATAGCTAGAGATGTTTACACTCTTCTATCAGAAATAGAACCAGCATGCAGAAAATCAGTAAGGATATAGTTGAACTGAACAGCACCATCAATCATCTTGTTCTAATTACTTCATCCAACAATAGCAGGATATACATTCTTCTCAAGCTCACATTGAATAGTCACCAAGGTAGACCAAATTCAGGACCATAAAACAGAATGTAACAAATTTAAAATAACAGAAATCATACAAAGCATGCTCTCAATCCACAATGGATTTAAATTGGAAGTCAATAACAGAGAGATGGCTGGGAAATCCCAAAAATTTGAAGATAAAACATTCTAAATTGGTCTAAGAAGAAGTCTCAAGAGAAAGTAAAAATATTTTGTAAGTAAGTGAAAGTTAAATACAACTTAAAATTTAGGAGATAAAGCAAAAACAGGGCTTAGAGGGAAATTTATAACACTGAATGCATATATCAGAAAAGAGGAAAGATCTAAAATAATAAGCTTCCATCTTAGGAAGCTAGAAAAACAATAGCAAAATAAATATAAAGCAAGCAGAAGAAAATAATTAATAAAAACTAGAGCAGAAAGTAATGAAAGTGTAAATATGAAATTGATAGAGAAAATCTACAAAACTAAAAGTTGATTCTTTGAAAATATCAATAAAATTGATCAACCTTTAGCCAGGCTATCCAAGAAAAGAAGAAAAGAATACAATAACTAATATTATAAATGAAAGAGAGCAATTACTACTGATCTCATGGACATTAAAATAATAATACAAGGATATTTTGAACAACTTTATGCTCACAAATTTAATAACCTAGATGAACTGGATCAATTCCTTGAAAGACATAATCTAACAAAACTCTCAAAAGGAGAAATAGATCATCTGAATTGATCTATATCCATTAAAGAAATTGAATCAAAAATTACTAACCTTTCAAAAGATAAAATACCAGTGTCACATGGTTTCATTGATTAATTCTGCCAAACATTTAAGGAAGAAATTATACTGGTTCTCTATAATTTTTTCCAGAAAGTAAAAGCGGAGGGAACACTTCCTAACTCATTCTATGAGGCCAGCATTACCTTAATACCAAAACTAGAGAAGACATCTCGTGACTAATGTTTTACTAGACAATGGTAAATAAACTTACCTTAACAGTTGCTAGCCCCTCAAGGTCCTGGAAGACTTATGCTTAGAGATTTATGCTATCCTCATCCCCCACTAACTAAAAAGTATTTAATCAGTCACTCCTGACAATCCCAGTGCAGTTCTTTCTGCCTGTGGGTCTTGTCCCTGAGCTATAACAAAAGCACCTTTTTGCACCGAAAAAAAAAAAAAAGAAAAGAAAATTACTGACCAATATCTCTCATGAACATTAATGCAAAATCCTCAAAAAAATATTATTTAATCCAATCCAGTAATGTATAAAAAGAATTTTACACCATACTAAATGGGAGCTTTATTCCAGGTATGCAAGTTTGGTTTATCATTCAAAAATCAACTAATGTGGGACACCTGGGTGGCTCAGTCAGTTGGGCTTCTGCCTTTGGCTCGGGTCATGATCCCAGGGCCCTAGGATTGGGTCCCGCGTTGGGCTCCTTGCTCAGCAGGGAGCCTGCTTCTCCCTCTGCAGGCAGCTTCCCATGCTTGTGCTCTTTCTCTCTCTCTGATAAATAAATATATAAAATCTTAAAAAAAAATCAACTAATGTAATCTATCACATCAAGAAGTTAATGAAGAAAAATCATATAATCATTTTAATATTAGATGCAGAAAAAGAATTTGACAAAAACCAACACAGATTTATAATAAAACTCCTAGCAAACTGAGCGGAGAGGGAGAGCTTCCTCAACTTGATAAAGAATATCTATAAAAATCTATAGTGACTATCATGCCAGATGGTGAGAAACAAAATGCTTTTCCCCTAAGACAGAGAACAAGACAAGGATGTGTGCTCTTACCACTCCTATTCAACACTGTACAGTAAATGAAAGTCCTAGATAATGTATTCAGATAAGGAAATTAAAATTGTACATATAGAGAAGAAATAATGGAAAATGTTTTTGTATGTTGATGGCATGATTGTTTATTTAGATAATTTCAAAGAATCAACAACAACAGAACTTTTGGAACAATAAATGAGTATGGTAGGTTGCAGGATTGAAGTTTAATATACAAAAGTTAATTGCTTTCCTATATGTCAGCAATGAATAGTTTGAATTTAAAATTAAAAACAATTTACATTAGAACCCCCTGAGTTGAAGTACTTAGATATAAGCCTAACAAAATACATATAAGATTTACACGAGGAATATTACAAAACACTGATGAAATAAATAGTGATTTAAATCAATCTAGAAGATTTCATGCTCATGGACAAGAAGATTCGATCTGGTTAAGAACTTATTCTCTATTTGATCTGTATATTGAACATAACTCTGTCCCAAATACCACAGTAAATTATTCTGTGCATATGGATTAAACTGATTCCAAAGTTTATATGGACAGGCCCAAAACTCAAAATGGCCAACACAATATTGAAGAATGACAGTGTTAGAGGACGCAGAGTACCTAATTTCAAGACTTATAAGCTACAGTAATCAAGACAATGGTGTTGGTGTTGGTGAAAGAATAGGCAAGCAGATCAATGGAACAGAACAGAGAACCCAGAAAGAGACACACACAAATAGAGCCAATTGTTTTTTGACAGAGGAGCAAGCGAATGGGGGAAAAAAAAAGTATTTTCAACCAATGGTGCTGTTAAAAGCATGAAAAAAAATAAATCTAGATAGAGACGTCATACTTTTCACAAAATGAAATTATTGTTTATACATTACCTCAAATTACTTTCAGAGAACAGTCCTTTCTCTATTCCTTACAAACAGCAACTCTGTTCTTCCTCAGCTCTCTGGGGGCTCTGAGTTTTAATTCCATCATTTGCTTCCTTTACATGATCACTTACCTTTCTTCCTTTCTTTCGTTTTTAAATATTTTATTTATTTATTTGACAGAGAGAGACACAGCGAGAGCAGGAACACAAGCAGGAGGAGTGGGAGAGGGAGAAGCAGGCTTCCCACCAAGCAGGGAGCCTGAAGTGGGGCTCGATCCCAGGACCCTGGGATCACAACCTGAGCCGAAGGCAGCCACTTAATGACCTAACCACCCAGGTGCCCCCCTTTCTTATTTTCTAATTATTTTCTCAAAGCATCTTTTTTTCCCTCCACACAAAATATTATTTTCAGCATTATAAAATGGGTACAAATATTCAAACTTTGTGTTTAATGATTTATTCTGGCATTCTTTAATAATAACATAATTTTTAAATTAAAAATATACTTCATTGCTCAGGATTTCATTTGATATTGATAAAAGTAGTGTTACCAGTACCATCATCATCTGATGGGAGCAAAAACCAAAACTCAAAAAGCAGAGGTGAATTGTCCCAGGTCAACATGGTAGAATGGGAACTAAGTCCATGATTTCCCACACCTTGCCTTGTTCCAAGGATGCTAGAGCCTAGGTTACCTTAGTAATCTAGACTGCAACTATTTCCAATTAAAAGGACTTGTATGCAATGAGAAAATTAAAAGAGAAAAAACTCAAAAACACATGGAGAATAAGAAAAAACAATGCTAATGGAGTTACAGATATTTGAATACATTATTTTCTTCTCTTTGCAGATTATTTTTGTAAACAATATAAAAAAAAGACAAAGCCTTGATAGAAGAAAACATACCAGATTATAAGAGGAAACAAACTTAATTCCAAGTATAAATTTCTAGAGGTATTTATTATGTTCAGAATTAATTTCTTAACATTAACTAAACATTAAGTGCCAAATATGCCAAGTACAATGTTACCTTCTTTCATGTTATCTAATTCTCTTGATAATCTCATGAAGTAGATATTGACTATTTCATAGCTAAAAAGACTGAGTTTCTGAGATACTAAATGATTTTCTCAAGATCACACAAGTAAACAACATGACCAGAATTAAAGCTCACTTTTCTGATTTCAATTCAGAGCTCTTTTACTGCATAATAGCGCTCAGTGTAAGGAATATTGATGAGTATAATGGGTGGTGTGCTGAATGGTGGGTTTACAAAATGGTGGCCAGTGAACTGGAGGGTAAAGAAAGGATTACATTTTGGGTGGTTCTATGATAAAGTGGACTTTAAGATTAGTAATATTCATATTAATAGTCAGAATAGCCATCAGTTCCTGAGTGGCTATCACGTGACTGCCCTGTACGAGGTGGCTTCGAACCTCTATCTCAGTTTCCCACTGCAACTTTACGATCAAAGCATTATGATCCCCATCTTGCAAATAAGGAGGCTTGGAGTCCCTAGGTGACTTGGTCCTAGGTCAGATGGGGCAATGTTCTAACTGAGGTTTGTCCCTCAAGGGTCCACACTCTTCCTGATACATTTTAGTTCTTTCCTAACCACAGTCAAAAAGGTCCTATTCATCCTTTGTATTTTCCCTCCTCACAATAGGTTGAAATTGCACATGCAATGAGACACGTCCACAGCTTCTTAACTGTGTGCCCAATCACATGCTCTGGCTGAAGGCATCTCCCATTAGCCGGTGCTGATTAGACACTTACACTGTCTCCCAAGCTTGCACTAAGAAAGGCCAGCATTTAAGAATTGGCCTTTATTGGCAGAAGTTGTGAAGGTTTCTATGTAGGGAAAATGTCGATTGAAATACAACATGAAGCTGCCATTTTCTAAACGTGTTTTAAATGCTTGCGACGGTGACAGGCCTCTATGTAAATGTTTATCATATGAAAGCGTAAACTCTGACAGAGAGGCATTCCTACAAGACACCAGGGAATGTAGAAGACTAGATGAAAGTATTGAGATGACAGTAGCTAGAGATGAAAAACATAAATGTGCCCATTATCTCCAGGAACCCGAAAACCACCTTCCTTATTTTCTGGTTATACTGTCATCTCTGACTGGTTTTCAGCATGTTCGAGTCAGCAATCCTACAAGTACTCCTGGGCATCATTAGATGTCTCAGCAGATTAGTAATGTGCGTTAGGACCTTAAGCTTCTAGGTCACTGGTTTGAATCCAACCCAAGTCATTACCATTTAAACCTGTTCCATTGTTCAACAGAGTCACTGAAAACTAATTTGCTCATTTCATACATCTCTGAATGCTGTTGATTTTACACATTAAATTCTTTCATTCATGCCAGTGTGATCATTGCATGATATACAGTTTGGGATGGCTGTGAGTGAGAAATGTGGGAGGGGATGTGAGGAAGTAGATAGCACAGGTGGGCATCCTAAGCTAACATTCTAACATTTGGGAGAGAAGTATTGGATAATGTTCAAAGCACCCTTTTCCACTTTCTGATTGAAAACTACATGTTTTTCTCAGTGAACAAATACTTATAGAAGTAACTCATTACTACTTTTATATTTATCATTATTTCTTGGTATATTCTTAAAAAAAAAAAAGATTTTATTTATTTATTTTAGAGAGAGCATGAGCAGTGGAAGTGCAGAGAGAGAATCCCAAGCAGACTCCACACTGAGTCGGGAGCCAGACACAGAGCTTGATCCCAGGACCCTGAGATCATGACCTGAGCCAAAATCAAGAGTTGGCCCCTTAAAAGATTGAGCCACCCAGGTGCCCCCTCAGTATTTTCTTAAAGAAGCTGATTACCCAATGGAAATATTTAGAAACTTACTTTGTTAAAGTGATTATCTTTTGCATGTAATTAAGAAGCTATGTATGTACATATGGATATGCACCATTATATCATGTAGGTACAAATTTGGAGTAAGGTTCTAAGACATACTAAAATGAAGAATGAATTCACTATGTATTTTCCAAAATCATGTCGTAATCACAGGATGGTGGGTTTGTGAGTAATCATTCATTTTAAACAGTTTCCATGTGACAGCTTTCAAGATTCTTTAAAAAACTATTCCATAAATTTTTTGTTTTTGTTTTATCCAGGTGGATTATTGAATGACCTATTTGCTTCACAAACTACATTTCATTTTCTCCTTTACAACCAAAATAAACTGTCTCAGAGATTAGAAAAAACAAAAGGAAGATCTTTTTAAAAATCATCTGTCAGGATATATTTCCCCTTTCTTGAAAATTATTCATAGGAACATATGAAAACATTAATTTTTTTTCATAAAATTGTCTATTACAATTACATAATTTTTGGCAAATGCTACAATCACCTTCTCCTGGGTAAGAACAGATTCAGCTCTAAATAACCCTCAAGAACCTAGTAAATGAAGGCATTAAACAGCCTGGAAGTTTTCACTTATACAAACTATTTCTTTCAATCTTCGGTAATTTTGACTTCAGTACTCTAGAGCAACCAAAACCTTTAATATTCACGTGCTGAAAAGACTTATAAATGTGTAAAAAAAAACAAAAACAAAAAAACTGGGTTTATCCAGAAGGCATCCTGAGATCTCCAGCTGGCCAAAAATCAGCACCAAGACCCCGCCCCTTGTGAACTGAACAGCAATGGCGCAGTGACCAATCACTGCCTGGCTTTGAAAGAAGTGACGTGATTGGTTACTGATCATGATGAGCATGGGTTGTCCTGTAGTGATCTGAGGACTGAAGAAATAGCAGTAACATGTGTACTTTATGCCATTGCAGTTCAAATGCCGTGGACTGAAATGTGACCTGAGTTGCTGGGAGATTGGTATTAGGTAAATAGATCATGGGAAATATCCATTTTTCCCCCAGATAGGAATCCAATAAAAAGAACACTGCCTGTAATTACGTGAAATGGAACCCTCTCCAAATTTAGTAAGATTTTGTATGTGGTTATTTGCAAAAAATATCTCCTTAGAGATTAAGTAAAATATATATATGCCAATCAAATTTTTAAAAGATTTTATTAATTTGAGGGGAGGAGGGGCAGAGGCAGAGGGAGAAGCAGACTCCCACTGAGCCAGGAGCCCCACCGGGGACTCCATCCCAGGACCCTGAGATCATGACCTGAACCAAAACCAAGAGTCACAGGTGCCTGATCCATTGTGCCATCCAGGCGCCCCTCAGCCAAATTTTGATTAAAACAACCCTGCTCTTCCTAGAGAGATCCTGTCATATGCGAAAACTTGATATTTTAATAATAACTTATTTAGGTGTCCTGCTCACTCTCTTATACAAGAGAAAAAAAGTATATCTGTATGATAAACTGCAATATATTCACATAAAAGACTCCAGAAAATAATTCAAAATGTGAAATGCTTTTGATTCCCTGAAGAAACCAAATATATTCTTCAGTGTGCCTCATAACTGCAGCTTTTTATCAGATTGTTTTAATACTGTTTTAATACTACTGTTCAATTTGTTATATTTTATCAGACATGCATGGCAGTCAGTATAAAGGACAAGTTAGACTTTAAAATGAACTGTTCAAATGTTCTGATAATAAAAGGAGAGTGACAGATATAATTATAAGGCAGCAACAAATAAATGAAAGATGCTCAAGGACGTTGGTGGCCTACTGTTTAGAGCATAAGGAACAAAGGCCCCTGAGAAAATTCCTTTATGATTTCCCTCCATCTTTTCCTTTTTTTCTTTTTTTTTTCTTTCTTTCTCTTTCTTGTCTTTTCTCTCCCTCTGTCTCTCTCTTCCTTTTTGCTTTCCTTTTTTAAAAATTTGCTTAGGACTCCTACCCTTGATGGTCTCATGGTCAGCAAGTAAGGTATACATATAAACACATGCTTAGAACACAATACTAATGTGACAATAAATGCATAAAGAATTTCATGGCAATGTGCTGCTTTATAACTCCTATATCTCATTTGCCTTTGACAAGACAGGTTGGGAATTTGGAGGACCCTTCATAGACATGGAAATTAGAATATACCAAATGGTGGGATTTGTTTAAGGTCAGCAGCTCATCAGAGGCCAAGTCCAAAAGTAAATACTAATCTTTTGACTACAAGTGTATTTCCAATATCCAACTGTTCATCTTAAGTTGTGAATATAGCAGGATTTTTAAGTAATGTTTTAGAAAAAATGTTTTTGAAAATATCAACATTTATAATCATTTTGCTATTTTTTAGCATTATGAAAACTATATATAAAAGATAAATACAGAAAGTTCTAATAGCTAAATATCTTAGTTTTGTAAATATAATTTGCCTACCAATTTTATACATGTGTGTTCTAATCAGTTAATAAGAAATGTAGTTAACTGATGAAGAGTTTTGATTTCCTTCCTAGGATAATTAGGATAATCATTAATAGTCTCTTCCTTCTTCATTTTTATGTCACCTCATGGCAGTATTTTGCAATTGGTTTGCGATAACATGATGACACAATAATTGTTATAGAATTCAAAGTAGAACTTGTAGAAGAAAAATTCTTATGATTATTGCTATATCATTAAGTCAGTTTGGTCTGATTCATATTATTAACTAGCACAGAAATTAACAATGACTGCAGTAGTATATTAAATGAGTGCCTCACTTATAAATGAATCACTCATTTCAGAGCTTGTGTGGAACAAAGATATTTCATCTCCACTTGGAGTCCATAAGAGCTCAGGGAATCACTGTGTCTGTTTGATGAACTCCTCACCTTCAGCCATTTTTATACACAGAAATTAAGTGTTTCCATCTATACTCTCTCCACCATGAAATATAATCCTTAGTTGATTATCACGGGCAAAGTTGGCATTCAGGTAAGTATACCATACAGAACTTGACCACATATACACACATACACACAGATATGCATGCACACACACGTCCCACCACTCTTCCTGTGGAAAGCATCGTTGCTTGATTGCAACACAATTAAATGGACTGATTAACCCTGTAAAAATTAAATGTTGCAAAAGCAAAGGAGGTTTTTGCTTATTATCCCCTATTGCTGAACATGTTTTCTAAAAGTTCAAATTTTCAATATAAATTTTCATTTTCATTATTTTTAAATACGTGCAAAAGGAATCATCTGATACCCTGATTCTGAAAAACAATCATAATTATCTGTGCAAAGACAAAATGGCCAGACATTTATATCCATGTAATTCAAATTCATACATTTGCATCACGTACATGAATACCGCCAAACAACTTTTGAGTCTAGTTGATTTCCTCGTCACTATGGTGATACATGCATGAGGAACAAAGACTACCACAAAGGCACTGACAGTAACTGTAGCTAATGCTTGTTATGTGCTTACCATGGCAAGATATCATGCATGTGTTATCTCATTTAAACCTCACCATGGCCCTATAAGGTTGGTATTATTTTTGTTCTGTTTTTGTAGAACAGGAAATTGAGGCACAGAGAAATTATCATGTTGTTCAAGGTCACATATTTAGTAACTGTCTACTATTTCATCCCAGACACTTTACAGAGCTTGGGCTTTTAACACCAGTCAATACTTACAGATCTCAAGAACTGTTTTTCTGATAGACTGTGGCTTTGGAGTTAGGCACTGGAAACACTGAGCTCTAGAGAAATTCAAATGTTGAGAAATGAGAATTTTCCCAGTGAAATGATAAAACAATGATTAAATGACACAATTATTAATGTGATGTCACAGGTAATTCGTGTACCTCTTCAGAGAAAGAATGCAAGACTTATAATTAACGTTGATTTACTGGTAGAATGGTTGGAACCACCTGGGCAGAAAAGACCACTGGCACCATCTCTCCTGATATTATGATACACATTTGCTGAATCTACTCCAAAACCTTATTATCAAATACACTGACTGCATCCTAAAGGTGGTGTCTAGAGATTGCATGTTTCATCAGAAAATTTACTTTTAATTATTATATAACGTTTTTAAGCACCAGTGTGAGAAGTCAGTGCTTTGTTCTGATATGCCATCTAAGAGGTAATCTCATGGATAGTCATCAAGAATGAGAGGAAAGGAGAATCCTTTGAAACTTACCTTTTCTACCAAGTCAGTGAAATGAAAAGGTGGGCAGTCTGGCAAAATGAATAGAAAGAGGCTTCCAAATTAATTGAGGATAATTTAAAATATTTTAAAAAAATATATGGTTATAGTTTTATCCTATATGAAGATGATAAATGCTGTCCCCATGTATAAAAACTGTCTCTGGAACATTACTACCACATCGATCTGGCATTACAGAGAAGTGAATTATTTTCAAATAATGAAATTTTCCTAACAACCAAATCCTCGTATAAGACTAGGTATCAATATTTATTTTGTTTCATTGGTAATCTTTGGAAACCACTGATAACAAACATTAAAATGCATCAGACATAGAAGGATATATTTCCAAAGGAACCATAGCAGTGATTCAATTCAAACCCTTGGACTTGAAGGGTACATATGCCTTCTGTCTTATAGAAGATCCAGCCTTCCAGTAGAATTCAGGTTCTATGAGAGTGGGACTTTAGTCCATATTTTATCCCAGTGCCTAGGACATATTCAATGCCTATTAAAAATTTGTTGACAACTCAACAAGGGAATTCAGGGAAATGTGAGTGAAACTTCAGAAGTACTCACAGAAACACTATGAACTCTCCACTTGTAACATATACAGGCTAAATATAACTTCTATTTTTGCTTGCCTATTCAAAGGTGGATTTGAATTATTTGATTAAAATCCCGAGGTCACTATTACCAACTATTATTGACTATAATGTATTAGTTACACCAAGTAAAATAAACAAATACATTTTTTAGTGCCCATTACTACCATTGAGTACATGCTTTTAGAGAATTATATTCAGTGTTTTCCTCTTTAAGTTCATTTCCACATAACATGAATTATGAACAATTCTTTTCATCTGACAGATAATTATTTCTAAGTTTAACAAAAATATACTAGTAAGTGAAATGGATACGCACATCTCTTAGATGTCAAAAATATTTTTTTCTAATACACCCAGAAGTCTTTCTTAAATAGTCTCTTTTACCTCATGACAGAATAATTATTCCTTCCCACATTGCTATTACCACCTAGATATTTTTTTCATTCAAGGGATCTTTATCCAGTACCTATTATGTGCAAAACACTGCTTCATGTAATAGAAGAAATGCAGATAAATCTGGCACAGATTAACACGAGTTATTAATTAACCCAAGGAAGACAGTATTTTTCAGGTTCTCTACATTTTCACCACACATGTCAGTCAGTCTGTACCAGCTTGACCTGAAAAATCAACCAAGCCTTTGATAATGCATTATGTTCATGTAATACTGTTCTATTTATAACATAAGATGTATCCTGTTAATTGTAGCATCTTACATGTCTTAGAAATCACAGAATCATCTTTATATAGGCATGTTCCAGGTTTCAGGTATCCTTTGTTCTTTTACAAGAAATAGAGTGGCCATGCTATCATTGAAATAGGCATGACTTAAGATAGTCATAACTTAGTCATTAAGAATGCTGTTATTTAAAAAAAAAAAAAAAAGAATGCTGTTATTTTTGCCGTGGGTGGAGCAAGATGGCAGAGGAGTAGGAGACCTGGATTTCATGTGGTCCCAGAAATTCAGCTGGATAGGGATCAAACCATTCTGAACACCTACGAACTCAACAGGAGCTCGAAGAAAAGAATAGCAACAACTCTCTGAACAGAAAAGCGACCACTTTCTGGAAGGTGGGACGTGCGAAGTGAATCCGAGGCGATATTCGGGAGGATAGACGGTGGGGGAGGGGGCCTCTGTCGGCCACTTCTGGCAAGTGATAGAGCCGCGGAGCACAAAAGTGAAACCTTTAGAAGTCGGCTCCGCTGAGGGATGTCGCTCCAGTGGCTAAGCGGGGGGTGGAACCCTTGCGGGACAGTGTGGTCTCAGGACCCTCGGGGTCACAGAAAGACCGGGGGTGCCTGAGTGCGGCAGAGCTCCCAGGTATCGGAGCGGGGAAGCCGGCTGCAGAGATGGAGCCAAGGCGCGGGCTCTCAGCTCAGGGTGGCCATAAACTGTGATCCGCGGCCCAGTCGGGCCACTGCTCCTCCAGCAGGGACCCAACAAGCGGCAGAGCCGGGGAGACTCCCCTTCCTCCCCCGGGAGGAGCGGCGCGGGAGCGCACCGCAGGGATCTGCTGGGTTTGGAGACTCCACACGGGGTCGGGTGCCAGAGATAGAAACGCTCGGTCACAGGCCGGGTGAGCACGGAGTGCGGCCGGAGACCGGGGACACGGGAGTGATAGACTGCTTTTCTCTGGGGGCGCACTGAGGAGTGGGGCCCCAAGTTTTCGGTTCCTCCGGGCAGAGATTGGGAGGCCGCCATTTTCACCCTGGTCCTCCAAAGCTGTACCGAGAGCTTGCAGGGAACAACAGCTCCCGAGGGCAAACCCAGGCAGATTACTTAGTCCGAACCCAGCAAGGGTGGGGCAATTCCACCTCCGGCAAAGACATTTGGGAACCACGGCAACAGGCCCCTCCCCCAGAAGATCAGCATGAACAGCCAGCCA
>NW_027397074.1:82568818-82574544 GCF_003265705.2 Callorhinus ursinus | reverse complement strand
TTTTTTTCTTTCTTTTTTTTTTAAATCCTCTTCTTTCTTTTTTCAAACAAATTCTTATCAATTCCTTTAATAAAATTTTTTATATTTTTCACCTTTACAATAATATTCCATCCCTTCATCTTATCAAGCCTTATTTTTGTACATATGTAAGTTTTCCTTTCTTAAAATTTTGGGAGCCACTTTCTTCTAACAGACCAAAATACACCCAAATCTAGCATGTGGCACTGATTTATGCACCAGCCTGATCATATTTGATCATATTCTGTTTTTTTCGTTTTGTTCTGTTTTTGTTTGTTTTTATCTTTTTCTTTTTCTCTTTTTTTCTTTTTCTTTTTTTTTTCCTTTTCTTTTTTCTTTATTTCCCTTTCTTTTCCCCCGGCTTCAGGTCTTTTCTGAATTTCTAGGGATGTTGTTCCCCTGATAGCATTTTGTTCTCTCATTCATCTATTCTCCTCTGGACAAAATGACAAGATGGAAAAAAATCACCTCAACAAAAAGATCAAGAGGTAGTACCGACTGCCAGGGGCCTACTCAATACAGACATTAGTATGATGTCGGAACTAAAGTTCAGAATCATGATTTTAAAGATACTAGCTGGGCTTGAAAAAAGCATGGAAGTTATTAGAGAAACCCTTGCTGGAGAAATGAAAGAACTAAAATCTAACCAAGTCGAAACCAAAAAGGCTATTAATGAGGTGCAATCAAAAATGGGGGCACTAACTGCTCGGATATATGAGACAGAAGAAAGAATCAGTGATATAGAAGACCAAACGATGGAAAACAAAGAAGCTGAGAAAAAGAGAGGTAAACAACTATTGGATCACAAGGGCAGAATTCGAGAGATAAGCGATACCATAAGACGAAACAACATTAGAATAATTGGGATCCCAGAAGAAGAAGAAAGAGACAGAGGGGCAGAAGGTATATTGGAGCAAATTACAGCAGAGAACTTCCCTAATTTGGGGAAGGAAACAGGGATCAAAATCCAGGAGGCACAGAGAACTCCTCTCAAAATCAATAAAAATAGGTCAAACCCCAACACCTAACAGTAAAACTTTTGAGTTTCAGAGACAAAGAGAAAATCCTGAGCAGCTCAGGAGAAAAGATATGTAACCTACAATGGTAGAAACATTAGATTGGCAACAGACCTATCCACAGAGACCTGGCAGGCCGGAAAGGACTGGCATGATATCTTCAGAGCACTAAACGAGAAAAATATGCAGCCAAGAATACTATATCTAGCGAGACTGTCATTGAAAATAGAAGGAGAGATAAAAAGCTTCCAGGAGAAACAAAAACTAAAGGAATTTGCAAACACGAAACCAGCCCTCCAAGAAATATTGAAAAGGTCCTCTAAGCAAAGAGAGAGCCTAAAAGCAACATAGACCAGAAAGGAACACAGACAATATACAGTAACAGTCACCTTACAGGCAATACAATGGCACTAAATTCATATCTTTCAATAGTTACCCTGAATGTAAATGGATTAAATGCCCCAATCAAGAGACACAGGCTATCAGATTGGATTAAAAAACAAGACCCATCAATATGCTGTCTGCAAGAGACTCATTTTGGACCCAAAGACACACCCAGATTGAAAGTGAGAGGGTGGAAAACCATTTACCATGCTAATGGACACCAAAGGAAAGCTGGGGTGGCAATCCTTATATCAGACAAATTAGATTTTAAACCAAAGACTGTAATAAGAGATGAGGAAAGACACTATACACTACTTAAAGGGTCTATCCAAAAAGATTATCTAACCATTGTAAATATCTATGCCCCTAACGTGGGAGCAGCCAATTATATAAGGCAATTAATAACAAAAGCAAAGAAACACATTGACAACAATACAATAATAGTGGGGGACTTTAACACCCCCCTGACTGAAATGGACAGATCATCTAAGCAAAGATCAAAAAGGAAATAAAGACTTTAAATGACACACTGGACCAAATGGACTTCACAGATATATTCAGAACCTTCCATTCCAAAGCAACGGAATACACATTCTTCTCTAGTGCCCATGGAACATTCTCCACAATAGATCACATCATAGGTCACAAATCAGGTCTCAACCGGTATCAAAAGCCTGGGATCATTCTCTGCATGTTTTCAGACCACAATGCTTTGAAACTAGAACTCAATCACAAGAGGGAAGTCGGAAAGAACTCGAATACATGGAGGCTAAAGAGCATCCTACTAAAGAATGAATGGGTCAACCAGTAAATTAAAGAAGAATTAAAAAAATTCATGGAAACCAATGAAAACAAACACACAACTGTTCAAAATCTTTGGGATGCAGCAAAGGCAGTCCTAAGAGGAAAGTGTATAGCAATACAAGCCTTTCTCAAAAACCAAGAAAGGTCTCAAATACACAACCTAACCTTATACCTAAAGGAGCAAGAGAAAAAACAGCAAGTGAAGCCTAAACCCAGCAGGAGAAGAGAAATAATAAAGATCAGAGCAGGAATCAATGAACTAGAAACCAAAAGAACAGTAGAACAGATCAATGAAACTAGGAGCTGGTTCTTTGAAAGAATTCACAAGATTGATTAAACCCCTGGCCAGACTTATCATAAGAAAAGAGAAATGACCCAAATTGACAAAATCATGAATGAAAGAGGAGAGATCACAACCAACACCAAGGAAATACAAACAGTTATAAGAACATATTATGAGCAACTCTATGCCAGCAAATTAGATAACCTAGAGAAATGGATGCATTCCTAGAGATATATCAACTACCAAACCTGAACCAGGAAGAAATAGAAAACCTGAACAGACCTACAACCACTAAGGAAAGTGAAGCAGTCATCAAAAATCTCCCAACAGACAAAAGCCCAGGGCCAGATGGCTTCCCAGGGGAATTCTACCAAACATTTCAAGAAGAATTAATACCTATTCTTCTGAAACTGTTCCGAAAAATAGAAGTGGAAGGAAAACTTCCAAACTCATTTTATGAGGCCACCCTTACCATGATCCCCAAACCAGACAAAGACCCCATCAAAAAGAATTACAGACCAATATCCTTAATGAACATGGATGTAAAAATTCTCACCAAAATATTAGCCAATAGGATCCAACAGTACATTAAAAGGATTATTCACCACGACCAATTCAGATTTATCCCTGGACTGCAACGTTGGCTCAACATCCACAAATCAATCAATGTGATACAATACATTAACAAAAGAAAGAACAAGAATCATATGATCCTCTCAATAGAGGCAGAAAAAGCATTTGACAAAGTACAGCATCCTTTCTTGATCAAAACTCTTCAGAGTACAGGGATAGAGGGTACATACCTCAATATCATAAAAGCCATCTATGAAAAACCTACAGCGAATAGCATTCTCAATGGGGAAAAGCTGAGAGCTTTCCCCCTAAGGTCAGGAATGCAGCAGGGATGTCCACTATCACCACTGCTATTCAACATAGTATTAGAACTCCTAACCACAGCCATCAGACAACCAAAAGAAATCAAAGGCATCCAAATCGGCAAAGAAGAAGTCAAATTCTCACTGTTTGCAGATGATATGATACTTTATGTGGAAAACCCAAAAGACTCCACCTCAAAACTGCTAGAACTCATACAAGAATTCAGTAAAGTGGCAGGATATAAGATCAATGCACAGAAATCGGTGGCATTCCTATACACCAACAACCAGACAGAAGAGAGAAATCAAGGAGTCGATCCCATTTACAATTGCACCCAAAACCATAACATACCTAGGAATAAATCTAACCAAAGAGGCAAAGGAAAACTTCCAAACTCTTTTTATGAGGCCACCATTGCCTTGATCCCAAAACCAGACAAAGACCCCATCAAAAAGAATTACAGACCAATATCTTTGATGAACATGGATGCAAAAATTCTCACCAAAATACTAGCCAATAGGATCCAACAGTATATTAAAAGGATTATTCACCATGACCAAGTGGGATTTATCCCTGGGCTGCAAGGCTGGTTCAGCATCCGCAAATAAATCAACGTCATACAATGCATTAACAAAAGAAAGACCAAGAATCATAGGATCCTCTCAAAAGATGCAGAAAAGGCATTTGACAAAGTACAGCATCCTTTCTTGATCAAAACTCTTCAGAGTATAGGGATAGAGGGCACATACCTCAATATCATAAAAGCCAGCTATGAAAAACCTACAGCGAATAGCATTCTCAATGGGGAAAGCTAAGAGCTTTTCCCCTAAGGTCAGGAACGTGGCAGGGATGTCCACTCTCACCACTGCTATTCAACCTAGTATTAGAAGTCCTAGCCGCAGCAAACAACAAAAAGAAATCAAAGGCATCCAAATCGGCAAAGAGGAAGCCAAACTCTCACTCTTTGCAGATGATATGATACTCTATGTGGAAAACCCAAAAGACTCCACCCCAAAACTGCTAGAACTCATACAGTAACTCAGTCAAGTAGCAGGATATAAAATCAATGCACAGAAATCAGTGGCATTCCTATACACCAACAACAAGACAGAAGAGAGACAAATCAAGGAGTCGATCCCATTTACAACTGCACCCAAAACCATAAGATACCTAGGAATAAATTTAACCAAAGAGGCAAAGGATCTGTACTCAGAAAACTATAAAATACTCATGAAAGAAATTGAGGAAGACACAAATGGAAAAACGTTCCATGCTCATGGATTGGAAGAAGAAACATTGTGAAGATGTCAATGCTACCTAGAGCAATCTACACATTCAATGCAATCCCCATCAAAATACCATCCACCTTTTTCAAAGAAATGGAACAAATAATCCTAAAATTTGTATGGCACCAGAAGAGACCCCGAATAGCCAGAGGGATATTGAAAAAGAAAAGCAAAGCTGGCGGTATCACAATTCCGGACTTCCAGCTCTATTACAAAGCTGTCATCATCAAGACAGTATGGTCTGGCACAAAAACAGACACATAGATCTGTGGAACAGAATAGAGAGCCCAGAAATGGACCCTCAACTCTATGGTCAACTCATCTTCGACAAAGAAGGAATGAATGTCCAATGGAAAAAAGACAGTCTCTTCAACAAACGGTGTTGGGAAAATTGGACAGCCCCATGCAGAAGAATGAAACTGGACCATTTCCTTACACCACACACAGAAATAGACTCTAAATGGTTGAAAGACCTAAATGTGAGACAGGAGTCCATCAAAATCCTAAAGGAGAACACAGGCAGCCACCTCTTCGACCTCAGCTGCAGCAACTTCTTCCTAGATACATCGCCAAAGGCAAGGGAAGCAAGGGCAAAAGTGAAGTATTGGGACTTCATCAAGATAAAAAGCTTTTGCACAGCCAAAGAAACAGTCAAGAAAACCAAAAGACAACCGATAGAATGGGAGAAGATATTTGCAAATGACATATCAGATAAAGGGCTAGTATCCAAAATCTATAAAGAACTTATGAAACTCAACACCCAAAGAACAAATAAGCCAATCAAGAAATGGGCAGAAGACATGAACAGACATTTTTCCAAAGAAGACATCCAAATGGCCAACAGACACATGAAAAAGTGCTCAACATCGCTCGGCATCAGGGAAATCCAAATGAAAACCTCAATGAGATACCACCTCACACCAGTCAGGATGGCTAAAAATAACAAGTCAGGAAACGACAGATGGTGGCAGGGATGCTGAGAAAGGGGAACCCTCCTACTGGGAGGGTTGGTGGGAATGCAAGCTGATGCAACCACTCTGGATATCAGTATGGAGGTTC
>NW_027397074.1:82471621-82568418 GCF_003265705.2 Callorhinus ursinus | reverse complement strand
TTGCCATTTGCAATGACATGGATGGAACTGGAGGGTGCTATGCTGAGCAAAATAAGTCAATCAGAGAAAGACATGTATCATACGACCTCACTGATATGCAGAATTCTTAATCTCAGGAAACAAACTGAGGGTTGCTGGAGTGGGGGGGGTGGGAGGGTTGGGGTGGCTGGGTGATAGACATCGGGGAGGGTATGTGCTATGGTGAGCGCTGTGAATTGTGCAAGACTGTTGAATCACAGATCTGTACTTCTGAAACAAATAATGCAATATATGTTAAGGTAAAAAAAAAAAGAATAAGATAGCAGGAGGGGAAGAATGAAGGGGGGCAAATCGGAGGGGGAGATGAACCATGAGAGACAATGGACTCTGAAAAACAAACTGAGGGTTCTAGAGGGGAGGGGGTGGGAGAATGGGTTAGCCTGGTGAGGGCATGTGCCTAAAGAGGGCACATTCTGCGTGGAGCATTGGGTGTTATGCACAAAATATGAATCATGGAACACTACATCAAAAACTAATGATGTAATGTATGGTGATTAACATAACAATAAAAAATTAAAAGAAAAGGAATGCTGTTAATTTTATATGTCAATTTGTTGGCTCTGCTTATGTTTTTTGGGTTTGTTTGGAGTTGCTCCTCAAAGTATTTAGCTGTGTGATTCCTATACCTTTATTCATCTTTAGAATGTTGAGCATAATGGTACCTTTATTTTTGTTGTATTTATATGAAGATTTAAAGTGCTCAATGTTAACTATTATTTAGTGTTGCCTTGAGGATCATTAATTTTAGTAACTTCATCATTATCACTTATGTAACATCTGAAAATGTATAAAACTCTTTACTCTTCCCCCAAAGCCAAATCCCTTGCCTACAGTTATAGGGCCATGCATGAACCAATGCCATGGGTTGGCAGTCCCTACACTACAATATGAATAGTGCTTCCCATAGTCTCATAGCCTGATTCTCTGAAAATAACCCTATGGGGTCAATGACATCGTTATTTGTGAAAGGAGGTTATGTGATTTGCAAATGTCAAGGAGATTAAAGGATTTTTACAGGGTCATATACTCAATAGCTTGTAGAGCTGGGCCATCCAGTTGTCCCTTGTTTTGGGCTGCATTTATCGCTCAAAGCTTTGGGAGCATCCCATTCCATGATGGTGGCCTTGTCACCTTATAAATATTACAAGTTAACATTTTCTAGTTCATTTGGCCCATGTAAGTTACCTTTCACCAGTCACATAGGACACACTGAGGAGTACAAGGGTTTGCAGTGATTTAAAATAGACGAGTAAGTTTTAAAATGGAAAGATACCTAGTTTTGGCAGATATTTTGATTTTGACCTCCATTTTACCTCTATATAAATGCCATTGTAAAAAGCATTCACTACACCCCTACTGCTGAGTAAACAGGAGTCACAGCTCAATGAAAGTCCGTTTCTGTTACTGTCTCATTCTTATTTAGCTCATTGATAGCACTTTTTCTTAAGGTTACCCTTGCTCTCAGAATGTTCCATATAAGTTCAACTGGCTCGTGAAGTGGTCATATGTTTTGGTATATAGTATAGTATTGGACATCCCCAGCCCTGTGAAGAACAGCACAGGGCAACGAGTCCAGTGTAAGATTTTGTACCACGGAAGGTGGAGCATTTCAGAAGTGGTGGATCAGAGCGGGCTGCTCTGAGAGGCAGGGCAGTGAGGGACTCACTATCTTCCAGAGGGTGGGGCAGAGAAAACCAGCAAGGAGACACAGATGTGCCTGAGGAGAGCAAGAAGTTTTGAACTGGAAGGTGGGAGAAAGAAGTTAGAGGAATCCCCTGGGTCAAATGCAAAGGGGGGCTGCTGTGACTGTTTATAGGATGCAGGGGTCTCAAGAGCAAGGAAGGGATTCTGATCCTGCAAAGCCACAGGGCAGTGTTCCCTTGTCTATCATTTGCATGGTATTTGCATTGTTTTAGGAACATGCATCTTACATGAGTTGTACCATCTATGCCACATGGATACATTTCAATGTCTTATCAAGGGTAGAATCACTTCACCAGCTTTCCTCAGACTTTTTCAAAGTCTAAACTACACTCTTCAAATTGGATAGGTTGTCCACACCTCTTTCAACACATGTAAAAATTCATAGGAAATGCGAAGTAAACTACCTGCATACCTGTTTCTGCAGCCTGTCCAAAATAATCCAAATGATCTGAAAATCAATTAATGTCAAGTGCAGTAAGACACTTGGCAGAATTTCTAAGTGTGTGTTTTCTTGAACGTTAGTTTGAGTGTCACTCGTTCACAGCCCTGAGAGCTTCATTCAAGTAGAGTGATGACGACCATAAATGCAAATGGGAGATAGTCTGCAGAGGATTCTGGAATTATCTGATTATCGGATGGTTTTATTGGGAAGCATTTTGAGGAACAAACATTCCCCCTAAAATATTTTCAGTGGTGAAAAGTAATATTATATATTTATTATAACAAATACTCTGCATATTTATCTGTTTTATCTACACACACACAGTAGAGAGAGATTAACGGGAGAGTAAATAGCGTAGCAGTTCTGCCATGTTAGCAAATTACTTAATCTCACCATGATAGAATGTCTTCATAATCATTGGGATAATAATGTCTACCTATAAATTATCATCAGAATTAGATAACCTAGTGTGTGGAATACATCTGGCACAAAGGAGGGTCTGAAAATGTTGATACATTTTCCCTCTTATGATCTACTGATTATATATGCATGATGTGTGTTGCCTTGGCAATGCAAACATCTTTGCTCTGCAATGTCTGTTGATCAAAGAAAACCTTTTCCCCACCAGTGAATTTTGGTTACCACTGTAACTTTTAGAGTCCTTTCACACAAGAGAGTTAGAGTTGAGAATTCTAGCCTTTTAAGTCAGTATACATACATATACATATATATCTATATACATTATTTTTCTACAGGGAGGAAACTAGGTCATGACTCTAATTAAAAATTAGATACAGAGAATTTGTAAGATTAATGATATATGTGAATTCACTTTCTCATTTCATAAAGCATCATTTTTATTGTCTTGCTCTACAGTGAGTAATGGTTCTATGACTTAAAACATCAAATTCATCATATCTGCTTATGTAGCATATACCTGCATTTCTGCGCTTTCCACCTGAGAGCACCGTGGGTGGTGTTATCTGGCAGCATGGGATATACAAATATTCAGTATTCTGAGATACTCTGTAGAATATCTGGATACAGATGGTGAAGTAGAAAACTAGATTTTACGGAGAGAGAGAGAGGGGAGGTAACAGCCCCAGTTTCTAGATAGAACACATTAGCATACACCTCTATAAGTTTTAGCGAGGCAACTGAATTTTCTTAGCCTCCAAATTCTCACATATCAGGTAGGAATAATAATTTTCTTGTCAACCTAAGATCTGAGTTGAGGATCAGGTGAACAATAGATATAAAAGCACTCTGTAAATCATAACCCATTATCCTCAAATACTGATTACATGTCTGATATGTGTTAGGGTCTTGAGCAGTTAGGAAAATATCTAAGATGTTATCGGAGGGAGCAGTGCACATTCAGCCAAGCTTGTGGCAAAAGGTCGTGGGCCCAAAGGAAGATTTGGGAGAGAGCAGGGCAGGGAGGGATCATCAAGATGATGGGGATGCTAACAAGGAAGGACATGCCTTAACCCAGATGGGGAGAAAGCCTCCCAAAGAGAACCTAACACACTGAAAACCAACAATCAACCCATGGTTATAAAGTGGCGCTTATATGGGTAACACTCCATGTGAAACTTCCTCATGGAAATTTTAAAAATTAACTTGTCTTGTTATCCTAACAATGTGTGTATTTCCAAAATAAGGGAATATATAAGGAATACAGTTGTAAAATATACAACTGAAATTGTGTGTATAATTGTTTAATTCTCAATACTGTATGGGGGGGGAAACAAATGTGAAAATTAGGAGGTTTTACCAGTTTATATAATTTTCTGCCTCAAGAGACACTGAAGGATTTTGTAAGTTCATTTAACATAAACTTTATGTGGATATTTAATTTACAGCATTTTTACAAATGTCATTTCACATATCAATACCATGATCAGTGACCTTGAGAAATAAATGAGGCAAAATTTTTCCTTTGGTTTAAGAGAAATACCAGCAGTTCAAATTTACACAAATTAAAGCTCTTCATGCAAAGTAAAAACTGTCAATTTTTATATAGGAAACCTGTTTCTTTGGTCCTTACTTTACACCTAAGGACCAATGACGAGTAATAATATACTTAAATTCGCTAATCTGCATAAGCAGATCATTACATGTAAAATAATTTTAGATTAAAAGATCAAAATTTCTGGTAAGTTCTGATGTACAGTATATGTCATAAATAAACTTCAGAGATTAGTTGTTTATACTTGCAGGTAGTATTGCATTTATACAAAGTTTGGATATAAAGTAAATGTGTTGCTTCTTAAAATATTAAAGAGGGCATGTACTGAATGGAGCACTGGGTTTTATGCAGAAACAATGAATCATAGAACACTACATCAAAAACTAATGATGTAATGTATGGTGATTAACATAATAAAAAAAATAAATGCTTTCCGGAGTTCCCCCCCAAAAAAAAATCTGATTGAAACCTGAGATCATGGATCGTACTGCTTCCCAATAGTTCTAATACATTTATTTCTAACCTATGTTTTTCATCTGAGTATGCACTGAGGGGGGGAAAGGTCAATGATTAAACTAAAATCATGAGGTGGAGAGGAAGGACAATAAGTATTGATTGTCTTCAACTCATGGCAAATTCATGATATTTTGCAATCAAGATTGGTCAACCAGCAACCTAAAGCATTTGATTTACATGTTCCATACATGAAGGAAACATAAATAATGTGTCATTTGAAATAGGTCAGGTCGACTAGCTGATTGGAAGTACTGACACCCTACACACACACACACACACACACACACACACACACACTCATACACACACACAGAATTTTTAATAATGTTGCAAAAGGGATTGGTAGAAAATTTTTTTTTTCAGTGAGCATTATTATACTTTGAAAAGGAAGCTAGGGGCGCCTGGGTGGCTCAGTCAGTTAGGCATCTGCCTTCAGTTTGAGTCATGATCCCAGGGTCCTGGGATCAAGCCCCACATTGTGCTTCTTGTTCAGTGGGGAGCCTGCTTCTTCCTCTCCCTCTGCCTCTCCCTACTGATCATGCTCTCTCTCTCTCTCTCTCTCAAAGAAATAAAATCTTAAAAAAAGGAAGCTACACTGAGAAAGAGAACAGGGGTAATTAGCATGTATATAAGTCCTTAATTTTTTCTACAACACAGTAGGCTTTTAGTTTTACAAACTCAAAGTAAAAGCAACAAGCGAACAACAACCCCTAAGCATAGGTTCTTGAAGAGATGTTTTCAGCATCTACAGAAAGAACTGTAGGAAGAATTAAAGGAAATAAACTACAGCTTGCACCCATTTCTACTCTATAAGACCATATATTCTTATTCTATAAAACTATATATTTTTCAAAGTCACAGCTAAAATATCTAGCTTGTAAGGCATAATAGACCATTTAGCTGTGTCTAATAGTAACTATGGAATTAGTAACTATTACACTATTCTTAATGATGCTGAATGTAGAAAATGTAAGTGTGGAACAATACAAGATTTAGGCTTGAGCATGATGGGGGCAGGAGAACATTTTCTCAAAAGCCATGAATACATTTTTGAGAAGAAAGAGCTTTAATAGGGGAGATCACAGTATTCTTCAGGATTCCTAGGAACAAAACTAAACATTTATCCTGATTCATTTTTAGTCTGTATACATACAGACTATACTTTATACATGCTTGTTACATATATGGTACATTGATACACAAGTTTAATAAGGCAACAGCAACTTTTCCAGACATTAAAAAAAAAACTCCTACAATTTACAAACTTAAAACAACTATTACAGAGAATATCATCTCTTTCCTCTTTAATGCCAGCCTCCCTCACCCCTCCTACCCTGGAATGGCATGCATTAGCCACACAGAAAGTTCCAGTCCTCCGAACAAGCCTGCACCCTCCTTCATTTCTCTCCCTTTTCTCTGACATCAAGCACCTTTTCTAGAAGGTTTCTGTGGCCCTGAGTCATCATTGATTACCCCCGCCCTCTGATCCCACAGCACTCTGTTGACACTGCCACTGGGATTATTTCAGGATATTCCAAGTTTGCAATATCTAGACATGAGTCCATCTAGCTTCGTCAAAGACCAGTGTCATACTGTGATGGACTCTTCCTCAATCCACCTCCCTTGCTTTCCTGTAAGGTCCCACAAACAATCCATATCAATGCCACCTGCCTTACAACACTTTCATCCACTTCCAGGAGTGAACACAGAGAACCTCTGTGAGAGTGCCTTTGTTTACTTCATGGGCATTGTCTTGAAAGCACGCCCCTGATGAATAGGACTATAATTTCTGTGACTTTGCTACATGTTGTATCATGGCCATTTGTGTACTACGTAAGAGAAAATAGATGGTTTTGATAAATTAGAATCCCAGGAACACACAGAAAACCTTACCTCATAAAGTCAACACGTGAACTCTAAGACATGACAGTGGGCTTAAATATTTTGTATTTTCTCATAAAATGGACTAGGAATATTTAAGTGAAAGATTAAAATGGCTTCTGAGACACAGAATAAGAGGAGGATTAAAAGAATCCATATCTTCCTTGTATTCTCTCAGAAGTTCTCCAGTTGCTGTGATCAATATTATAAAGTCTTTCCTGTTTGCTGCACCACTTCTCTCCACTCAGTTGTTAAGAAAAAGTAAGTTATAGAAACTGATAGTGGACATTTTGACATAGTCTATAAAACAGAATTCAGCTTTTCGTTTTTGCATTGGGGGTATTGTGTGCTTTTTGTTTGGCAATTTTTGACTTATTTTTCTTTATTTTCTTCTGTATACATAATGCATAAACAGCCTAGGCTTGAATCTTAATTCTATGGCTCACAAACTGACTATCCATGAAAAACACCACTTGATTTCTTTGTGCCTCAGTTTCTCATCCATAAAATAGTCATAATAACAATATTTACCTCAAAGGAAGGAGGTATGCATGTTTGATAATATAATTGTGACAATTAAATCTGTTAATACTGAGAAATGCTTCTTAGAATGGTGTCTGACACACAATAGGTACTACATATGTGTTTTAAAGATATAGATGTACCATTACATATTTATTCTATAAAACTGAAAAAAAGAGATCCAATTCTTAGATATTATTTCTTTGCATTTCAAGGCAGAAAAACACCCTTAAAAATATCTTAGAATTAATTTGGAATATAAATAAATATAAAGATTTAAACTGGAAAATCCCATGGAATTATATGGATTAAAGTTATTGCTTTATTTGGGAACATAAGCAAAAGAGAAAAGGAAGGAGGAAGAAGGAAAAGATAAATTGACCAAGAGAGAAAAAGAGAGAAAGAGAAAGGGAGAATGACAGAGGGAGGGAAGAAGTTGGGAGGAAGGAAGGAAGGAAGGAAAGGAGGGAGGGAGGAAGGAAGGATAATCCTGAAAAGTTGATATAATGATCAAAATACCCAACTTGACATAACTTTTTTAAGTGTTAGAAAAAGCTTCATAAGAAACTAATTTACAACCTGAAGACAAATTAGTTAAATAAAAGATGCAACCTCACAGTATCTCACCTACTTTACCTCCCCTTTAAATTTCCAAAACTTAGTCTATTTTAAAATATTTCATATTAATTGTCCATAGTTAAAAGGAGGAAAGAAAATGAGAGTGTGCTAATTTTTTTATAATGCCTGAATTAAATCAGATATTTTTAAAAAAACACTTTATGCAAAGTTTGTTTTCTTTGGAAATATATATACTTAAAAATACATAAGCAATAATTTGTAACTTTCTAATATAAATTATTCTAATTGAACCTAATATATCCTATTGAGTATTGTAGAATTATCCCTTACTAAATTGTACATGCAAATTTTCAACAGTATAATTTAGCTATTTCTAAGCTACATTAAAAACAAAAGTAATTATTTTGCATTTGTTTTCTTTTTTTTAATATTTGAATACTCATTGGTTTTGCTTTAAAAAATTACATTTGAAAATTACAGACATCACAATTAAGATAAAAACATGTCATTAATGTTACATAAAATTGCATTTATAAATATCTCTCTAGTCAAATATCTAAATGTCCAGCTGCAGAAATTCTAGGGGCAACTTATTATTTTTCTACCACATTTATCAATAGACATTAAGTTGGACAATTGCACGTAAATTACTAAATTATGTGGAAAACATAACATGGTTATATACAAACTGCTTTGTGGTATACATTTTATATTTATTAAAAATAATAAATGTTTTCCTAAAAATATTATAGAAAAATACTAGAGAATATTATAGACCACAGTATTACAGAAAATATTATAGAACATCAGGAACAAATTTATATCCAAAAACTCATCTGCAGAAGATAGAATTTTACTAATATAACATGGCTGAAGTAGTTCAAGTACTAAATTTCATTGTGAGCTTCTTGGTATCCAAGAGAAACAGAAAAGAAGGTGCATTATGCACTTTCCATTATAAAAGGAAGCATATGTGTTAATATGGAAAGCAACTATTTTATGTCACTAAATTCATAACAATGATTAGCATTAAGGACATGATCTTCAACAACACTCAATGGCTCATTACATAAGAATTTTTGAAAAAGCCAATGGCATAATAAATTGTAACTAGTGAAAGAGTGTGTGTGGAGAGTTTTACTTACAAAATAACCGTGGCTAATATTTACTGAGCTCTTACTATGTGGGCACTGGAAACACTTACATACATCAGCCTGTTTAACTCCACAACAACCAAGAAAATAGATACTGCATGGCATGTATTTGTATTCAATCATATGTACTGAGTACTTCTTTAATTCTAGGCACTTAGAATTTCTAAATAAATAAAACAGCAAAAAGTCTTACCCATCATTTTGAATAAAGAAACTGAGACTTACAAGGTTATGAAATGTTAAGGTCATGGAGCAAGTCACATAAAGCCAGATGAGTTTCAGATACATAAATACTGTATCAGTACTGTTTATCAATCTCCTTCAAGTGTCCAATCATTTGAGTTCTCTTTGACCAAATGGGAGGATATGTTGCCAGATAGAGGAAAAAGAGAAAGTGGGGAAGGTGCCAATTTGGGGTAAAAATAACGAATTACCTCAAAGCCAAAAATATTAATTAGTTATTCCCTCAACTTACTCGTTTCTCTCAAACTTTTACTGAGTACTTACTCTATGCTATGCACTGTTACAGACCCTAGAGATATGTAGGTGAGTTAAGATGTGATGTTTGACTTTCAAGATTTTTAATCTTTCTGGCTTTGGTGTTGGTGTGAAAACTCAAAACAGATGATGTCAATTCAACAAAGAAAGTACAATGATGTTCATGTGCTCTGGAGTAAGAGGCATGGAAAGGAAGGATCTCTCCAGCCGGGGGGAGGGGGGCAGAACAAGGAGACAGTTCTGAACCACTTCAGAAGGAATCAGTAGTCAAAACATCAAATATCAAAAAATTAGGATGTACATAGGTTAAGGGGAAATTACTTTTAGAAATCGAAGGAAAAAAGAAGCAAATCAATCTTACTAGATAAGCTCAGAAAACATCCAAAGGGATATGCAGATAGACAAAACTGGATTAAAAGCAAGAAATGAGGCATTTAACAATTTTTTGTAAAAAAATGATCAAGCTGGCATCCTGGATCAGAAAGGAGATATTAATGGAAAAACTGGCAAAATTTAAGTGAAGTTAATAGTAAGGTGCAAATGTCAAGCAGCCTCCATGGGGGAGACTTCAAGGACGTTAAGGACACATCTTGAGCAATGTCCGATACCTTTTGTATCTCCTACAGTGTCTGATTTCATTGTAATACATAACAGATACATACTACTAAGCTTTTTCTATCAAACCCTACTTTCATCTATTTAATAAAGGAAGTAGAAAGTTTCTATTTCATTTTTGGTCTAACTGTTATATATGGAATATAAATACTTCTATTATATATTTTAAACTTACCATTCTATGTGATATATTATTATTGAACTTTAGTTAAAACCAAAATGAGCATTGTAATGAGAAAAATTTACAGAGAAGTGATTTTGAAAACAGAATGAATGGCTTACAAATTACTGGAAATAACACAAACCAGAAGAATTCAATGAAAGGCAATAAATGATTCTGAGATGAAAGTTATAAAATATCAAAACCAATGAGGGTCATTTGAATATCAAAAAGACAATTTATGAATCTATGATTCTGAACTAATGTAAGAAGAAAAAAATACTCTCCTAAAATTTACATCATTTAATGGAAAAAAAATTAAGAAGTAAATCAACCAGGAAGAATTTTGATAAGAAAAAAAATTGCTGAGCAATAGGCAGTAACCAAAACCATAATGATCGTTTTAAGTGGAAAATTACATTTATTGCCTTAATACATTCAGATTATAAAAATAAAATAAAAGCCCAATAAAATGTACTGGTCCTATCAGTAGAGGAACAAGATGATACAAAAACAAATGATTCTAGCACAAATCTGAGGTTGCAATTTTACATGTAAAATATGTGTTATGAATAGGTGGGTAATTTTTTTTTAAAGTCTCCAGTATTGCAGTACACTATATCTACTTGAGAAGTACTAACACCATGCTTTTACTCTTAGGAAACTCTTCATCACCTTAAGTATAATAATAAGACTGGCAATATCAGTGATGCCAGTTGTTTCCAAAGGGAAACATAATCAGTATTCCCATCCTGCATTTCCTTTGTGATAGGACTTTACCATCCTCCACATGAAGGCAGGAGTATCCCCTCTCTCTTAATCTACCTTGGTCTTGTGACTTGCTTTGGCCAAGAAAATGGAGCAGATGCAGATGTGGTGCTGACTGGCTCACACATCAGAGGCTTAGGAAACTTTACAGCTTCCATTCTCACCCCCTTGGAGCTCTGGCTTTATTGGTAGATACCATGAAGGTCTCTGTAGAATATCCCAAAGAGTCAAAACAAAAACAAAAACAAAAACAAACAAAAACAAAAACAAAAACAAAAAAATAAACAAAAACAAAACAAAACAAAAACCCAAAACCAAACAAACCAAACCCAAAACAAAACCACACACACACATGCACACACACACACATACACACACACACAAAATACTTCCTGGAACTAATAATAGACTAATTGTTGACATGTGTTTAAGAATAAAAGAGAAAAGCATTGAGGGTTGTTTTAATTAAGAGGTTTGCTGGAGAAGGTTTGATGAATGAGCTTTGGGTTGATTAGATGCAACTGAGAAGGGAAAGAGACTCTCTGTGAGGGTACACAATATGGAGGGAACTTCATATAGAAATGGGAATACCATATTTATGTAAAGGTAAACAATATTTTGACTAAAATGGAGGGAGAAATATAGGGCTAAATTACGGCTTATATTTATTTTTACTCTGTGTCAGGCACAGTCCTAATGGTTGTATATGAATTATTTGTTATTCAATCACAAAAAATTATATGAGTTCTGAGTTATTAGAATCATACTTTACAGATGGGGAAATTAAAGCTTAGAAAGTTAGGAGCTTAGAGAGGTCACATTCTTTATAATTAATATAACCCCAAATTCTAAGCCCAAATTATCATTGAGACTTTACCCCATGCTCTAGTAGACATTAAATTTTTAGTCTGTTTTTTTCAGAGTGGCCTCTGTATGAGTGTGTGTGACACACACAGAGAAAGACAGAGAGACAGAGAGAGACAGAGCTATCATGGGGAGGGATATTTAGCTTAGAGAAGAGTATGACAGCAAAGACATAGACTGAAAATAGACCTCCCCTTTGTTCCATTCCTCTGTGAGTCTACGTATATGCACCTTGACATCACTGGAGGGGTCTTGGACTATCCCAATGTCACTAAGAGTAGCTTTCATTAGAAGAGCAGACAACCTCATTTCCTAGAGAATGAAAGGAGTAATCAGTTCATTTGGATTTTTAAGGTTTGTAAAGAAAAACTACTTAGTCCCAAAGAAGACTTCAGTGGAGGCAAGGGTTGTGAGTTTTATATCTTGTTTTGGTCAAGCATTCAAGGAGCTGGCTGGCATCATGGAAGCTGGTTGTAAATTGAGAGAGCTGAGTGCTAAGAATTACCACCATTTGAGTTCTAGGGTGAATAATATCCAACTAATCAATAATAAAGGACTAGGGTTGCCTTCTCTTAAAAGGTGGGGCTCTGAGAGAGGCTTCATCTTAGTGACAGCCTATCAGAGTGTGCAAGGCAAGCCTTCAGTGGTTGCCAGGGCAGGAATGGGAGCTCTAGCTGTGGTATGATGGATAGCCTTCTTCTGGAAATAATGGGACATGCTGAGGTTCTTGCCTAATTGGGAGTGATGGCATAAGAGGGACATTTGGAACTTCCTGTTAGTAAGATAAGATATGTGAGAGTGTAGTTCACACTAAGAGGATAAAATTTAAATGAGGTGCTCAAATTCATATCCCAAGTTTGTGGAGCAGGCTTTATCTGTTTTATTATGAAATAAAGACATGGAAGTATAGTCCTTAATCACAATGTGTCTATAAGCCTGTATAAGTAGGGCAGAAGATTTTAACATTTCCTTTGCCAAACTTCAAAACCTAGAAGTGTGAGTTTTGTTTTGTCCTTTGTGTTCCGATTCTAGAAATACCTCTGGCCTTATTTTTCATGGATATAGAGATATTGTCCATGACAGAGACTGGTATAAGTTGGTGTCCAGAAGTCAGCATTTAGTTTTTTCTACAGGCTACTTTTCCAATAACTGATATTCAAAGAAGGGGATTTTTCCAAAGAGTTGTCTTACTGGAGATTTGAAAAACACTGGGCAAGGCAGCATATGACTAGTTCTGTGTCCTTACTACCTGTTATCTATGGATAAGTAGAAGGTCTGTAATTTCTAGCCCCTCAGAAGGAATGGTCTAGCAGCATCTGGTTCTTCCTAAAATATTACATATCCTTTTTTAAAAAGACAAAACTACATTGAACAAATGCATACACTAAAGCATAGAAAGAAAGACTGCCTTTATAGCTATTCCTTTAAGGGCATGCTGCAGACTGTATTGACTTTGAAGAAAACATGAATATATGCTCTTTTAAAGATTGCAAAATTTGATTGTTCTTCAGGAGGTTTGAAAGACAAGAACTCCTGAAAAGCTACATTCAATCGCTTTTTGTCCTTGGGAGTTGTCTAAGAAAAAGAATATGAGAAATAGTTATGTTAGAACAGAGCTGGTTGCTTTGCAAAATGTTGTAATTCTGGTATTAGTGTTTAAAGGAAAAGGCTGAAGTGATTTCTAATATAGGACACTGATTTTTATTAAACTTTTTTAAATATCCATTTCTAAGGTGGGAGGAGATAACCTGACCTTTACATCTATCCCCAGTGTTTACACTTACAGTATGAGCCATATAACACTGCTGCTCTAGAAGGGTTCTTCAGCTATCTACAAGTGGGTCCAAAACCAAAACGACCAAATTTGCTATGTTTTAAAGCACATTTTCCATAGAAGATATTAATATACCCTTAAAAGCACAAACCAAATCCTCCAGAAAGGGAATCTCAACTCTATAGTCAACTAACCTTTGGCAAATCAGGAAAAAATATCCAATGGAGAAAAGATGGTCTCTTCAGTAAGTGGTGCTGGGAAAACAGGACAACTACATAGAGAAGAATGAAACTGGACCATTCCCTTACACCATACACAAAGATAAACTCAAAATGGATGAAAGACCTCAATGTGAGACAGGAACCCATCAAAATCCTAGAAGAGAACATAGGCAGTAACCTATTCAACATCAGCCACAGCAACTTCTTTCAAGACACGTCTTGAAAGGCAAGGGAAACAAAAGCAAAAATGATCTGTTGGGACTTCATTAAGATAAAAAGCCTCTGCACAGCAAAGGAAACAGTCAACAAAACTAAGAGGCAACCCATGGAATGGGAGAAGATATTTGCAAATGACATTTCAGATAATGGGCTGATATCCAAGATCTATAAAGAACTTCTCAAACTCAATACTCAAAAAATAAATAGTCAAAAAACGGGCAGAAGACATGAACAGACACTTCTCCGAAGAAGACATACAAATGGCTAACAGACACATGAAAAAATGTTCAACATCACTCGGCATCAGTGGAAATACAAATCAAATCAGGGAAATACATATCAAAACCACAATGAGATGCCACCTCACACCTGTCAGAATGGCTAAAATTAACAAGTCAGGAAACGACAGATGTTGGCGGGGATGTGGAGAAAGGGGAACCCTCTTACACTGTTGGTGGGAATGCAAGCTGGTACAGCCACTCTGGAAAACAGTATGGAGGTTCCTCAAGATGTTAAAAATAGAGCTACCCTATGACCCAGCAATTGCACTACTAGGTATTTACCCCAAAGATACAGATGTAGTGAAAAGAAGGAGCACATGCACCCAATGTTCATAGCAGCAATGTCCATGGTAGCCAAACTGTGGAAAGAGCCGAGATGCCCTTCAAAAGATGAATGGATAAAGAAGATGTGGTACATATATACAATGGAATATTATTCAGTCACCAGAAAGGATGAATACCCACCATTTGCATTCACATGGATGGAACTGGAGGGGATTATGCTAAGTGAGGTAAGTCAAGCAGAGACAGACAATTATCATATGGTTTCACTCATATGTGGAATATAAGCAATAGCATGGAGGACCATAGGGGGAGTGGGGAAACCTGAAGGGGGAGAAATCAAAGAGGGAGATGAACCATGAGAGACTATGGACCCCGGGAAACAAACTGAGGGTTTCTGAAGGACAGGGGGTGGGGGGAAGGGGTAGCAGGGAGATGGGCATTAAGGAGGGCACGTGTTGTGATGAGCACTGAGTGTTATGCGTAACTGATGAATCGTTGAACACTACATCAAAAGCTAACGATGTACTATACAGTGGCTAACTGAACATAAAAAACAAAAGCACAAATTAAATCCTAAGAAAACACAGATTTGTTTTTGGCAAGCAATTGGTTACAATGATTGATATTATAACTGAATTATATTGAATGAATGTACCCCTTAGGATCTCCCCTTCTCTGAACATTATTTAATCCCTGATCTACAGTAAAAGAGGATAAAGACAGAGTGAACAAGCCTGAAGTTTAACAGGTTTCTTTTTAGGTCTATGTCAAAACTACAACAAAACTGCTAGGTCAAAGTAACTGGAACATGCTAATGGAAAATATGAGTTACCAAAGATATATGCTTACTCTCTTTCTTCAGTCTACCTTTATTTGGCCTCAATCTCAAGATGTTGAGAACAAACCACTATGCTATCAGTGTGGTTGGGACAAAAGTGTTCTTATAGCTGTTGGCCTAGTTTTTTAAGCTATAGGCCTCATTAACCCTTATACTTAGCTTTTTCTGTATCTTTCAAAATAGGCCCTCAAGAAAGTGTCATCATATAAATTTACTTGATATTTATAGAATACCCAGTAACAGAAAAATACACTCTTTCAAGTACACATGGAACATTCATCGTGACAGGCCATATTCTGAGTCATAAAACACATTTTAATGAATTTAAAATAATTAAAATCATACAGTGTAAATTCTCAAAAAATACTTAAACCAGGAAACATTCCCAAAAATATGTCTGAAAAATTCCAAAAGTTTTATAAATGAAAAAAATCCCAGATTTCTAAATTAACTATGGGCTAAAGAGGTTGTCACAGGGAAATTATAAATCAATAATCTTAAAACATTCAAATACTGAGAAAATAAGTAAAAACCAAAACCATCATTATTATAATAATGATGAACTTCTAGCCAGACAAATTGGAGGGAGAGAGAAAAAAGAAGGGAGAAGTGAGGGAGAGAGAGAACAAATTAACAATATCAGGAATGAAAGAGGGAACATCATGAAGAACCTACTGCCATTAAAATGCTAATAAAAGAATGTCATTTACAAAGTTGTCATTAAACTCAACAACTTAGTTGAAACTGACACACATACAAAGATGTAAACTATTAAAGTTCATTCAGGAAGAAATAGTCTAAAAATTCCTATATCTACTAAAGAATGGAATTTACAGTCAAAAATCCTTTCCAAAGAAGTAAATTTTGGGCCCAGTGGCATCACTGGTGAATTCTTTGAAACACTGAAGAAAGAACGAATATCACTTCTATAAAAATCTTGAAAATAGCAAAGGAAGAAAACCTTTCCAATTCGTTTTATGAGGCCAAAACCACCCTATAGCAAAACTTGTCAAGAAATTATATAAAACTACACACCAATATACTTTGTGAATATGGCACAAAATCCTTACACATATTAGCAAGTCCTACCCAGCAATATATGAAAAAAAATAGTATAGCATACCAAGTGGAGTTTCTTCCAGGAATACAGTTGATTAAATATTCAAGAATCAACCAATGTGATTCACTGTATCAATAATTTGAGAAGAAAAAACCTATGACCATCTCAATACACATAGAAAAATCATTTGGAAAAATTCAACATTCATTCATGATAAAAATTCCTAGCAACTAGTAATAAGAGGGAACTTCCTCAACTTGATAAATAGCATAGTATCTATACTAAAAGTCTACAACTAACATTATATTTAATAGACAAAGACTGAGTGCTTTTCCCCCAAGATTGGGAATAAGGCAAGGAGGTTTCCTCATACCATGCTCACCTAGAGGTCCTAACCAGTGCAATAAAACAAGTAAAAACGAATGAATAAATGAATGAATGCAGATTAGAAAGGAAAAAGTAAAACTGTCTTTATTTGCAGTAGACATAGTGGTCTAAGTAGAAAATCCCAAATAATTTGCAGAAAAACAATTATAAGTAGTAAGTGTGTTTTGCAAAGTCACAGGATACAAAAAAAATCATTGTAATTCTTTATATTAAGTGAACAATTAGGAACTATTTTTTTAAACAGTATCATTTAAAATAGCAACAGAATGAGACAGAGCTAACAAAATATATACAAAATATATATGCTTAAAAATACAAAACACTAAAGAGAATATAAAAGATCTAAACAAATAGCACTATGCAATATATTCATGGATTAGAAGACTTAACATTGTTAGAATGTCAAGTCTTCTTCAGCTGAAGAAGTATATATTCAGTGCAATCTCAAAAATAATTCCAGCATAGTTTTTGGTAGAATTTGGCAGACTGGCTCTAAACTTTATAAGGAAAAACAAAGCTAGGACGGGCAGAACAACTCTGGGAAAGAAAACAAAGAAGAAGGATTCATATTACCTGATTGCTGCACTTTAATATAAAAATCAAGCAATTAAGACAATGTGGTAGTACTGGAGGGATATAAATATACATCAGTGGAATAAAAGAGAAAGTCTGGATATAGAGTCACAAATATATGGTCCAATTATTTTTAAACTAAAGGAGCAAGGCAATTCAAAGGAGAAAGGATGATATTTTCAACAAAATTTTCTTTTTTTAAAATGTATGATTCCATTTTTTTTATTATGTTCTTTAACAACCAGACATCTATATGGAAAAATATTTTTAGAGACCTTAACCAACTCGGAATATATCACACAGCTAAACATAAAATATAAAACTATAAAATTTCTCAAAGAAAACACAGGAGAAAATCTTTGTGATATGGGTTTAGGCAAAGATTTCGTATATAAAGCATAACAAGCATGGACCATTAAAATATTGAGACATAAAAATTAAAACTGATGCTCTTTGAAAGATACTATTAAAAAATACTAAAAAAAAGGCTGGAAAAATATTTTCAATACACATGACTGGTGCCCAAAATATAAAGAATCTTCACAACTCAATCAATATAAAAAATCTTCACAACTCAATAAGAAAACAAACAATCCAATTAAAAAATGGACAAGGATTTGAACAGTCACTTGGCCAAAAAGAGATAAAGATGGCAAATAAGCACGTGAAAAAATGTTCATCATTAACCATGAGGTAATTACAAACTAAAACCACAATGAGAAACCACTATGTACCTATGAAAATGAACGAGCATATATATAAACTTGTATATACATAAACAGGGAATACCTAGTGCCAATGGGGATGCCAAACAGCTAAAACACTGTTCTTATGATGGAAATCCCAAATGGCAGAACCAGAGTGTGGCAGCCTCTTATAAAGTTGAACACACAAGAGAAACACACTTACCCAGCAACCCAGCAATTCTCCTCCTAGGCTGTCACCCAACAGAAATGAAGATGTACGCTGGTGATGGGTATTAAAGAAGGCACGTTCTGCATGGAGCACTGGGTGTTATACACAAACAATGAATCATGGAACCCTACATCAAAAACTAATGATGTAGTGTATGGTGATTAACATAACAATAAAAAATAAAAAGAAAGAAATGAAGACGTAGGTCCGCACAGTAACCTGCACATGGAAGCTTACAATACGTTCATTCAAAACTGACAAAACCAAGAAAAAACTCAAATGCCCCTCACTTAGTGGATGGATACACAACTTGTGGTGCAAGGAAAGGGAACAAAGTACGGATGTGTGCCACGCAACTGTGGATATCAAAAGCATTACCCCACGTGAAAGAAGCACAAATTGAATGGTTACAAACTGTGTGATTACGTTTCTATGACATTCCAGAGAAGGGCAAAAATTATAGAGACAGAAAAAAACAAAAACAAAAACAAAAACCTCAGTGGTATTACCAGGGGCTGGGGGTTGGGGGCAGGGACCTTTTTGGGGTAGTGGAAGCGAAATCTGATTTTGGTGCTAGTTACATGACCATTCATCTTTGCCAAAATTCATAGAACCATGCATCTGAAAAAGGTGAACTTTAACGCATTGAAGTATGTCTTAATGAACCTGATTTAACATATCATATATAATTAAATTATAATTAAATTCACATAAGGATGGTTTCACTCAGGGTTTTCTGTAGACATGTGAATATAAAATGGTAAAGAATTAAATACATGATTTTCAGGCAGAAACCAGAGGAGAGTGTGTTTGGGGGCAAAACCTTTCTGGAAACCCACAACTCACTACACAGGAACCCCTTATTCAACCTGCTAGTCACCCAGAGAAGTGTGGAGTGATAGCTCAGGGCCTCCAGAAAAGTGCTAAGCTCAGAGCTGGGTGAATATCAGGAAGCAGATTAGAGCTGTTGAATCTTCCAGTCCAAAAATAAAAACTGGACCTGTTCCCGTATGTTTTACTTTCTATTTCCCATCCTTATCCCTGCAGGTCAACCACGTAATCCTAATCCCTTCACATCCCAGCCTCACTTCATGTTCACAACATCACTCCTCGCAAGGATTGTGAGGGGACTGGTGCCATGAAACCCAGAGGAAGGGATGAAAGCACAACGACCCTGAAGTGACGACTCCTGTCTTCAAATATTTGAAGGTCTGTCAGTCAAAGATAAAATGCCTTTATGACGTGATGCTCCCAGCCCTTAATGAGGGTTCGTTATGGGGAAGCTGAAATTAGTTAAATATAAAGAAAATGTCTCTAACGATCAGAAGCAGCCAAAGAAGAGTAGCTACTATATGTTGAGAGAGTATTACACACATTATCTCTTTTAATCTTCTAAGTCCTTGAAATGGGATTTTATAGATAATATAAAATACTTAAGTTCATAGAGCTAATGACCAGCATAGCGCAGAGTTGAACCAAGGTCCTTCTTTGCTCTGCTATCGGATCTCCCAGTGCAAACCAGTGATCATCATTGACTCTCCTCAAGCCTACTGGGAACCACTAAGCCGGCACATTTCATAAGGGGTTCCACAGCAGATGAGCTAGATAACCATCCGCTTGCCACCCAGGTATTATCAAACCATGAATATTACAAAATTCTTTATTAGTGTATTTTCTTATTCACATTAAAGAATCTCTACTGTCCTCTATACATTTTTTTTTTTTTTGGTTCCATTACTCTCCGGTTTCTGTCTCTTACATATCTTTCTTCATCACCTTGCCTCTCTAGAGTTATGTTCAGGTGAAAGAGAAGACTCTTTAGTCAATAACAGCATAATTGCACCCCTGCCAGTGAGTAGAGTTTGCCAACAGCATAATCTGCTCTCACACGCAGATGCTGCTCCTGGCCCTGACATTTGAGGCTGGCAAGTTGGCTGCCATCTTTCAGCACTGGGCCAATGTCTGCATGGAAGGAGGCACTTTTCCCTACTCAAATCTTGCACAGAACCCCAAAGGCTTATTTGGAGCGTTGGTGGATATTTTTAAGAAAAGTTCAGGATCCTGAAAAGGGCTGATAAGAAAGGCTTCGTGTTTGTTTCCTCTTTGCGTTCTCATTTTTTTTTTCCAGGTTAATGAAACATGTTGAATATATTTGATTCCTTCATTAGTTACTTTTCATGTTTTGTGTATTACTTCACCTACTTTTTGTATTTTGTTATTTTTAGAAGAGTGGTTTGGGAGTCATAAAATTGTAAGGAACCTTAGATGTCATACAATCCAATCTACCATCTACTACAGGAATCCCTTCTCCAACATCCATGGAAAAAAACACCATTACATTTTTTTCTTGAATGCCTCACATAATGAAAGAGCAGATCATTCTGCCATAAACTCTGGTTGTGAAGGAATTATTTTTCATAAATACCTACATTTTATCTCCAGATAACTTCTACCACTTACTGGTCTCTGGAACAACACACTACATCTTCACTCGGCCTTTCAAAGGGCAGTTCTTCAAATATTTGGAGATATGACACCTTCTTTGGCTGTCTCTATATATCTTGCCTGGGACTCTGTTTCTACAGTAACTTTTAATCTTGTTATATGTAGTTTGTCATCGACCCCTCACCTATTCTTCCATTATCTCCCTGATGCACTTTCCCTGGATCACTGGGAATCAGAGAACTAACATTTCCAAGACTCCCTTGCCAGGTGGATTTGGACAGGTGTGAAGGTAAAATTGAAGGCCAGCAAAGAAAGAAGGCATTGGGGTTCTGGCGGCAGGTGCCTGATGTACCAGCGGTCTCCGGCAGCATTAGCAACAGTGGCATCTCCCAACACTGCAGGGAAGGTGGCTCTCGCTCTAAGGCAGCAGCAAGGTGGGGTCCTGGGCACCAGCCCCAAAGCTGCGGCAATTTCTTGATCTCTGAGTAATACTACCTTTCTCCTTTATCCATCACATCCCATCTCTCTCTGCCTGTAGTATCTAGAGGCACTTGTTTTCCCTGACGGAACTCTGATCGTGAACTCTTAGAACACTTACCATTTTCTGCACTATGGTACAGTTTTCTCTGTTCATACCTTACCTTACCACTAGCTCAATCATGAGGATGGCACCTGGCATATGACACATCAGTGTTAGGTATGCACATTTTTTTTTCTCTTTTGGAATCACATCTCCCCTTAGCTGCTGCTTCTTCAGACTACACACACCCAGTTTATTCATTGTTCCTCATAAAGCATCGTTTCTAAATATCTCATCTTTCTGATCATCCTCCTCATATCATTCTCTCCTATTTCACTGGCTCTTAAAATTTCACATGCAGAAATGAACAAACCACTCCAGATACGGTCTAATAACAGAATTCAAAATGAAAAGAACGTTTCATTCATAATCTGAACACTGCCCATTAATGCAAACTTTGATTGTATTTGCGTTTTTGTAGAAATCACATAGCATGCAAAACTCATATTAAAATTCTGTTTAAAAAATAAAATAAATAAAATTCTGTGCAAACACCAACACCATAAGTCAGCTTGGAATCTCCAACTCAAGAGAATTTCAATTTCTCATTCTTTTATCTTTGCCATTTGTAAATCTAATAAGCTGCCCTTCTATGCCTTCATTCAAGATACTGCTATCAGTCAAATAGGACAATCCCATACAGCACTAAGCAATGTTGCTGAATCTAGCTTCATTCCTAACCATGAGTTAGATGGAGTTAGAGGTCTCTGTATTACTCTCAAATTCATTACTCCCCTATGCTAAGTGATGTTCTCAATCTCTCACTAGTCCAGAGTTTTGAAATTCAAAGTTTATTTTAAATATTATAATTTATTGTTCATTTTCACGTGTCTAAGTGCTTGAATTTCTATTTCATAGGCTAAATTTGTAAGGATTTGAAAATGTTGATTTTCTAAATACTAAATTCATTTCGTCAAACAGAAAAAATACATAGTTGCCACATCTGTTTTGCTGTTGTTTAATAAAATTCAAATTTCTAGATATTTTGCATTCTCAAAGGATTTTTTGGCAAATCATTACTTTTAAAAATGGACTCTGATAAAAAAAATTATTGGATGGACATATGGCTCATAGAAGTGCATACAGGAGTCCTTAGAACAATGCACTGTGGTTTTGATTTACATTTCCCTGATGATTGGTGATGTTGAACATCTTTTATGTACCTACTGGCTATTTGAATATCTTTTTGGAAAAAGTGTCTATTGAAGTCCACTGCCCATTTTTTATTTGCATTACTTGTGTTTTATTTGCTACTGAGTTTATGAGTTCCATATGTATTTTGGATGTTAGTTCCTTATCAGAAATGTAGTTTGCAGATATTTTTTTCCCATTTTGCAGTTTGCCTTTTGATTTTGTTAATCATTTCTTTTACTGTGCAAAAGCTTTTTAATTTGATGTAGTCCCACTTGTTTACTTTTGCTTCTGTTGCTTGTGCTTTTGGTGTCATATCCATAAGATCATTGGCTTATATGTGGAATAAAAAACAAAAACAAAAACAAAAACAAGAAAACAAGCTCATAGAATCCCAGAACAGATTGGTGGTTGCCAGTGGTAGGGGATGAGGAGAGGAGGAAATGGGCGAAGGTGGTGAAAGGTACAAACTTCCAGATAAATAATGAAGAAGTTCAGGAGATATAATGTACAGCATAATGGTTACATTTAACAATACTGTATTATATACTTGAAAGTTACTAAGAGTAGATTTTAAAAAAGTTCTTATTGCACACACACAAAATGTAACTATGTGAGGTTATAGATGTGAAGCTAAACTTACTGTCATAATCATTTAGCAATATATACATACATAAAATCAGTACGCTTTACATCTTAAACTTACATATTTCAATTATTTCTCAATAATACTAGAAAAAATATTGCATTTACAGAGTATTATGGACTAAGTTGGAAGTTTGTAAAGCAGGGCTGAGGAACTAAGTCCAGAAACCAGAATAACTTTAAATATTGATAAGACAACCTTAAAAATATGTAAAGCAAAGTCATATACATAGGATGGAATTTGAAATGAGTTATAAAGAGAACGAAAGCTCAGGGGACAAACACACCACTTCTTAGAATAGTTAAGGAAAATTCTTTGTCAGAGGTCAAGCCTATTGCAAGGACAAATAGAACATTAATCTGGGGGGCTGAGAAGATCATTTTGGTTGTTGAACAAGTATATACGTATATATACCTAAATGCACACACATGCAATGGGTTCCTTGACATATCCAGGTGAGCAGCTTAATCTGTTTGCATAAATATTGGCTATCGTCTGAGCCAAGGTTGTAGTAAAATATGGAAAAAGATAGAAGCAAGATCACATTGGGGCTTCAACATCCAACAAATGTTTGGTCTACAGGGTATGGAAAAATACCAAAGCATTTTGCATAGGAGATTGATATGAGGAAATATAATATGTTTATTTTCTATCTTTCTATCAGAAAGACACTGGTCAATGACTTGGTCTCTTAGGCAATCAGTCTAGTAGTAAATATTGACCTAAGTATTTGTGACCTGATTTTTTGAAGTCAGGCAGTAAAGAAAATATTCCAAGAATGTTTTGCCAAAGTTGACAAAGAGGTTTGATGGGTAAGGTCTTAGAAAAAAATCTACCAAACTTCTTTAAGAACAGCTGCTTTTGTGTTTTCTTGCTCATGCTGGCACACCTGTCAAGCCTCTGAAACCTTGAACTGCTCCGGAAACCAACAGACTCATCCAGTCTAGGAAAGATGCAATTTCTCCTGGATGCTGAAAAATGGCCATTTAGTAAAATGTGGAAAGTAAATTGCTTCAGTTTTGCTTGCTGAATTTGACGTGCATCAGTGACATTTCCAAAACTGAGCAGTTTCTGAGGGTCAAATAAATACATTGTTTCAAAATTTTTTTAACATACTGGATTGCTTTTCTTTTTTTTTTTTGTTACTTCTAATTTTAATGGCTCAGTATCTGAAAGGTAAAATGAATAATAATGAAGATGGAAGACAGCTTTACAGTTTCTTTGCCAGGTAAAACAGTTTGGAATGCAAAACAAGTGTTTGTGTGCAATGATCTCAGCAGACGGAAGGAAACAGCAATAATAGATGAACTCTGGTCTTCAGCCAAAAGACCATGAAGGGGTGAGGTGCAGAACCAGTCAGAATGATTGAAGGTTGTGTTGGTGTTTAAAGGGGTTGCAGTTTTAGTTGGCGGTTTGTCTTTAGCGCAGCATAGTAAATTACAAATTTTCTAATACTGCCTGTTTGCCATCTGTTTTTGAGAAATTATATCTGATAATAGACAATACAAAAGCATGACCTTGCTCAGCTTCAGTGGAAACCACCCAAACAAAACCACTGCCTGTTTTCTCCCATTGCTAGAGATAACTCAGAGAAGACGGGAAAGGGAATCTGCGCAATTACACCACCCTCAGATTAAACTCTATTTTATTTAATCAAGGGGAAATCACAGAATGCTGGTCTTAGGAAGAATCTTATTTTATAATTAGCCATAATTCCATAAGAGATAGTTTCCATAAATATCTTTCAGAGAACTTAATAGATAAAACAGAAAATGAACTAGCAGTGTATTTTCCAGTGCCTCTTTGTCAGAAACACCTGTTGTATCATGAGAATCTGTATTTCTGTTAAGTTTATTTTAAAGATGTAATATCCAGAAAGAGCAATTATTGGCTATATTTACAAGCTTTGATTTTTACCTGGCATTTATCTGTTTCCAAAAATTGAATACACATTAGAATATACACAGATTTTCATCAAGAATGATTTTCAAAAGACTAGGTCTGTAGACAAGGCAAAACAGGGCATGATATTAGACAATGAAAGTGATATTGAAATAAATATATCTTTAAAAATTTGAATATTTAAAGAAAATTGCATTCATATCATGTATTGTGGACTATGACTTGAGTATGCTTGGTAAAAACCAGTCACATAAATTTATAATCATGTAATATATATGTTAATAACATGCTCTGTTGACACATATAATTATAGATTTTCTATAAATTTGTCTATTGTGTAAAAGGGCATTTAATTTTTATAAGAGATACCCACTGAATTTTCCAATTAAAATATCCATAAATCCAATTTGGATTTTTATTTAAGTTCCTAGTGGTCATATGATTTCATAATGAATGCCTAAAACTCACTTTAGAAGTCAAGAAAGATGGCTTGTTATTGCAACTCTTGGGATAAAAACAAGAACTTCAAAGAAACTGTTTCAAATGTAAGCCAAAGACATTATTTCTTAAAATATCATTCCACAAATCATTTCATTAAAAAAATGGTACGTTAAAAAGTCACAACATAAATACGAAAATAGGTAACCAAATCAACAAGCTAAATTCAGTAAGTGCTCCCGCAACAAATCATGTGACTCTAAGTATTTGTTTTTAACTAATTATGTATACTCATAATACAAATAATATTATTTTTAATCCTTAATACTTACAAGTCATTTTATCTAGCTGAAAATCACTGTCACATGAATCATATCATGCATTTCAGGGAAACCAGAATATGAGGCTTCTTGTCTCTCGATAAAAATAGATACTTTTTAGAGAGAGTTACATGTGCTACCAAAAACCACACAACTCACTATAATGATGCAGACTAGGGATACCACACACATTCATCAGCGTAAACACAGGTGACCTACGTGTGCCAGGCCATCTATCTGCTTTGAGCTGCCATCCTGCTGAGATAGGTTCAGCTCCCTGATGGTAAATCTTTACACCATTATTTTATCCCCGTGCTGACAAGACATCTCATGCTGTGAGTAGCCAAATGTTTATGTGCAAGGACATCCCGTCCATTATTGTTATTAGTTCTCGACCCCCATGCATGAGCAAAGAACATTAAATGCCAAATGGGTGAGAAAAATTGTTTCCTCTGGGCCTCAGCCTTACAAATGGAGCCTGGTTCCCATGGAATGTGTGAAGGGATTTGTCTTTTTAAATTATACAAGGAACTGTTCTGAGACTCTAATTTCATCCCAGGCAGTCTGTGGAAACAACCATTTCGTGAGTGTGCAGTTATGGAGTGAGCATTAGATAAAGTGGCGAGAAACGTGATTTCTGTTTCTGCCTCTAACCAGTCATGTGACCTCAGCAATCTCTTACCCTGGTTCTTCATTCTCTTCTATTTTTTTCTCTTTTAGTGAGCAATTTTTTTTTAGCCAAAAAATGTAGTACAGACTAAATGTTCAATAATGCCCTAGCCATCTCTCTCCATAAATAAATTTTTCAAGATAATTTCTAGTATGTCCTAAGGTAATTTTTCCAAGTGATTTTGACATAAGGGTACTCAAGGAAACCCTTCTAAATTGTTTCAAATTACAATTTTTTCCCCCTGGTCATTAACCACTGCATTGGCATTCAACTATTGACTAATCTGGTCTAGTTTTAAAATGTAATATTCCTTTTCCAAAAGACACTTTGAGATTCAGTATTCTTCTCAAATAGTCTGTAAGTGTTGATGAGTGATAATGCAAGTGCTCCATTCTGTGAAAACATAAAGAATTGGTCTGTATTTAATGTGTACACAAAAACATCTGTGGGAAGCTCTATGAAGGCAGTGACCATGGGTCTTATTCATTATTATATTTTTAGGTGCATAACAAGATATCGAACAACAGCAAGTGCTCAATAAGTATTGATAATGGAAAGTGAAGTTAAATCACCATGGTTGAAAGTAAAGGTAAAAACGAAGAACCAAGGAGAGAGCTCTGTGGAATCCCTCACTGATCTGGAATTAGGGTCTGGAAACCAAGAAGAACGGCTTTCCCAGTGACGTGGGAGGTGGAGGGCAGTTTAGCATGGACCAAAAATAGAAACATACTTCTCAGTGAGAAGAAAAAGAGCCTAAGCTGGCAAGCCTCCCAATCCTCTTTTTATTTGAAAACAGTTTGTGTTGCATTCAAACACTGTTCTGTGAATATGGACATCCTGCCAACTAAAGGGGAAAGGCTTCTCTACCATATTGCTTCCAGAAAGGAGTCTTCATTCTCCGGATGCTAGCAAGAAAGTAACAGCACAGGCACACTATCCACATTTTTTTCATCAGTTAAGTCTTCATAGCTGCTTCTATATAATTGCTTTCTTTCTCCTTTCATCTACAAAACTGTAACACCCAACAGAAATGGATTAAAATAATACAGCTTGATCATTTCATTGTAAGTCCATGCTTTGACTCATGTCATGATCTATTTAGTCTGAAAATATCCCTATCTTCAAATACTCATTTCTCTTGCTTTAAGTTCAAAGTTATTTTAAATATCTTGACTTAATATGAAAGAAGTCTGTAGTATCTTCTTATTTCTCTTCCCTTAAGAATAAGCCAGTCATTAGCAATTACCTACACTGGAAACACATTTTCAGAAGTAAAGATTTTTAAAGGGGCATGACAATGTAACTTTTCAGTGAAGTCCGATGTCTTGAAATCTCATTTACCAATAATTCTTGTCAAGAATCTTTTGTTTAAAAATCTCACAGGAATTCACGCATTAATTCTGACAGCAGCCTGGTAATGTGCCCATATCACCAATAACAACTGGAAAAGGAGGTAACCCACAGGGGGATAACCAGAAAACCTATAACTGGTTTCCCCAAAGCCCCGTCTCCTCGCTCATTCTATTCTCTCCATCCTTCAGAAAATGTTCCTCTTTAGAGTTGTTGCCACACTGTGCCATGGATATCACAAAATGAGGTGAGAGGGCTTAGAGTTTTCTTCCCCCCCACAAATTCCTGTGATCTCAGCAATGCGCTATCTAAAAAGAATATGATAATCTATTCTATAGAGGAGCTGGTTGTTTTCTAATATGAAGAACCTTCCAAGTAATATGGCATACTGTCCAAAGCTATGATTATGTGTTTATGTTTATTATCACTGTTGCTTCATTTTCCCTTCAATTGAAATGTATGCCTTACCATGTACACCAACACATTATTGGATGTGAAATGATCAGTCTTATACATTTCTTTTTAACATCTCCCAGATGGCAGTTTGGAGAATAAGTAAAAAGACGAGAAGCAAGAAGAGGAAACACCTGCTTCAAGTTACTTTAGTAGTCCAGAAGAAAGATCACGAAAGCTTAGACTAAAAGGACATCACTAAAGATGGAGAGAGATGAGAATTCAATAAGGGACACTTTTCCCATTGAAAAAAAGGTAAATTTTTGAGTAAGTTTTAAATGAGTCTATTCAGTAGGAATGGTTATTCATACTAAAAAAAAATACACAATATTCAGAATAACTCCCACTTGTTCCAGGTCTGCTCTAGAAAATTTTGAAAACAGCCATGAAGAACTCATGCATTCATTCCACTGAAGTTTGAAACTACAACAATATGTAGTTATAAAATTAATCCTCCAGAAGAGGTCATATGCATAGTCAGATTATTGTAAGTTCTCCTACATTACACATTCATCACACTCAGGATAAGAAAATATATCATGGTATACTGTACAGGTTGTTCATTACCATTTTAATGGGGATTGCCACTGATCAATAGAACTTGGCTTTGTCATAGCTCTAGGTATTCAGCTAAATTTATCAGCTAGAAGACAGATGAGGAGCACAATGTCTTGAAAATGGCATTCAATATATATTTATCGACTAGAATATGGATGCTTTTCAAACTACAATTAGTTTTCTAAAACCATAAAAGATGGATCAACAAGTTTTCATTTGAGAATGCAAAGGGCAGTGTCTCTTTTAGAAGTACTTTTTAGATTCTTTCCAAACTGATAAGTTTACTCTTTGATTTCTCCTTCTGGCATTCTAGCTTTTTGTGTTTTGTTTTTGTTTTTTGTTGTTGTTGTTTTTTTTCCTTTCTCCCTCTCTCTGTTACAAAGCAAAGCTATATTTCCCATCATCTGTCTGCTAACAATTAGATATAATGTGATTAAATTGGGAATTATCCTGTGAACTACAGTAATCAGCCGCTTTCCCCCCTCTGTTGATTTGATTCATTCCTTCCCTCTATTTCCATTTTAATAATTATTTTATCATTTCACATTAATTTGCTTCCAATAAATTAAATTAAATGCATCAAAGGGCCTCAAAACAAATTAGCTTTTTGCTAAGTCACATCTTAAAGATCCAAAATATGATTTTGTTTGTTACTCTGTAGATTATAAATATGCATTACACACTGGGAAAAAGCACTTTCAAATTAATTTTCCATTACTTCTAAAATATCTGAGAATTCCTTATAGGCCAAAAAAGTTTCATCATAAATCTATTATGTCTTTTAGTTTAAAAATTTCATAAATTTATTTTAGAAAATATTCGTTTGTTTTTTTAAAAATTCAAAGAAGCATTACATTATAAAAATTTCACTCACAGATTAAAAATCTGTTATTTTTTCTTTACCATTTTCTCTTTCTAGACAAAGAATTTCCATATTTTAAAAATCTCCCTGTTGCTTTCATTATTTTATCCTGATTATAACTAGATGGAGAAAAGCCATTTCTTTATACACTTTTAAAGAAGTTCAATTCTTTCTCCTGGAGAAAATATATTCTGTCTTTCCATCCCCCTATATTCTTGGGACACAGTATAGACATAGAGTTTATTCTAACAGATTCCTTGAAAATAACTTAATTAGAACAGAAAACCTATCTTTTAGAAGATATTAAACACCATATATAAGCTCCTACCTGGGTGTGCATGATACCTCTGAAGTGGAGAAATATAAAAATATTTGATGAGAAACATGTACCCGACCTGTGATATCAAGGACATATTTCCCTGGAAGATGGCAGAGTTCCCAGCTCCAGATGATCTGTGGAGGATCTATGGCCAAGATCCAAGCTTTGGTAGAATAAAGACTGTGGAAGGATTTGAGTTGGCAGTGTTGGCAGCTGAGAAGTATGAGGGCCAAGCTCCAACTTCCATGCTCATGAATTCCTTCAGCATTTACTGAGTGTCTCTTAGGCCATGCTGCCATCTATCTCTGACATACATATGGATATAGAAGACATTTTTATTCTTACATGAGAATCTCTTTCAGGAGGAATATAGGTTAGTAGAGTCAAACAGTCACAGAAGCTCGAGTTAAAAGAATCGGTAAAGAAATCAAAGTATACAGGACAAAGTGATTCTTTCTAACTGTTGGGATCGAGAAAGGCAACCTGGAACCCCAGCCTTGGATGGAGTCGCTCCCCAGATCAGTCCTTTTTCCCCGCTCTTTGCAGCCACTGTGTGGGATAATTGTTCCCACGCTTGCTGCTTCTCTCATCTGGCTCACCAGGGAAGAAGGTGGAACTTTACATCTTTCTAAGTTTGGCTCCAAGATGAAGCAATTTGTTTTATTTTCTTTTTCATGGTATAATAACAAAGAAACAGAGAAGAGAAAAGCGCTTCAGTGCTACATATTATGTTTTCAGTTATTTATCTTTTTAAACAGTAATTCCTCTGATAAGATTCTTATCAAAATACTCATTTTTTTCCCTTTTAATGTACACAGAGAACCAAAATAAGATCCCCCCCTTCTTTTTTTTAAACAGAAAAAGATCATGTTTGGGTTTTCTGGCATTTCTTTGCACCAGCTGGAGTAAGGATGAGAACCCAGGATCTAGTCCAGAATAAGGTCCTTATGGAGAGGAAATGGATTTGAGGTCGGGGCATCAGAGTAACTCAAGATTCAGCCTGGCCCAGTGCTAGCAACAGCTGGTGGGATTTACCTGCCTCTTGCAATCCCTTCTGTCACTGACATGGCAGACTCTGCCCTTGGCCAGGCCTCTGAGAAGACATGGACATATGTCACGGTGTCCCCATGCTCCTGCAGATGCTGAACTGTACCTTGCCTCAGAGCCTCTTTGGCTGCAGAATAATTGCACATCATTTCTCTCCAGCAGGAGCAAGGATCTGTTTTTGGATTTGTCCTGTGGCAAACTGGCATGGATTCTGACTATTTTGTCCTTGCTCTTCTTCCCTGGTTACCAGCGTGGTGCCATCCGGAAGACTCATGTCTTGACCCTTTCTTTCTGGTTACTGGCTGCAGTTCAGGGAAGACCAGTTCCCGCTGCTCATGACTGTCATGGTGGGACTGCGTATCTCTGTGTAATTGGTGGATCAAGACTCCACCATTCAAGGAGACACTGGTCAGACATGAATCTACTCAGTGTGGATGATAGAAATGTCTTTTAGGAAAACCCAGGGTATTATTTATGCCAGAAAATTTGAAGAACATGTCCACAAACAGAACTCTCAGAAAAATATTTAGGAATGAATTAGTGCCTTCAATTATAATTTTTTTTAAAAATGTATATCACTATGTAGATCTATGTTATGGTATCATTTATATAATATACAAACTATGACATATATTTATATGATTTTTATATATTTACATCATATAATTCATATAATATAAATAGTAACAATATATGCTATACAAAATAATAATATGTACGATACAAAATATATCTATATTATATACATGTATTATATAAATTATGAATTTATATTATTTTAATATAAATATAAAATATTGTATATAGTATATATTACTATTAATATATACATTATATTGGTTATATGTTACTTTTTTCTGAAACTTTTGACGCATTTGCTGTAGATAATTAAATTGAATAATTTATTCTAATGTAAATACAGAGAGATAAATCTATAAATGCAGACATGCACACACATCTATTGCATATTTCTATGGTATATGAACACCAAAACAATGAAAATCTCTGAGCTCCCTTCTGGAATGTGTAAGTGGACTACATTTTATTATTTTCTAAAATGGAGATTTCTCTAGGCTTTATTTTGCCATACTTTGAAACCATTGTGTTTTCACTTTTATAAGAATGACTGAGGTTTAGCTAACCTTGGTAAGGGTTTTATTTGTAAGTTGTGAATAAAAGGCTGTAAATCATTAATGTGAATTTAATGTTAGGAACCTTTTCCCTGAAAGTTTTCACATTGTAACTCATTTGTCACCTGAAACAGTGACATATGTGACTTTTCCCCATAGCTTATTTTGAAATTTCAGGCAGTATCTTCAGATAAAATATAGTTCAGAGACTTCACAGGAAACATTTGCTGATTTTGCAAGGCTATTATCAACACTACTGAAGAGACACAGATCTGGATGACCTGGTGGCTCCTTGTCCTCCCCCCCTCCCATGCACATACACATGTGGGCACACACAAATTCACATCTATATGCACTCATGCACACACACAGTAGATCAGCGGAGAGCTGACTCCACAGGTTTGACTTAGCTCAATGATGCACCTCTCTGTAAATATACCAAAAGCCATTGAATTGTATACTTTAAATGGGTTGGCTGTGTGCTGTGTGAATAAGTATATTTCAATCGAGCTGTTAAAAAAAACCCACAATAGGTAATGGAGTTACTGTGTTCCTGAATACCCTCTACTGCCATCCCCATTAAGGCTCCCTCCTCACTTCCTCAGTCAAGAAACTTCCACTGTTTCATGGTCTCCTACTGCCAGCCCTCATTCCCTCCAGCTGCGTAGAGCACTGTGGGACTGGAGACCCTTTCCCACTGGAACTCTGGCCATGGGTGTGCAGCCTGTCTAAGCCTGGCATCTGAGTGGTAAGAGTCTAAGACACTGTGTACCCTCACCTACTTCTTTGACTTTAAACCCCCTTGCCCCCCTCAACGATCCTATGTTATATCCACCCTACTTACCACTAGTGGTGAGTTTCAGTGACACTGCTGAATGACAACCATGTTCATGATTTCCCCCATGATATCCATATTCATGCATTTGTAATTCAATAAACTGTGCACCAGGGTAAATGCGGGAGGCAGACCAGTGCAGAAGACAGACAGCCCTCCTGTTCTTGGAGATTGCGTTATCAGAATACTCAAACACTGGGTACTTTATGTGCTGTTTTCAGAAGGACTTGACTATTTTACTAATTGAATTTTTTATTTCTACTTCTTAAATAAGTTATGATTTGTTTTTCCTTTTTCTTTAAAAAAAACATTAGGTATGGTTGTACCAATCTAAAAGTTCTCTTCAATCATTCATATTTCATAACCACCGTCATTCATATTTTGTTTCATGATCCCTTTTCTTTAATGCTTTTACGAAAGGGATGATTTCTAAAGTTTCAAATCTTTCATAGTGCTTTAGGAATTATTTTGTCTTCATGGTTGCTGTGTCAAGTTTACAAAAAATAAAAAGAAAAACACACACAAAAAATAGATTTTTGTATGCTCACTCTCTGTTAGGTGTACATAAATATCTTTTCTCAATCTGTAGTGTCATTGTGAAATTGTGTTTCTTTTGGTGGTGCCAACATTCTTAGGAAAAACATTGCTTTTTGCCCTCTCCTCCCAAACACCTGCACAAAACTCCTGAGCAGAGATCAAAGGACTACAATCTACTAGAGTGTGATCAGCAATTGGCCACTGTCATGCTAGCATCTGCTTTTCATTACTCCAAAGAACCACACACTGAAGGGCAAAAAGAGCTATAGACTGAGACTGAGAGAGACTGAGACTGAGAGATGTGTACGAGTGGAGAAAAAAATAAGAAGCAAGGAAATGCAAGAGGAGAGAGAACGGCAAAAATCTTTCTTCCTATTACCTATGGAATAAGACTTACATAATAATTTATTTTTTAACTTAATTTTATTTTTTAAAGATTTTATTTATTTATTTGACAGAGAGAGACACAGCAAGAGAAGGAACACAAGCAGTGGGAGTGGGAGAGGGAGAAGCAGGCTTCCCGCGGAGCAGGGAGCCCGACGCGGGGCTGGATCCCAGGACCCTGGGATCATGACCTGAGCCAAAGGCAGACGCTTAATAACTGAGCCACTCAGGCGCCCCTAAGACTTACATAATAATTAAAATAAATATGTTCTCTTACAAATGAGTATTATAGAACTGCCCAGACCTTTGATGTTTTTTTTTTCCCCTCTCTCTCTCTCTCTCTCTCTCTCTCTCTCTGCTCTCAAATGCCAAACCTAAGGAAAGCTGGCTTCACTTTACTTTATTCCTCCTTAGGGTTTTACTTGTACACATTTTAGGCATTTTTCCCCTCTAACCCACGCATTAATAGACAGACCATTACACCAGATGTTGTCTTCCTTATGCTTGCTTATCATTCTTTGCACATCATTTCTAACAGTGAGATTTATTTCCCTTTTTCTTCTTCTAAGCCTATCTATTATTTTCCTTTGCACAAAATCAACATCACTTTATCCTTCAAACATTGGAGTTTAAAATTCTCCCAGTTAAGATGCTCTATATTAAAAAAGGGAAAAATCCACCAAAGAAGAACAGATCAGTGGCACTGTAGGGGTATTGGCTTCTTTACAGGAAGAGATTAGAGTAGATGCTCTGGATAACCTAATTTGGAAAAGAAGATGTATGGTAAAATCCTCTTTTAATCAAATAGAACTCCCCAAGTAAATACTGGAGTCCTCATTAGACTAATTTGCCAAGTTTTCCCCCTCATGCACACTTTTTCACTCCATGTAGAGAACGTGCTCCATGCAATAAAAAATAAAAAAGAAGAAAAAGAAGGGGAAGAAGAGGGGGACCAGCACAGTTTCAATAAGGTATCAGACTCATTCACCAAAGATGACCTTCTGGCCCTTAGACAATTGATCTACAATTCAGACATGATCCAACAACAGGGCAAATTATAATTGGCCACCAAAGACACTTGCTCTCTCAATGATTTTCTGACATTTCAGAACATTAGAGAGGAAGTATGTCTTTACTTTGGGATTCACATCAGTGTTTGGTATAACTTCCCTGTAAACTCCAGAGATGTATTCTGAGTATTACATGAGAGAATGCCTATAAATACTGACCATAATGCCTGGCACATAAAAAGTGCTCAGCAATCAATAAGTACTGTTCTTATTATTACTAGTGATTACTCAGGTCAACTCTACTCCACTGAGGAGAAATTGGAAAATGTGAGATCACAAGGCTCATGTGGAGAGGATTATATTGACAAAGTCCTAGTAAATGCATAATAATAAATGGTAGTGAGAGGTTACAAAAAGCCATGTTATTCTCAAGGCAATTTTATTTTACCTTCTGAGGTTCAGTTTCCTCCCCCGTGAAATGGTAGATAATAACAGAATCTATCTTCGAGGATTCTTGAGTGGTAACAAGAGGTAAGATAATGCTCAGAAAGCTGTTAAAATGCACAGGATGTGGCACACAGTAAGTTCTCATTGAACGTTAGTGGTTATCAACTGTTTTCTTTATTACAGACAATGATGTCATTTTCTGCCTTTTCCGATAATGTATTTTGTCCTTTTCTTAAGTAGTGGCGATGAGAACAGATCTTTCCACTTGTTTCTTTCAGATAGAAAGCCATGCTTACTTTTCTATTGCTAAACTTGGAATTATCTTGGAAGGTAAATGATGTCGTACTATTAAGCTCCTGGATAGGTCTATAGCTGTTGGTTTGAGACAAAGACTTAGAGAAGCTCCACATAATGAAGGAAGTATAATGTGAAGTTTGGGAACAATCAAAGAAGGGAGCAAGTGACTTCCCAGGTAGGAGAGAACCCAGGCTCACAACTGAGTCAACACTGCCAAGCACAGAGAACAGAAGAGGACCAGGAGCAGGAAAGCAAAGATCATGAGAAAATGAAGTCCTAGAGCAAAGGACAAGAACTTGGGGAGGGTTAAGGTCTCCCTAGGGCATAGATTAGGAACAGACCCGAAGGGCTGGGTGATACCTGCTGACATCGAGGCCACATAAACTTTTATGTCCTAGTAGTTCTATAAGCCTTAGTTGATTTGCTTGTTATGAGCCATATTTAGCTTGCTGTTTGAGCACGGAGTTTTCTGTAAGCTGTGGATATGTCCACTTTATCTGTAATCAAACCTAGATTATGTTCAAAACATTTTTAAATAAAAGCCCAGAGGACAAGGAATTTAGGGAGACATTGGCTACAACGCTTGTTCTGCCACTCATCAGACAGAAGTCACCATGAGTCGTTGCACATCCTTGGACCTCAAGCTTGTCATTGGTAAAATATACCAGACTAAATGATCAATACATTTCTATTAATAATTTATCTTTATTCTTAATTTTCTTCACTGGAAAAGGTTACATGATAGAGTGAGAAGGAATATAATTTGAGAAGTAAAATGATATGATTTCAAAAATATACATGCAAAGTAGAACAATGGATTACTGTCCTTTGAGCCTCAAATATATAATATTCAAAAATATGTCTTAACGACCAGATGGAGTCAGATCACTCACACCTGAGATGTAGCACTTTTTAAAACATGTAATTGTCAGATCCATGAAGAAATATATACTTGTTAGGTGGACAGCCAAGTGAGATTTCACATGCCCAGTTGCCACAGCCAAGACAAAATATGCAGGTCAGGGCTACCTTTCCACCCCCACCCACCTCGTCCAACAAGCTGGAGGTCATCTGTCAGAGCCTCAAGGAACTTAGTACTGCAGGAAGACAGGGATTCCTTTCAAGGCTTAATAATTTAAATCATTGTCAGTTCATCCTTTTGGATCTGACATCATTTGGGAATAGTCATAAACTCCCCTTTAAGCTCAGTTTCTTTTAACCTTGATGTGGGCTCATAGACTGGAATACAAGCATGTTGGACGCAAGGAGCAAACAGGTTGAGTTTATCGCTAGAACGGATTTGGATTGTCATGCCCCATGCAGACTGTCTACACAGTAGGAGTTAGTACAACAGGTGTACCTATGACTAAGGTCCTACATGAGCACATGGGTTATGAACAATAATCATGGACGACAGATACGGATTATTCTGTAGAAGAACGCAAATTCCTCCAACTCAAATAGTTTAAGTACCAATATAAGTACCAATATTGGCTTTTGCTTTTTAAAAAAATCAGGAATGGGATAACTATGGCTAATCCTGACTTGAATAATTAAGCCAAAACGTAAGTTATGTTACTATTTCCTGACATCTTAGTATTTTGCAATTTCAAGTTCAACTGCCTTTCTAAACCAGTCTGAGTTACAAGCATATGGGATGCAGGAATGACTTCTTTCTCTGTATGGGTCAGAGGCACTCTGCACGTGGTCATTACACGTGTCTGTTCAACTTGAAAAACAATCCTGGCCCTGAGCAAACAGAGATTAGGAAGGATCAAGTCAAAGAGCATTTTCTAATAGTAATTATATAATTCAAACAATATTGAGCTGGAGTAATAAATACACCTGAAAAGACAGTGGCAAGATATAATAAAGCACTTAGCTGTTGGAGTACGCTAGGCTGTGGCCACAGAACTTTCTGTTGAAATAGAATAGAAATAAAATACTAGTGAAAACACAAGAAGAATGAAAACCAAAGCATGTGACTCAATAAAGTATAAACCATGGCTACAAGGAATGTTTTAGAAGTTATCTTTTCAATTAGCATGTAAAGGACACACCCAAACTCCCTCTGTTTAATAGGACTTCAAATCATTTTCAAGCACACTGTGCATTGAAAAATGGAAGATGAGAAACAGTATATTTTTATGTTCCTGCCATTCCACTATTTTACAAGGTGACCGATTAATGTATCGGGGAATCTACTGGTCGTATGACTTACAGTGCTGCTCTAGAGTTTATGAAGCATTCTTTTGATCATTCAAAGGAAGCCACCCAGCAAAATATCAATATTTGGTTTTCAAGAACAAAACACAATTCCTCCTTAGGTTTTTATTTAATTAAATTGGTTGCTGACATTATTGCCCAAATTATGAATACCATAGGATATTTTTTGAAGTCTAGGGATGTGCAATTTAGATGGTTGTGTCTATAGCACTATGATGGTGTACTTCTCTTTATGTATGCCTCTGGCATTGTCTGAAGGGTCAATTTCAGTTTTACGTTTGAAATGTAGTTGAGAAGCAAGGTTATGAAAGGATTTTGAAATCAGAGCTTATACTTGGCAAAAGGAGCCCTAACATTTTCTATACAAACAAATGAAATGCCAGAGCAGACTCTCAATGTCAGAGCTTTTGAAGGGAATTTGGTTTGGCTCAACCAGAGGTAGCTGTGTGTGCTGAGACAATTTGACCTAGAAACATAATGCTCTCTACAAATAATCAGTGAAGCTGAAGGGAAGTTAAAAATGATTTTTAGTGCTTGACCTTAGTTGCACACTAGACAATTATGAGAAGGTAATAATTATTATCTGAGCATAGATGGTGGAACAATGACCATTGCTAGGACAAAGTTGCCAAATAATTTCAGATTTATTTAGTTATTTAAACATAGAATCATAAGAGGCAAAAACTAGAAAAGATACTGGAAATCATAGCCCATTGTAGCAATATATTAAATGAGGAGAAACTCAAGTCTATTTCCCTGAAATTACACATAGCTGACTATTTAGAATGACAATATAAAAACCTTGTAAAAATTCATTTTTAAAATTAAGGTATAATTTGCATTCAATAAAATTCACCCCTCTTTAGTATATAGTTCTACAAGTTTTGGCAAATGCAGAAGTTGGGTAATCAACAGCACATTTAAGATGTAGAACAGCCCCAACATTCCCCCAAATTCCTCTGGGCATCTTTATAGTCAACCCCTTTCTGACCTCTAAGTACTGGAAACCACTGATAGGTTTTCTATCTCTATATAGCTTTTCCATTAGAACCTACATTTTAATAGCAGGAAAAATATGCCTGTTTTTGAAGATGTTTGAAAGAAACAGTATTATAAAATACTGCTTATGCATTATACGGCAGTTTGCTAAATGTGAACACACAACACTTGAGATGGCTGTGTTTATTGGCTACTAGAACGGGGACGCCTTTTCCCTGCCATGCTTCCAGACCCAGGATTGGCAAAGAACACTTGAGTGCTCTTGGCAAAGTAATCCGATACCCCTTCAAACTGAAACTCTAAATATTTACTCAACATTTTTAGAGAAGACGCCTAGCACCTGGTTGAGGACAAAGGCAGAGAAGGAGGATTCCAGAAGGCAACGCATAATCCACTTAGCCAAACACAACACAGAACAATTAACCAACAATCTTTGGAGCACACAAGCTGTGGTGTGAGTGGAATGAACAAGGGCTTCTTACAGTCTGCCCCAGGCTGCTTAATCAAGAATTCTTTTAGCTCTGTGAACTGTGTAAGACTGTTGAATCACAGACCTGTACCTCTGAAACAAATAATACATTATATGTTAAAAAATAAAAGAAGAAGAAGAAGAAGATAGTAGGAAGGGAAGAATGAAGGGGGAAAATCGGAGGGGGAGACGAACCATGAGAGACGATGGACCCTGAAAAACAAACTGAGGGTTCTAGAGGGGCAGGGGTGGGGGGTTGGGTTAGCCTGGTGATGGGTATTAAAGAGGGCACGTATTGATGGAGCACTGGGTGTTACACACAAACAATGAATCATGGGACACTACATCAAAAACTAATGATGTAATGTATGGTGATTAACATAACGCAATAAAAAAATTTTAAAAAAATTAAAAAAAAAGAATTCTTTTAATACATCCCATAGTCTTTCAAAGAAGAATTCTGATAAAAACAATTTTATTGTTTGTTTTGTACTCACAAGGATGTTTTATAGCCTAGTGTCCCATGCAATTGCCAATTTGAACTTCTGTCCTTTCTCTACCATGTGTCATCTCTACACTTCACCTAAGAAACTCAACAAGCCACCGTGGTTCTCCTGACACTTTAGGACTCTCATCCTCTCCTCTAACCCCCACAGCACCCCAGACAGTTGACTAGTTGTATGGGAGAAAGTGCCCCCACTCCTGGTTACTCAGAGACAGAGGGTACTGTGTTTCTTAGAACCAGCACTGAATCTTGGGTTAAGCTTTTCTGTAGGAACAGTTTAAATCGTGGTTAGATTTTTATCTAATGCTATACCATATTCAGCTATTTTTTGTTTCCTTCTTCTTTCATTCATTTACTATTTATTGAGTGCCTGCTATGTCTGAGGCATTGTGCTCATCTCCGGATACATTCTCTGCCCTCAGAGGGCCCAAATTAAGTGAGGTTAGGTCAGTTTCTATAAGCTGGTCTAAGATCCTATCATGCTTTGTTAAATTATTTCTAATGAAATATGTGATTTGCTTAAGTTCCAAACACTAGATTTATGAAAAAAAAAAAAAAGCCTTGGTAATCCCAAAACCATTTATCAATTTGGAGTTGTTTGCATATTCGAAATGAACAACTAGTCCTCTATTAATCATTAATATGTCACATTCCTGTTCAATTGAAGTACCATTAATTTAATTGGAGTGAGGGAGGAAAAGCTGATTGCTATCATGAGTTCTCTTTTCCCTTGCAGCAGATATGTGCCACATGAGATTTAACAAAAAGAAATAAAATCCAACTATTAAACTCATCTTGTTTGCTCCTTCTTTCCCCACAGATTAGAAATGGAAGCTTGTCATCAACAAGGCATGATTGGTTGCATTTTTAAAATTCAGAATCTAATGACTGGCATGTGATAAATCTCTCATTAAAATATTCATGAATAATCAGATTAAATGTCACATCTCCAAAGAAAGATCATCTGATCAGGGGTAACATCAGTTAATTTCTTTGTTTGTAGAGTACTATTAGAGTGAAAGCAATCAGTATGAAAAACCTCTGTATTGGTGTGTGAATTACATATAAATTATGTGTTGCCTTGCACTTGCAACAGCAGAGAAAAATCAGAAAATATTTCCTCCACTTTTAAGAAAAATGGATGGGATCAGTGTGCATGAGTGATTTGGTAATTTTTTTCCACCAATACACTTACTTCCACATTGACTGTCATAATTCTTCCAAATAAGGATTAAGAAAAGGAGTTCTGATTTTCAGGATGATTGGAGACTAAGACATTATGGACAATCAAATATTTTGGTTACAAAAGAATTGAAATACCATAAGCTTGTAGAAATCTGCTGATTTCATTGAAAGTCTTTGTGTTGAATTTAGCAAACGTTACTAACGTGTGCTAGAGAAGTAAAGTCACAAAGATGTGGTTAGGTGGTATAAACCTGGAACTGCTATCCTGAAGAAAGGCATCTTACCCTCTTTCGAGGAGACCTACAAGTGCCCCAGAATTGGCCCATCAGGCACTCTCAGTATTAGGCCAATCACACTGTAGCCACTATGACAGAAGGCAAAGAGAGAAAAGGGTGTCCTCTCTTTTTGAGGGGACTCAAAAATTATACCCAATGCTCCCCTACATGTTAGATATGACTTTCTAATACAGTGTCCTAACTATTTTTAATCAAAATTTTATTTTCATTTTTCCCTAAAGGTTACTGATATCAAAATATGCATGCTGTGCAGATAATAATGGCAGTTGTATATGCAATTTATTATGGAATTATATGATAGCTTATCATGGAGCTTGTGATTAACCTTACACTAACATCAAAGCCATATGGTCTCCTCCTCATTTATGGAACAAAGCTATCTCCTTAATGTCACTTACTGTAGGTTAATTTATGATTTGGCAGACATGCTCTAGAAGAACACTATCTCTTCTCAGATGTAGAATTTTTTAGCAAAGGGAAATGCATTAACCTTGTTAATTTTCACCCTCTTTCCATCGAATACACAATGGCTCTAGCGCCAACAGGTATCTGCCCTCAAAACTTCTCAGTTTTGTTAGTTTTGGAAGCCTCTGGTAGACCTTGAGTTTAGAAACACATCTAGTCTTAGAAGTATAATCTACCAGCGTGTACATACATAAATATTCCCAGGACTGGATGTGCCTGGAACCTAAAACACAAACACAAGATGATCCAGTAGTGTGCCGATTGTTGGCATACAGACTGTTCCTTTCAGAGTGCTCACTTTATTTTTTTTAAAAGATTTTATTTATTTACTTGACAGAGAGAGACACAGCAAGAGAGGGAACACAAGCAGGGGGAGTGGGAGAGGGAGAAACAGGCTTCCCGCTGAGTAGGGAGCTTGATGCAGGGCTTGATCCCAGGACAGCTCATGTGCACAAGCATGAGAGCCATAGCCTGGCTACACAGCACCATAAAATAACTCTTTGGAAAAACTGAATACAAATGTTACTGTATATCGGGACCATGACCTGAGCCAAAGGCAGATGCTTAATGACTGAGCCACCAGGCGCTCCTGGAGTGCTCACTTTAAAAGTGGCATAGTAGGGCGCCTGGGTGGCTCAGTTGGTTGAGTGACTGCCTTCGGCTCAGGTCCATCATCCCAGAGTCCTGGGATCGAGTCCCACATCGGGCTCCCAGCTCAGCTGGGAGCCTGCTATTCCCTCTGACCTTCTCCCCTCTCATGTTGTTTCTCTCTCTCTCTCTCTCTCTCTCTCTCTCTCTCAAATAAATAAATAAATAAAATCTTAAAAAAATAAAAGTGGATAGTAATCCACAGAGGAGTAACAAGAATTTTGAGAAGACCAAAAACTTTCTCTTATGAAGAACAATTGAGAAAATTAGCATTATTTGGTATAGTTTGGTAAATTCATTTTTAAAAAGCATTTCTTATTTATCAAGAACTAAAAGGCTCTCACCTTGGAGCAGAACAGAGAGCACAGGGAGATTTGCAAAGAGGTAGGTGTCAGCTCAGTGAAAAATACAACCCCATAAGAAGAAACATCCACAAATGAAATGGGGCTCAAACATCCATGAGTCCCATGGAATCATTTTCTGAAAATATTAATTTGCAAAAATTAACTCCTAATAATTAAATATTAATTAACCCTCTTCAAACTCTTCCAATGTGATGGACTTAACATTAACCATTTCAAATCCTTGCTCTCCTTTCCCTTCAATGCAGTCTAAAAATTCTTGAGACCATAGTATTCTATTCATTACATGGCTGAATTGATTTTATGAAATAACATTTTTTTAGCTATCCGATATCTACCCCTTCTTAAAATATGAGGAAGCCTAATACAGTTTATTTCTCCCTGATGAATTCATCACCCCAACATTTCTTGTATTAACAACTGATGGCAGTTTCTGCATGAAATATTCTCAGAAAATAAGGTTTTGATTTGCTTTGGCCATTATTACTTGTGAGCATGTATTAAAGGTTTGGAATTCTTCTAATAATACATAATTTACCAAAAGTAAATTATTTTTCACACCACCTATTTTATAGTTCCAATAACTAGTAACAATCCAATAAATATATTTTTGGTGAGGATTATCAGGGACAATGGAAATTTTAGATAATCAAGAGGGAAATGTTCCCTTGCATCCTACCATACACAAATAAAATCAAAACAGTATGCCTAGGGCAATTATTCAACTACTCTGTTCTACATTTTAAAATGTACTATATATTTTCACACTTGATCTTAGCCAAAAGGCCGAGAAGCGATTATATTTTCGATACATTTTTTAAAGATTGATTTATTGATTTATTTAGAGCATACACTTGTATCACAAGTGGGGGGAGGGGGAGAGGCGAGAGAGAATCCCAAGTAGACTTCCCACTGACTGTGGCACCTGATATGCTGCTTGATCTCACAACCCTGAGATCATAACCTGAGCCAAAACAAAGAATTGGCCACTCAAATGGCTGAGCCACCCAGGTGCCCCAATAAATGCATTTTAAGAAATCACACTGAAAGAAGACATGTTAACTTCCTATGAGTTTTATGAGAAGTACTACTAAAAATGTTTGACAAATACTATGTCAAGGACACTAAACCTATCATGCCTGCATTAGCCCCTGAGTTTCTAGATTGCATGGATGTCCCAGTTTGGGCTGATTGAAGGGAAGAAAGGTAATTTACAAGAAGGGACTTGGGAAAGCACCTTATTGTTGTTCAGTAAAAAATCAGATGCAGTTTGCTGTGTAGGACATGCCTCACACTATTTCTCAGGAAGTATAAATTATGTTGAGTATGTAGGTAGAGAACATCAATCAAAAGCATGAATCATGAAATCAAAGGTACCAAAACAGTTAACACAAAGTAAGGATGACTTTGGTAGACTGGAATCGGAAGGTTATCACATAGGTATGTCAAAGTTCGAGGCCACACTCATCATACATATTCCTTTACAATGAATAACTTCGAATAGAATAGATTGCTAGGAGACTCCATTCCCATTCATAAAGAACAGCCCTCAGGCAGCACGGCCAAAGAGCATTCTGGAGGCTCTTCCTAGAGTCCTAGTTCTGATCACTCTGATGGAGTGTGTGTATGAAACGAATGTTTTTCTCCAGAGCTCTTATTACTAGGTGTCCTTTTGCTCATGTATTTGCTTCAAGTGAAGTTTCTAAATGCTGACCTATTAAGTTGAGGAAAGGGTTTGTTCCCTCCAATGTGCCCTAAGATTTTGATGGGACAGTCTGGGACTCTGGCTCTTCAGTTCTCTCTCATGATATGCTCTAGCTCTCTAAGCAACTTATCTTCCCTGAGGGACCAATACTGTCTCCATGCTTAAATGATGGGGGAGACTGGAAGCCCATTTCAGTCTAAAAAATTACTTCTGGCTTAAACAAAGTGAGAGAAAACAGCTCATGTGCATAAGTATGGGAGCCATAGCATGGCTACACAGCACCATCAAATAGCTCTTTGGAAAAACTGGATACAAATGTTACTGTATAATCAACCACACACATATGTAACTGTACACTCACCCACAAACACACATGGATTAGGATATACTGAATGCACTGCTTTCCCAAATCAAACAGAACAACAAAACTGAAGAATTAGAGCTAAAATTTAAAACCAACTAAGTTGCACAAAAGAAGGAAACAGTAGACCTAATCACTAATCCATTTGCCCTTTATGGTGTTTCCATAGAGCTGAAAACAGCTCTAAATTTTAAAATGCCTTTAGATTCCAGCTTTTCTAGTGAAGTTGATGAGAAGAATATTTTAACTGTAATTCAAACTATGATCTGAGACATTAACAATGCTCTAAAATAACAGGTCGCAAAATATACACCATTAAGGTCATTATATATAATTTTTAAGTTCCGTGGCTTAAAATTCACTTTTTACTTCAATATTACTTACAAAATTACACAATTTTACTTTCAATATTAGCTAGGTCACTATTCTATGAAGTTTTAAAAGAATTAGACATTACAAGAGAATGATATGAAGAAGGTAATCATTATCAGTATAGCTCTAAACTTTGGTTTTGGAGTCTTTTATTCACCGTTTTAATCCTGACAAATAAAACATTTTTTCTAGTTATGTTACAGAATTGCTCTCTTTAGCATAATCAGTCAACTCTTGTTTGATCCACTCTTCAGTTCACCCGAAGTGATGTGCATGTTCAGACATAATGCATAAAAATATCAAGCAGTCAACTTAAGAAATGAATGGTATCCAGCCTGGGACTATGAAAGCAACAGAGACTTGCAGAAATAGAGATCATCTGAAAGAGCAGGGTCTGCAGAGTGACCCCCATTTTTAACCTATAAGCATGTAACCAGCATGTGTGGGTTTAAGTGAGATACACGAGCACAGAAAACACTGCAGCATCCAAGACACAAACATTCAATACAATTGAGCCACGCTATTGTAACTTTCATTTTGATGATATTATCTAAGAAAGAAAAGTATTTCAATTGATTTTTGTACATTTTAATTTTTCTCTCTCTTTGATCTAGTCTTTAATCTATGATGAGTTTATTGTTGCATATGCTATAAATAATACTGTAAATATAAATATTTATATTTGAAAAATTCTTCCTCCTGCTCAAGGGTACACTTATAGTTCAGAGAATAATTATGCTTTGCAGGTTTGGATGGCTATTTTAACTGTATGTTATAATTTTTAAGTTATAAAATTGTTTATATATAATATTATATATATAAATTATATATAAGATTATATATATATAATTTTTAAGTTATAAAAATTTAACTGTATGTTAAAATATGTGATTCAGTCTCCTTCTTGGAGTGTTATTTTGTTTCACATGATTACATTGCTATTGCTGTGCCATCCTTGCTGTTTTCTTTAGTATTGGCTTTGCATGCTTTAACATTTAGCAGGGAAGTTCTTCCTCTTGCTCTCTCTTTCACTGTATTGCTTATTCTTGCAAAGGGATGTTAGAATCTTTCTTTGTTTTCTTCAAAATTCCTAGGTGGGGAGTTTTTGGATGACATTCAGTCAATAGATTAATGAACGTCATTGATATCACTTACACAACTTAGAGCACTCACTGTCAATAACCCACATAGTATATATATTCGCATACGAAGAGTAGACATGCACCCTTTGCAAACTTCTTGAATTCATTTCCTTAGACCTCATTACTGAAAACTGGTTCCCAGATCTTTGCTTATTGGGTAGAATTCCTCCTTTCACTCCAACTACCCACTATTTTCCATACATAATTCCCTGGCAGTACCACCAGGGAGAGATGTCAAAAAGCACTCTCTACCTTATGGATTTATAATTCTTTCCTCTTACTTGATGTCACAATATAGCACTTACATTAAGGCCCTCGTAACATTTCAATAGAATTGCCATTTGTTCTCCTTCTGTAGTCTACACGTTCTTTGGTGAAAAAACTTGATTCTTAAAGTCCAAGTTCTTAGCAAAATTCCCAGTACACTATAGATGTCCAGTAAATCACAAAAATGTGATAAGAAAAATGTGTAACTAAAAGCAAAGATATCAGTGCTTAAGCTTTTAAAACTGTATAAAGAGAAAAGTGTCCCCATGTCATTTAGAAAAATTGTCTTTGGCTATTATTTTAGTAGTCAGGTGTTTTCTCCATACAGGTAATTATGGATAATAGTTTTGCCAAAATTGTCTAAATTAAGTCTTAGAGAAGATGTCCTTAGAGTGATCTCAAAAAACGAGCCTCAAGGGGTTGTGACAAGTGTGAATTTACATCTTCAGGTGTGCATATTTTAAAGAGTTTGTGTTTATGATTAGGTGATAGACATGTGCATATATATTTTTAAGAGATGATCTATATAAGACTTAGGTTTCAAATACAGGTCCAGAAAACTAAATACCTTGTAGCTTTTCCTAAAAGAGTTGCTAGATTTTTCAGATGAGCAATGTTTATGCTGCTTTCACAAATTTTAGATCTTGCTAGAGTTTTCTTATTAGTATGATTACTTTTAATGCAACCTTTGATTTTTTCCATGAATGTCATAAAAATTGCATTTTTGGAAAAAATATAAAAATAATACAAAAATAATATTGATAATGAAATCTCAACATATTCTACATTTATGTATATATTCTCCATTGACATTTTAAAATATTGATGGGGAATATAAGAGAACATTGGATACATGGAGATTTCATTATCAATAATTTTTTGTAACATAGACCCACAATCATACACTCACTATACTAGAAAGTATTCAGATTATACACAATTCTTTCTTATCAAGCTTAAATTAAGATTAGAAACTCTAAGTCAATATATTTCATAATGGAATTAGGCAGGGTTTTCACTTATATTTAAGGTCTGCTGGACTTCACTCATGCAATATTTGTTTTTATTATTTATAAGCACCCATAAATTGGCCCTCTCACAATAGAATAATACAGATATAATGAGTTGATTTGTAAACCAGTATTTTTTAAATTTTATTTTAATTTGATGCTATTTTGTTAAGATTTTGGATGTCTTACAACAAAAAATTTGCTTAGAAACAGGATGCAACATAATTTTGCTTTAATAGTTAACTAGGCATTTTTAGAAAAGTAAAAATTCATTACTGTTAATTTTTTTATTGTTAATATCTATTGCCTTTAGAAATGACAGGTCATTCGTTTTGTGCTTTGTGTGTGTACATGTGTGCACGCTATTGCTTCAATTAGATAAAGTATCACAAGTTTCAAGCTCAGAAATTGGAATTTGAACAAAAATACAATGCATATCTTTGGTAGAAATGAGAAATGATTCATCCATTTCCTATCTAGTGCATGGAAGATAAATAACCTCTCATCATTTAATATGTGGCTCATGAGATATGTATTGTGAGTGTAGCATTGTAACTAATAAGACAGGGTTCTTTTGCAGCTTTGAGTTCCCAGTAGCATCCCAGCTTTTGTGGGTACGTGAGGAATAAATTATTCCTTTGTAGGAGAATTCATTACCAGTCCCTGATAGCTCATGGCTGAATTACTTACGGGAATTACTGGAACCATATTTTTCTGAATAAAAAAAAATGATCTTTTCAAAACCAACCTTTTGCTGACATGTTTAACAACCAAATAATTGTTTGGAATATTTACTTTCTCATATGTCTTTGCCAGTCTTCCCTTTTGACTGCATTTAGGAATTTTAAAAAATGCTTTATTTTATTTGAAAGAAAATATTCCTTAATTTACTAAATGGAACTTGTTCAAATATATAGAATTTGTACCTCTCAGGCTAATAACAGGCAATTAATTTGAAAACAAAATTTGGGGTTTTAAATAATAAGCTTGTGTTTTATATTTAAAACATTCTATGATATCTTTGTCATTGTGTTTCAAGTTTAAGTTTTTGAGTTGAGGAAGATGCTCTCCTAGGTCATTCATTTCTGACCCCTAACTTGAAACTCTTACTTGTTTTCCCCTTAAAGTGTTCTGTTCCAACACCCTACATTTTTTCTATATCTCTATTCCAAAGAAATTGTTTTAGCTCCTCCCTAGTTTCATGTCCCTTTTTTCCCAGAGAGTCAGGTACCTAGCTAGCCTCCTCCACCATCTACTTAAGAGTAAAACACTACAGGGTTGCCTGGGTGGCTCAGTCGGTTAAGGCCCAGATCCTGGTCTCAAGATCATGAGATTGAAACCTGGTTAAGCATCCAACTCTTGGTTTCAGATCAGGTCCTGATCTCAGGTCATGCTCAGCATGGAGTCAGCTTGGGATTCTCTCTGCCCCTCCCCCTGCTCATGATCTCTTTCTCTCTCTCAAGTAAATAAAATCTTAAAAAAAAGAGTAAAATACTACATCCTGAGACTTATCATCTTTTACCACATGTGGCAATCTTCAGAGCAATGAATTTCAAATGCATTACTGTCTATAATATTCAAAGCAGACTCATAATTAATATAAATAATAATGTACTTTGATAAAGTTCTTATATGAATATATTTGGAAACCTATTAGCATAATTCAGATCTTTGCATATATATTTAGTCTTGGTCTCTGCTATTTGTTTTATGCAGACAGTTTTTCTTTATTCCTCTTCCAGAGTTACATGATTTAGAAGATATATTTAACAGAGCAAACACGTGTGTTAGTAAATGATGGCACAAGAATTTTCATTAGTTCACAGGATAAAAACAGAAGGCTGTTAGAGATGTATTCCACGTTCACGAGTTGGAAGACTCTATTGTTAAATGTCAATTCTTCCCATATTGACCTACAGATCTGACACAATTCCAATAAAAATTTCAGCAAATTCTCTTCTAGACATGACAAACTATTTCTAAAATTTATATGGAAAAGAAAAAGGCCAGCCAACACAATAATGAAGAAGAGAAAAAAGTTGGAAGATTTAGACTACTAGATTTCAAGATATAGTTTAAAGCTACAGTAGTCAAGCCTGTGAGGTATTGGCAAAACAACGGATACATAGATCAACAGAACAGAGTAGGAAGCCGAGAAATCAACCCATGCAAGCACAATTAACTGATCTTTGACAAAAGCAATTCAATGGAGAAAGAATAATCATTTTCTTCTGTTGATAGGTGCAGAAAAAAAAAGGTTCTTGGATGTGCATATATAAAATAATAATAGTAATAATAATAATAACCTGGATTATACATCTTATACAGTTTAACTCAAAATTGATCATAGACCTAAATGTAAAATTAAAAAAATGATTAAGCCACCTGGAAGAAAACATAAGATAAAATCTAAGTGTCCTTGGATTTGGGGATGAAATTTAAATACAATACTAAAAGCATGATCCACGAAAAAACTGGTAAGTTGGACTTCATTAAAATTTTAAAAACTCTGCTTCTCAAAAGACATTGTTAAGAGAATTAAAAGGCAAAGCACAGATTGGGACAAAGTATTTGAAAAAACATATCTTAAAAAGTACTTGTTATCCAAATTAAACAAAAAAATCTTAAAACTCAGGCATAAGAAAACAAGCAACACAATAAATAAACAGACTATATGAACAGATACTTTATCAAAGAGGATATAAAGATGACAAGTATATATGGGAAAGGCTCAATATCATTTGTTAAGTCAATGCCCATTAAAACAACTATGAGATGCCTCAATACACCTACTAGGATAGCCAACATAAAAAACTGAGAATATAAATTCCTAATGAGAATGAGAAGCAACAAGAACTTTCATTCTTTGTTGGTAGGAATGCAAAATGGCACAGCCACTTTTCAAGACAGTTTGATAGCTTCTTATAAAGCTAAAGATAGTCTTACCATATAAGCCAGGAGTCACCTTCCTAGGTATTTACCTGAACTGAAAACTTATGTACATATGTGCACACACACTCTGCCCATCAGTGTTTTTAGCAGCTTTACTCATAATTGGCAAAAACTGGAAGAAACCAAGATGTCCTTCAGTAGATGAATGATACAAGTGCACAACTGATTAAAAAAAAAAAAGAAGAAGAAGCTAACAAAGACTCCAGTCAGGGAAGACTATATAATTTATGCTTCCATTTATATGACCTCCTGAAAAATACAAAACTACAGACAGAATGAACAGATCAGTGAGCGACAGGGAGGCCTGGGGAGAGGGTGTGGATAGGTAAAGCACAAGAGGTCTTGTCAGGGCAGTTAAACTCTGCTGTATGATACCATAATGGTGACTAGAGGACACTTTATATTTGTCACCACCCATAGAACTTTACAAAAGTGTGAACCTTAATATATGCAAATTTAAAAATTATTTAGGAAGTCATGGGATCCAAGGATGGAATACAGAATGTGACAAGATAATCTAACTCATGAAAATGTATGAATGAACCTCACTGATGTGGGAGTGGGGGGGGGCAAGATGCTGACCTAGGTGATCTTGGAAATGAGTAGGATCTATAAAACTGAAGTTGAAAGAAACTGCACATAAACACTGTATTCCAGCTGATAAACTTATTCCCCAAGTAAGTACAAGTCAGCAATTCCGAAACTACCATCCCTGCAGAGAGGAATTGAACAATCAATTAAATGGATAGAGGATGGTGGGGTACTGGTTTCCCTCTGTTGGGGTGGTACTTTACAGACAATGAAGGGGAGGAGGGTAGAATGGTTGATGTGATAATGGATTATAGATGGAGAAATCAGTGTGAATGCATAGCTAGCTTAATATAGATACCAATTAATAGACACAGATGTAGATAGATATACAGATTGATATTGAGATTTATAGATATACATACATACATACGAATTAGTACATATGCATATATTTTCTTGCTCTGTCAAATGAGAGGGGCCAGAAGCAATCACATTCCAGTATCAATGAGGATACCAAGCACCCAGATCTTGATTTTCAGTGCCATTCTCCAATAAAAGGAACCAGGATTCCTTAGAGAAATGATGATTCTAAAACTGGGGCAGAAGATTTACAAGATAAGCCTGATGCATCCTTGAGTCCCAGAAAGTTAAGGAAGTACTTTAAAACACCCTGCAATGATGAGGGTATTACAAAAAGAAACAGGACAACTAAAGCTCTCCCAGTGGCCAGAACTGGAACAATTAGAGCAACAAAGTAAATAAAGCAGTAAGAGATTATAACCCAAACTATAAAATCAATATTCATGTGCTCATACAGATATAAAGAATTGGTTACATAAATGGGGCGAATAGACAGATTTCCCATGCAGAACCATTCCAGGTAATATGTAGATACCGTTCCTTCAAAAAAGGTGGGATGTAATCCCTCCCCCCCACCCACTTAAATGTGGCCTGCACATAATAACTTCATTCCAAAGAGTAAGTATAGTATGGAAAGGGTCTGCTTTACAGTGGAAAAACCTAACAAACTCTATCTCAGCTAAGTAATTAAGATTAATACCAGTAGTGGCAAGTCATACTGATAGTATGTATCTTAGATACCAAGTGATAAGAACAACATTTTACTTGTGTGATCTTCCTCTCCAAAACCCATAATGGCCAGTGTAATCATGAGAAAAACATCAGACCCATCCCAATTGATGGCCATTCTACAAAACATTCTATAGCATTCCTCAAAACTGTCAGGGTCATCAAATGGAAGATAAGTCTGAGAAACTGTCACAGCCCAAAGAATCCTAATGAGACATAATGACAAAATACAGTAAGTAAGCTGGATGGGATGCTGGGACAGAAAATGAATCTGGTAAAACTTAAGGAAGTCTGAATAACTATCGGGCATAATAATGATGTATGAATATTGCTTTATTAATTGGGACGAATTAATAACACAGGTAAGATGTTAATAATATAGGATTCTGGTCATTGGTGATAGGAGAAATGAAATATAAGGACTCTCTGTACTATGTTCACAACTTTCCTATAAATCTAAATCAATTCTGAAATAAAAAGTTTATTTAAAAAAGATGCTGCAAAATCTTATACTGGCATATAACAAAATGGGAGAGGAGAAGTGAGGTTCTTTATCACCATCTTTCTTACACTTCACTCCAGATTGGCATCTGCTACTTGTAAAAAACTGAGTAAAAGTCAAGACTAACATGACAGATATCAGTTCATTGTGACTAAATAAGGAAAGCTTTAAAAATAAAAAGAGTAAGAGATGATACAGTGAATGGAGAAGAAAAAATATTCCAAATTTCGCGATTCTGGAATGATGTAAAAGGTCAATTTCCTTCTCTCTTACCACTTGCTATTTAAAATTCCTTGGTTTTCCAAAAAAATTATTCAATTAAACCACAGGCATGAAGTAAGGTTATAAAGAACAGTAACCTGAAGAAAAGTGAGTGTACATAGCAACCAGTTAATAAATAATGTATAGCACCACACTTTTCAAAATGCTCTCTGATATTTCATCTCAACTGGTCATCACAATATTCTTCTGTTGCAGTATCCTATTTTCAGGGTATGTCAAGCTAAATGTGACATAATACATGTGGAATATATGGGACTTAACTTCAAGGATTTATAAAAAGCCTGTACGAATTAGCATAGCATATTTATTTATAAACATCACCCATCCTCTGCATCTTATGATGTAGATAGATTTATGAGGACACAGGTCCTCATAAAATTCTCCATCCATAGTCCCGTTGGTAATATTGATTAACCTCTGTCAGTCCCTACTTCTCACAGAAAGAACAGAAATGCTAAAGAAATGCCTTGGGATTTCAAGGCTATCATTAACATTTATAGGACAAGAGGTGAAGGAGCTAGCTAGCAATTATCAATGCATGGCTCCACATCTCGATCAAGAACCTGACTTTTTGGACCATCTACCATGCATTTCTGCCAGCCACACACACTCCCATAGTCACAGTGAGGGTGTAGGTTTCAGCGTGTTTCAGCTGGTGTCATGTACATGCTATGTCAGATGCAGGAAAAATGCAGTCATGGCACAGCCAAATCAGACTCACAAATCCTTATTAATTTTGTGATACTCAATTCTTTTTTCACTATTTGTAGAAAGAAGAATCAGGACTACAGGCACTCTAATTATAGAATGATAGAATTACATGCTAAGAATCATTGAGTAGATGTCTTTTACATGAATAACGAAGATCAACAAGGATACAGAATCTGGCCCAATTCATACAGGGGTTAACATTAACAGAAATCATAACCCTATCTCTTCACTGTTTTGTAAAATAAATTTTCTACTACTTCTTTAAATGTTGCACAAAGTTCAATCAGAGAAAGATGATTATCATAAGGCTTCACTCATATGTGAAATATAAGAAACAGTGCAGAAGATCACAGGGGAAGGGAGGGAAAACTGAATGGGAAGTCATCAGAAAGGGAAAAAAAACATGAGAGATTCTTAATCACAGGGAACAAACTGAGGGGTTGCTGGAGGAGAGGGAGGTGGGGGAATGGGGTAACTGGGGGCATTAAGGAAGGAATGTGAGGTAATGAGCACTGGGTGTTATATAAGACGGATGAATCACTGATCTCTACCTCCCATATATTCCACATAATTATATGTTAATTAACTGAATTTAAATAAAAAGTGAAAAAAATGAAAAAGAAATAAAAGCAGCTCTATTAGCAGAAAAATAAATAAATGTTACACAAAATGTGTAGTGATAATAATGAAGGAAGAATATTTTTCTTCATACAGTATTGTGAGTTTGGGTTTAATCCATCATTACAGTTTGGTTTACCTTATGTTTAACAAACAGTGTTGAAGATACAAAAAAAAAAAGACAACAATAATTTAAATATTATACCCTATCCTCAGCTACTTAATACCAAAATTAGCCATGTAACTTCTATGTTGCTTTCTTTACATTGTTGAGAATTTTAAAAACCACTTTTATTATTATTTTTTTTAATTTTAGGAACTTTACTTGTATTTTTCTGTTTATATCAGGTTTGACAGTTATCTTTACCTCCTATGGCTTGAATTACTTTGCATAAACATACATTTTTTCCAACGCCTAAGTTGAGATTCAAGTCAAATAATTATTCTTAAAAACAAAACTAGCATTCTGCTCTTATCGATTAAAACAAGAACGCTTGTGCTTATTAAGTGTAGAGTTGCTTTGTTGCCTTAGACTGAATTTTAGAAATGGGTTAATCATGCTTTGGATTTTGGAAAATACATTTATCCACATTTATGGGAACATTCTTCCTGAAAATAATAGTCATGTTCATCTCTTAGATATCAGTATAGCATAGTACAGTAGACTGTAAATAATTTGAAAGCATTATCCTAAAATAGTACATAGAAAAAAAATCTAAAATGTAAAATTTGCAAGCTTTGTCTTAATTGGTCAGGATTTTGAGAAAAACAGCACAATTTATAAATCAAAAATATAAGAGTTAAAAATATTGAACCTCCTTATTATATCAATCTCTTTCAACTTCTCCCAGAAAGCACCTATGAAACACGTGATTTTTCTTCAGAGCTGTAGCCCATAAAATAATTGAACTTTTCAGGAGGCAGCATGTCTGCTCCTTGCTTAGCAGCAAATCTGAAGGTTCAAGGAGGTGATAAACAATCATCTGCTTCTTAAAGAGTTTATTTTTAAAACTTGTTTCCTCTCCTCTTCTTTCTTTTTATCAACCCCGAACACAAGATAAGCAAATCACATAAAAACCCCACAAAATAAAAATCAAATAATTATCATAAATGAGACATGCAGATATTACCAACTAACCTCACAAAACAATGCATTGTTTCTTTAAACTATTCATTTTACTAGAGTCATTTTTATATTTGCTGCTTTATTAAGCTGTTTGCATTCTGAAGAACCTGAGAAATTTTATTTTCCATACTTGACTTTCACAGCTTCATAAAAGAAAAATAACATTTGTCTTACCTTCCTCAGGAGAATTTTTTTAAGTGCCATATTTCTTGATATTTTAAGTGTGTTTTTGCCCAATCATGCGTCACGGTTTTAGCATCTTTACATCTGCCAACAGATCAGCTTTTTACCTTTCAAAGATCCTAAACTATACTTTTTTAAAAAATATTTTTTAAAAGATTTATTTATTTTAAAGAGAGAGAGAGAGAGAGCAAGTGCAGGAACACAGGGAGGGGCAGAGGGAGAGAGAAAATCCCAAGGAGACTCCTGGCTGAGCATGGAGCCCGCTGCAGGGCTCCATCCCACAACCCCGAAATCATGACCTGAGCCAAAATCAAGAGTCGGATGCTTAACCAACTGAGCCACCCAGGTGCCCCCCTAAACCATCCTTTTATATATGAACAACTTCATGGCTAGATAAACCATTATTTCAAGTTTACGTGTAACTTTGGTTTTTATTTAAGGGACAAGTTTGCTTCATAAAAAATGGTATTCAGAACTGGTAGAGGTAATGAGTCCCAGAATTATGAAGCAAAGAATTCCAGACAAAAGCAAGCTTTCAAGGTATTACAATTCAGTGATTCTTAAGACGTTCTGAATAACAGCCTCCTTTGAGAATCCGATTAAAAACTATGTTCTCTCTCCCAGAAAACCATGCAGGTCAACACATTTTTGCATGCAGTTCCAACACATTTGAAGCACACCCTGGAAGTCTATTCATCAACCCCAGGTTGTAGAATTTGGGGTATTGGTCAAGTTCCTCATTTTTAGACAAAGGAACATCGTTCCTCACAGGTTAAATGGCTTCCCAAGGTTAAGCTGCTAGTCACAGTTAAAGGTGGGACACACACAGGTTTCCCGAAACCAGCACTTTTTCTGTTATGCCCAATATTATAATGATAGTCAACTAGAAAGAAGCATTTACAAAAATTAAACCCACTTTACAACTTTAGGTTGTGTTCCATTATAATAAAGTACACCTAGTTTCATCACTGCATGTTTCATTACAAGAGATAATTGTGTAGAGATCCTGATTCCCCAGTGGGTTTAACTGCCCCTGATACAGAGCAGCTGCTCTGTAAATGTCTCTTGAATTTCAAATGAATGGACCTGCTTTGGCAAGACTGTTGGAAAACGGGCTCAAGTGTACTGCTACAGAAGATGATAGTTTCCCTGAGAAGCCAGGAGTTTAAAGAGTAAATCACATCAGGAAGAATTAAATAGGTGTGAAGATGTTAGCTTATGGTCAAGAAAGCCTCCCCTCCATGAGATTAATTTTCTTCTCCCATATATTGATTCACAGAATTGTTGGAGACTACAGAGTAATATAATCCAAATTCATGTCCAGTGCGCTCTGAGAAATTCCATCCCATCTGAACCAATACAGCAATGCGGGTTTAGGTCATGGAGAGATGGAGAGGTAACTTTGCCTCAGTATGTGATTTTGGTTAGAAAGTCCATTCTTATATTGAACAAGTATCATCTTTACTATGGACTTCACTTACTTGCCTAAATTCTTCCACTGAGACCAAACATACAGAAAAAATTCCTTTATTCTGTGTCTCTGCCTCCCTCTCTACTCTCTCTCTCTCTCTCTCTCTCTCTCTCACACACACACACACACACACACACACACACACACAAAGCTATGGTATTTGGAATTATTCTGTGGTTCATTTTCCAAATTTACAGCAAGTTATTTTAAAATCTTACCTTCTTTGAACACAATTCAGTGACTTTTCCTCATGACTTTGCTTTTCTCAACTATGCTCCTTGGTTTGATTTTCTCTTTCTCATCTTTTTTTTATTTTACCTTCCAATTTTATTCTCATCCCCTCTTACTTTCACAGACCCTCCACCCTTTCCCTTCTCCTTCTTTTGCTATGTTGAAAAAACAACAACAACACTGGTGATCATTCATGAAATGAGATGGCAATTCTGATGTCTGCAGCTAGAATTATAAATTGAGTCGAATCCTTCAAAAGATCTTGAACAAAATGTGTGAGTGCTAATTTTCTTTGGGGGAAAGGAAACAGGGGGAGAAGGGAGTCAGCAAATTAAGTTTTTGAGCAAGTTATTGCTACAGGCACCTGAAGAACTTTGGAACACAATCCCACTGGACAACTCTGGAGACCATGGAGGCTATGTCTTAGTGTTATCCCCACCGAAGAGCAAAGGAAGTAGAATATTTATCCAGAATGCTGTCAGTCATTGATCAAGCCTGCTCCCCAGTGATACAAACGGCTGGCATTACTGTCTGCCCTTTTGATAAGCCAGATTCCTGGGCCAGAAAAGCTTTTAGAAAGAGTCTCAGGTGCTTCCAGTTGGAATGTACAGGAATGGTGTGTGCAGACGAGATATGAGTGAGGCACCAACAGCACCTGCAACAAATTACTTCCTTACTATATTCTAGAACTTGTTTAATATGTAAGTGAAACTTGACCTCCAATGCAACATAGACTTTCATATCTTATTTCTATATTTACTGTTTCATTGAGGAAATCCCTTGGCCCCTCTGACTGGCTCTGCTACGTACACTGGTGGATCTAGTGATTTATAAGGAGGTCCAGTGGTCCTTGTGCCTATTCAGGGGCATAACTGGCAAAACTCAGAAGTGACATTTCTAGTTTTACCCTGGCCTGGAAACAATGTGCAAAGAATGGGTCTTGCAGTTGTACGGACCTAGTTTTTCAGCTTAAATTTGGTTAATGATGGTGGACTCCAGTGCAACTTACCTAATTTCTTTTCAGCCTCAGTGTCCTCATCTTTTAGAAAGAGGTAATAATAGAACACACTTGTTTTTAGCACGAACAGAGACCAAGTAAAGCAAGCAGAAAAACACAATTTTGGTACTTAGTAGATGTTCAACTCTTGGTGGTTACTTCCATCAGCCCCATGCCCCTCTACCTCAAATCACCAAGATTAGGATTTTACAACAGATAGAATTAAAATAGTAACATTTGGCTGTCACTTTTCTAAATTAAAAAAGGTCTCATTGTATTTTCTTTTATTATATGTGTTCTTATAATCTGAAATATGGATATAGACCTTAGTTGGATGTGAAGAATGGTGGATAGAAAATTAAAAAGAAATCACCAGGTTTTTTATTTGTATGATAATGGCCACACTTCACTGGTTTCTGCAACGCTCCCCTCCTGAACTTCAATTTTTCCAGGTCACTCAAGTGTGTGGTATTTTATAACTTTAAAATTGTTGTAGTAAATTGCAATTGAGCCTAGTTTTCTTCTCCAGTATGACTATACATTGTAACAGGCCATATTGACTTACTGTCTTTTTTACAGGAATGTAGAGAAACAGATGGCACAACATACAAGTCTATAGGTTTTATATTTAGCTGGATGGATACAATAGAACGGGGTAAATCCCCAGTAGACATGAGTGTGGTCCTTTTCTCCATCACTGCGTCACCTCTGCACACCTGAGGAGCAATCATATTCCCTATATACTCTTTTTTCCTGATGTTTCAGGTTTCTCTGTTCTATTTTAAGCTGCCTAGGTAGAAAAATTTTTACTAAGTTTCCTAATCAACTTTGTCCATGAACTTACAGAATCAGTGAAATTCATACTTTGCCAACACTTATATATGTTTCCTTAACTTCTAATTTAGGAGGCACATAAACACAGCTTATGTAAAAATAAAGTCTTTCTTTTTTTTAAGATTTTATTTATTTATTTGAGAGAGAGAGAATGAGAGATAGAGAGCTCGAGAGGGTAGAGGGTCAGATGGAGAAGCAGACTCCCCGCTGAGCAGGGAGCCCGATGCGGGACTCGATCCCGGGACTCCAGGATCATGACCTGAGCCGAAGGCAGTCGCTTAACCAACTGAGCCACCCAGGTGCCCAAAAATAAAGTCTTTCTATAGACTACAGCCCATAGCTTAATCAGTTATTGGTCAATTTACTTTTTTTTACATCGTGACCATTTAAATAGTTTTAAAAGAATCTCTAATTAGCAGGAAATAGAAGGTTAACTACAGTAAAAACAAAAAATTATACTAATGTATTGCTTTAAAATTAAATGGGATTTACGGGATATCATAATAAAAGCTTAAAATATATTTAAGTATACAAAAGGGAGACTAGCAACTGAGAAATAAATGTTATTCCATGATGATAACAGAACAAAGTGTCTACAATCCAAAAACATTATAAAAGAAATGAATTACTTCTTTCTTTACAGTCAATGATTTTAGGAAAATATCTACCTTCTACTTGTTTCTTAGACATATAGGTTAGAGATCTAAAATTTATTCAATAGAAAAATGTAAAAGGTAAACTGAATGGATCCATAAAGATCATCTAATCTATATTCATTTTTGGTCCAAAATGATAGTCACAAACCACTATTACCACCAAGCATGTGTTATATAGCTAGTTCAAATGGAGAGATTTTATAAGTATAAAATATACCCTGAAGTTGGAAGACTTAATTTTAAAAAGTCAAATATTCCACTAAATTTTTATATTGCTTTTATGTTCAAATGATATTTTATATATACTAAATTGAGTAAAATGTATTCATAAAATTAATTTTATCTTTACTCAGTTTTGAATGTGGCTACTAGAAATTTAAAATAATAATATTTTAAATAATAGATTAAATACCATATCCCAGAACAGGCTGCAAACAAGAGATTTCAAAATGAGCCTCCGAGTACATGAAGGATGGCTGCTCAGGAGATGCATCCAGTGAGCTTGCTTATTTACAAGATGGTCCAATTCTGACATTTGTGTTTGCAGCTACTACTCTACAGAGCTCAGCATAAAGCTTGGAGCCCTTATCTGATACAATAATGATGACGTCTTATTTTTGTGCAAGAAAGTGTTAAGCACATATTTGTCCTCCTGACTCATCTGTGAATAAGAATACTCTTTTCTATGTCATAACGAGCAGGGAACAGGGAAGTTTGAACAAATTCTCATAGTGAGACATCTGAAAGATGATTTTGCAAACAAGACTAGTTCTGTTTGGACTGAGGACCACACAGGTCTCCCTGAGATGCCAGGCAGGGCAGGTCGGCTGGAACGCAGGGCTATCTATGCTGAAGGCAGCGTACATATGAAAACCACTGCCTTTGTGTAAAACCCGCCTAAAGTTTTACGAGACGGTGTAATTTAAGTCACGCGTTCTCTTGCCTAGTTTTACTGGCAGCCCTTCCCATTGAAGGGAGAAACAGCATACAAAAGAGAAATTTCCACTATTACTCTGAAGCATCTATCTTAAACATATATAAGAAGTGTCCTTCATGGAAAAATGTAAAAATTAGAGTGCCATAGGATTCCTATTTCAGTAACCATGCATCTGCTTTCTTTCTCCTCAGATATTTCCAACAGTAGGCCTCAATTACTTCCACATCGGAAGGGGCTGCAAATTTTAAGAAGTACTAGGTGTTCTTTCCCCTTCCACAGCATTTCTACAAATAATGGAATAAAATATTTTTCCAACGAACGCCTTAGTGGTTTATTAACTTTTAAACCAAAATACATAAGTAGCTTTGCTTATAGATTCACAAGTATCATTTTAATACTCCTTAAAATAATTAAAAGTTTTATTGGCAATTCTGCTTCCATTTTTGATGCTCTTTTAGCTTGTTTTAAATTCCTGATTCAAATCCCAGAGGTTGGAACTTTCTCATTTACATTAATATACTTTCTTCTTAAACATATAAGAGACTCACTAAATTAATGTGTAAACAGCATCGGGGCACCTGGGGCTCAAGGCAAGAACATAATTACTCTGGAGAGAGAACATTTTCAGAACATATTCTAATTCAAAATAGGTTTACCTGCTAATGTGCTAACAGATGACTAGCACCGTTTCTAGGAGCACTACTTGACTTAATATGTTCAGAGACCAGACTTATGTTGAAAATAACTAAGACCTTTTAGGGTCTAGATTTGCAGGAATCAAGATTATTTTGGAGGAAGATACTAATTAGGAGGGAAATGAGACCATGTCTCAAAAACAGGATTTATAATATGGATGAAGTCTGAGATAATAATAGGATGTTGCAATCAAGTTAACTACCTTTACTAATGCTGAATTTACTGGGATTTTTTGCCCTTGACTCTGAAGCTGACAATATCTACCTAGAGTATCACAGTCTTTTAAATCTTGCTATACCTTAAGCATCACCACACCTCACGCCAAAATCGAACACACAAATGGGCACAAGACAAAGCCAGTCTTCATATTTAGACACCCACACGTCCTCCGTACCTCTCAGACTTGAATCTTTTCTCCCCTGCCGCATCAAGTCTTCCAAAACTGCTCTACCTGGGCGCTCCCCATGTTCCAGATCTTTCCAATCTCTTGATTTCCATATATATAGATAGATAGATAGATAGATAGATCCTTCCCCCCAATGACCTGCTTTCTGCTAGGAGACAATTAATCTGAAAATAAACCCATTTAAATGTGTGAATGGGTATGCAGAGTCCACATATCTCTAGGCGTGTTAATTTAATAAGTATTATCTGACGATGATATATTTTTCAGTAATCCTATTTTTTTCTCAATTTTAGCAGTGCATAGGACCCACCTGAAGATCATAGTTTAACAGATATAGAACCTTTACTGGACATAAAAATCACCTGGAGGTCTTGTGAGGTCTTGTGAAGTCTCAGATTGCCAGACTCCACCCCCAGAGTTTCTGATTTGCTAGGTCTGGGGCAAGGCCCACCTTTTTACAGTCCTAATATGCACTCAGATTGTGTTGTGGCTGCTGGTGGAGGAAAGCATGCTTTGAGAACCACCGACGGGTCTGCATTTAAATTTACGAGATCTCCGGCTGACTCCTATATTAGCCAGTATTATGGTAAACTTTCCTAATCACATGTAGGAAGTCCTGTAGTGGGCATTCCTGAACTAGGCCATGTTAAATGTATTTGTTGTTGTTCTTAGGGGCAGAAACTTTGTTTTTCTCAAAATGTAACACATATCACACACTCAGGGATAATTCTGTTCACTTGTACATTTTTTTTTAATAAGATTTATTTAATTGAGAAAGAGCGAGGGAGATTGAGAGAGCTCGCATGAGCGCACGGGACAGGGCAGGGCAGAGGGAGACGGAGAATCTTAAGCAGTCTCCACACCCAGCAAGGAGCCTAAGGTGGGGCTCAATCTCACAACCCTGAGGTCATGACCGGAGCTGAAATCAAGAGTCAGCTGCTTAACCGACTGAGCCACCCAGGAGCCCCCACCTGAACGTATTTCTTAACCAACTACTATTTTCTATTTCCTCCCCCCACCCCCGCTTTTCACATTTTATTGGCTCAGGGGAGGGGCCTCCTCCATGTCACCAGAGGTGCTCACAAGTTCCCCAGCCACTCCAAGCTCGGGGCCTGGGGGTCCTGGGCGTGGCTGGGCACGTCGGGCACGTTCCCATCATCTCGGAGAGGTACTGGATAGTTGTAGGGCGTGGCCTGGTTGATCATGCCGGCATATTTGAAGGGGCTGAGGGTGGGCAGAATTAGAGCGAGGCCCCTGATGGTGAAGGACGTGACCAGCACCAGCTCCTTGGCCCAGGCATCCTTGAGGAAGGTGGCGAGTCTCCCAGCCATCTTGGTCACAGCGACCCTATTTTCTATTTCTGGACAAACTTCTATACCATGACCAAAAAAATCTCTGATCTATAGAAGCCATATCATCTTAGGTATGTGAACAAAAATTATGTACTAGGCTTTCTTCAAAGAGCTCAAATGTTTTAATTTCATCACGACATTGATGGCAAATAGATTGAAATTTAATTTTCAAATGCAGATTGTATGGATCCATAATCACAATATTCACAGCAGAATATTATGACATTATAATATCAGGGTAGCACATCAGGAAACTTATTTTCAGGATGACCCTTGGATCTTGTGAAAAAAATTGTGAAGTCCCATTTGTGAGTGAGAGACAATACCTCACAATCGCAAAACCATCAAATGTGAATAAATGCTGCTTTAGCTATGGGGTGGGCCAAGTACAGGAAATGTATTCACCTTACCATAGAGAAGACAAAATAACACCAGCTGATCAACAGAATAAAATGCATGTGAGGGGCACCTGGGTGGCTCAGTCGGTTAAGCCTTTGTCTTTAGCTCAGGTCATGATCCCAGGGTCCTGAGATCAAGTCCTGCATCTGGCTCCCTGCTCAGCAGGGGTAGTGGGGTGTCTGCTCCTTCTTCTCCCTCTGCTCCTCCTGCCTGCTTGTGTTCTCTCTCAAATAAATAAATAAATAAATAAATAAATAAATAAATAAATAAATAAATCTTTAAAATAAAAATACAAATAAAAAAAGCATGTGAGTGTAGCACTAGATACTTTTTGATGAAGATCTCTGACCATGGAATGAAAAGCTAATTTAATCAGTGTGGTGAAGAGTGAGTCATATGAGGCTAAGGAAGTAAATGAGACTTTTGAGAATCAGTAATAACTCTGAGTAACAGCACCACAGTTTTTGATGGTTCCTAAATATGAGTACTCTGGGGAAACAAGTTCTATAGCATATTTATTTTATTACAACTTTTTCCCCCATCTTAGGAACTTAATTTTAATTGAACAAAATTCTTTTTTTTAAAAGATTTTATTTATTTGAGAGAGAGAGACAGAGAGATTGAGAGAATGAATGGGTGGACTGACAGAGGGAGAAGCAGACTCCCTGTGAATCAGGGAACCCGAGGTGGGACTCCATCCCAGGACCCTGGGATCATGACCTGAGCCAAAGGCAGTCACTTAACCAACTGAGCCACCTAGGCGCCCACCTAAAAAAAAAAAAAAAAAAAAAATCTTAAAAAGAAATAATTTTAATTATTTGTGCAAAAAACAGACTGCAATCTGACCATTTTAGGAGAAAGTTAAAAAGTATATATATTACAAGTTGTTGAGAGAGTGGAAATTTAAAAAGTAAAATCACCCATAGGAAAAAAAAGAGGGGGGAGAGAAGGATTAATATTGAGAAATAAAGATATAAGTGGAAATAGAGCTTATAAAATAAATTGGAAGGAATCAACAATTTACACTAAAAGCCTTTAAAAATACCCAATAGGTTAGAGGCAATGCTTGAGGGACAAATGAAAATAAGTGGTAGAAATTTTATTAGCACATGGGGCGCTTGAATGGCTCAGTCAGTTAAGCATCAAACTCTTGATTTTGGCTCAGGTCATAACCTCAGGGTCGTGAGATTGAGTCCCAGGTCGGGCTCCGTGCCGAGCATGGAGCTTTCGCTTAAGATTCTCTCTCTCCTTCTGCTTCCCTCTCCAACCCCCCTCCACTCTATCTCTCTCTCTCTCTCTCTAAAAAAGAAATTTTAATAGCACAAAAAGACAATTTTTATACTTACATCAATTATTCTGAGTAGTATATTCTATAAGAGAGATATGAGGAAAAATACATTGTCTCATGACTACCCAACTGTAGACCCAACAATACACTTCATTTTATACAAAGGAACAAACTTCACTGAAGCTTGTAATCTGTACTGTCATTATTAACTCAATGAAAAATTTTACTTTCTCTTGACCAGCTGACTCACACAGACTTTCATTCTAGGGAAGAGAATTAAACTTGTTTATTCACAGTTAATTCAAATGGATCTGTGTTATTAACTGCATTCATTCAACACATATCACATTAACATTAGATACTGTACTAAATCTTTCTTCTACAAAGAAATGCATAAGCATGTGCCCTGGCCTTAAAGAGTTTTGACCCTGGCAAAGGGAACGATATATTTGCACAAATACCTTCAGTAAGGCTGCATATGGTATTTGAGTGATACCGATGATAAGGGACAGGAAGGAGAGAATCTATCCCACTGAAATGATCAAGAAATAGTTTACAATGGAGATGCCTTTTCAACTTAACAGTAAAAGATGGAAAACATGAAGTGTAGGTCAACATAGCAATAACACTTAGATCTGGATGCTATCCCAGGGGATTTTTAGGTTCTTTGAATGTTTCTGCATTTTCTGTTTTCTTTTTTTCTTTTTTAAAGATTTTATTTATTTGACAGAGAGAGACACAGTGAGAGCGGGAACACAAGCAGGGGGAGTGGCAGAGGGAGAAGCAGGCCTCCCGCAGAGCAGGGAGCCCGACGTGGGGCTCGATCCCAGGACCCTGGGATCATGATCTGAGCCGAAGGCAGACGCTTAATGACTGAGCCACACAGGCGCCCCAGCATTTTCTGTTTTCTTTAAGCAAATATGTCATTTTTATAAAATGAAGAAAATAATAGATCTCATGAAAGCAAATAAAGGAAACAAGGGCAAGGTAAACTCTAAGGGAAAAATTAGGAGACTCTGTTAATTTCTAAGATTTTGGAAGTGTAGAGAAAGCGAAGTATTATGTTTGGATAAAAAAATTGTAACAAAATATTGAGAAATATTGAGTCCATAGATGATTTGAAAAGAAAAGGGACATTTCTAGTGTTAGGCCTGCTGAGTTTAGGTGATGCCCACTAAGGGGCCATCCACCGAGGCTAAAAACAACACTAAGAAGAGAAGTCAGGGTGGGGCTAGCAGGAAACACAGGTGTGATCATCAGAATCATGGGACATAATTAATATTTGAGATAAATCCAGAAAGATCTTGAAGATTGAACACTGGGAAACACTTCCGCAGCTGATTAAAATCTGACCTAATTTATGTTTACAATTAACTCAAAACCTGACAGACTATAAATGTTTCTATTTTTTTCTTCCTGTAGGACCAACTAATACTGACCTAATAACAATTTTAGAAACCTTTTGATTAGAAGGGAAATGTACCTTTGTCTCTTCCTTTCTTAAAATAAAGAACACAGGGTGTTATGCACAAACAATGAATCATGGAACACTACATCAAAAACTAATGATGTAATGTATGGTGATTAACATAACAATAAAAAATTAAAAAAAAGAAAAAATAAAGAACACAAACAGTACTGTGTATTTAACCATAAATTCCTCATAATAGTAAAATAAGAAGCCTGACCTTAGCGCTGGTACAAACTGCTTTGCTGGATAGTCTATGGCTACACCAAAGAGCAGACAGTTTTCAGCATGATCACATTTAATTTCTGCACTGCGTAACTGAGCAAACTCCATGAAATTACGACAGCTCCTTGACATCATGGACACTCACCAGCTAATTATTCACTCATTGAGAGGAAACGAGTGTCAGCTGCCAGAAAATAGAAAGAATGAGGTCTAAAACGTATGAGACACTGCCTTAAAATGATGGTAAGTCATTTCAAGTACTCAATCTCAGGCACCTGCTGGTTTTGTTTTATAATTCCTAAAGCAAAATAAGTGGGTTTTGTTGAATGAAAAGATTCTATTTTTGCTTGTTGAATTAAACATTTGAGGTCAAAATAACAGAATAGGTTCCAGATGATCATGTAATAGAGGTAAAACACAAAAGCCAAGGCTGTATGTATGTATGTATGTATCATCTATTATCTCCCTACTTATCTATCCAAGCCATCTATCTACCTACCTACCTACCCACCTATCATATCAAAGATTAAACTTACCACCACGCTAGGTGTAACTAACTAAATCAACAGAATATGGTAATATGACTGATATTTTTCAATTTTCTCAATAACAAACAATAATATTCTAATGTGTTTACAGAATTGATACTGCATAATTTGAAAGTCTCAGTTGTCTATCACAAGTAATTTTTATATCACCTAATTCCTTCCAAACAGTAAAGTTTGATGACTACTAAAATAATCTACATGAGAATTTCTTGGTGTATTATGCAAGAGTCCACTCAGAAATTATGTATACATAGTCTTTCTGACCTGTTTTATTCATGTCATTCAGGTTCAGATGACCATTTTCTCACTTTCCACAAGATCACATAACTTTTATATAAGTATTATCTATAATGATAAAGCACACATAAAATATAATACAAAGTTGAGAGGAAGAAGATTTGTAATATGATTCATTCTAATTATTCTATCACACTCATTCATATTTATAGGCAGAATAATACTAATTATATTAATAATAATTATACCAAAATAGTAAATGGTTGAATGCCAACAATGCATTTAGCATTTTAGCAGATTTACAACTGCAATCAGATCTGCTTCCAAAAATGTATATATAAATACTAATGCTCTAAGTAAATCAGCGGTTTACATCGAAATGGATCCTAGGGAATAAAAAAAGCTGATGATATTACTGCTCTCCATATTTCACTTTTCTCAAGTCAGTTGAAATCTGTATGCTCAACATATATGTTGAACATTAAACCAAATTCTATAGATTTATAACCTGTGGAAGAAGCCTGCTCACCTCTAAGACCTTTTTCAACAACATCCATGACAGATAATCACTGCCTTCTGCCTGATCACCAGCAGTAAGATCCCACCAACTATTTCACTATGCCAGTTTTTCAAGAATGCTCTCTCTAAAATCCAAGTTACATCTACCATACTTTGCTCTGAGTTCTTTTTTGAGTTTTAGTAATAATAGCAAAAATAATATTTAAGCATAATTACTATCATGTATCTATCATATTGCAATCTTCAAAATATTTATGATAAACCCTCATAGCTCTCTAAGTTTCTGGCTCCACATTGAATATCTGTAGTTGATTTTTGCCATAACTTGGCCTTGAGACTCTTACCATCTTAGATTCTATTTTTGTGTATAACTCATAACTAGATTAAGGGCATTAGTATAGTTTGGATACTGGGAAACACCACAAGGTGGTTAAAATTTTGGCCTTTGGAGTCAGATAGTTAGATCTGATCTAGGACAAGTCGCTTAACTTCTAAGTCCATTTCTTCACTGGTGACTTGGAAATAAAGAAATAATTAGTAGTACTACTAATGATTAATAATAATAATGATGATGATACCAGCCACCTGATAGTATTAGGGTATGGAACAAATACAATAATACATGAAGCACTCAGCAAAATCCCTAACCATATAGATGAAAATAAATATAGAAATAAGACATGGTCCCTGCCTCCATGAAGCTTTCACATTAGAAAGGAGACAAAGCCATCACAAATAATAATGTAAAGTAGGATTACTGAAGGGAAGTTATAGCAGCATTTAAAAATTTATGTGTTTTACTAAATTAGATTTACTTGTACACTTCTCTAAGTGCAGAGCCCCATGCTTGCATAGATAGGTTTTAAGATTTAAGTTATACAATGTGGTTCTATTTTCTCAGACTTTTAATGCATTTGGAAATTGAAGACAGTGGCAAGATTATGTTGTCATATGAGAAAGACTAAGGAGACAGGGCATGGGGATCTAAAAGGCTTCCAAGTTGGAATCACCCTTGTGATGTTTATAATATTCCTTAACTCTTTCATAATATTGTATAATCTTTAACACTTCAAACTTGAAAATTTTCATCTACACTCTCTCTTCCATATTATTTGGAACATAATGAATAAATAAGACTCCTGCCAGGAGTGATTCTTAATAGATCCTCTGTAACATTTCTTCACTTCCTGAAATAAATTGTTCTATTTTGTGTATTTCTTTTTTTTTTAAGATTTAATTTATTTATCTGAGCGAGAGAGTGAGAGACAGAGAGCACGAGAGGGAAGAGGGTCAGAGGGAGAAGCAGACTCCCCACTGAGCAGGGAGCCCGATGCGGGACTCGATCCCAGGACTCCAGGATCATGACCTGAGCTGAAGGCAGTCACTCAACCAACTGAGCCACCCAGGCGCCCATTTTCTTAATCAGTGAAATTTCAATTTTAACTACAGAGGGCAATATGTTTATTTAATATTTAACACTGGTATGACAAAAACTTTTGAAGTGGTGACTTGTCAACTGCAATGAGAACAAGAGATCCATCTAATTAATCTCCTTTTCAATATCAAGTTAACTTTTTTTTCTGGAAACGTAAATTGGAGAAAATTGGAAGTCAGGGTGTGAAAAACAGAAGCAGTGTCTCCTTGTGTTCTTTACTTTGCTATCATTGTATCCCTTGTTTCCCTCTGCACATATGGTGACCCCTTTGCAACATTTGGTGCTGTTGAATACCTACATATGCTTTAAACTACTTCCTCCCTCAACATGTCCAATCTAGGTTCTCATTACTCTTCTTGCTTTCACATCTTTCCAGGGAATATAGCCAAAAGCTCATTCTTTGGATCTTAGTTCTTTTCCCTACATAACCACATATAATCTTAGATTCCTCTGTGCAAATTAATATAAACTTTTTTTTTGCCTCAAACACAATTTCCATGCTGTGCGTATGACATATGTCACGCATGACACTTCAAATTCATTATTTTCCCCCAACTCCCCAACAGTTTTGATACCATTCTCTCCATCCTCCCCAAATAAAACATTTGTCTTCACCTCCAAGTTTCTGTTGATTTTTGCTTTGAATGATTTGCATATCCATCTTAACTCTATCTTTTTGTTTTCCATCTTGGTTCTGTCTTTAAAATTATAGTCAACACTCCACTGGCTACAACTTTAGTTCATTTAATGCTTTGATCTTCTTGGAATTTTGCTGTGTAAGGGATGAGATACATATGGAGGCAGTGGAGTTTTCCTAACTTTCCACTTGCATTCACACTATTTCCTATGTGTGCAGATACCTTTCCATTTGTATTTGGGCATATTTCCATTCTGTTTCTTTGTACCAGTACCTTACTATTTTATTCACGGAGTCTTGATCATATGTTTTAATAGCTTATAGAGCTAACCATCCTTCATTGTTCTCTTTAACAGAACTTCACTAATTATTCTTACAGACTTATTTTCCCATATGAGCTCTAAAATAAATATCTCTAGCTCAAAATCCCTATTGATTTACTTTTTATTTCAGATTAATTTAAGGATGGATTAGTACAAGAAGAACTGGCAACTTTATAATATCGAGTCTTTCTATTTGCAACCATAAGATTAATCACAAATTGAGAGTGGTAAACAATTACATTTTTATTCTCAGATTATTATTAGCAGTAGAATTTTAAGAACAATTGTATTTTCAAATTCTGCCTAAATGTTTGGGTGATAAAATAACCATTGTAACTGCTCGCACAGAAATCACATAAATACTTTTTACATTTAAGCCAAAATCTATTTTTCATATATGTGATTTATCTGTTGTGTGATATTGCAGGATCTCAGAAAGGAGTTGTACCCACTCCCTAAGTTAAACTCATGTAAAGAGGATTCATGTTATCCTCAGCTTAGGTTTAGACAAAGAATACAATAGCCACTTTGTGTTTATATTAATGTTTCTAATATTGGGGTGTTTGGGAAATCACGGGGGAGAGATAAAAAAAGGAAACATTGAGAAAATTAGTTTTTTTATATCTTAAACACTGTTAAAATAAAACTAAAATTTAGTTTTAGTTTCTTAGAGAGCTGAATTTTGCTAATCAGTATTATAGCATCCCAAGAAGGGATTTAGTATTCAGATTGTTCTAAATGTGAAATCTCAGAAAACTGTTCAGATATTGTATAATTAATATACTCCTATTAACAGTTTGTAAGAAGCTGGCTTTCAGCATTAAAGATCAATGAGACATTTATTGACCAGATACTACATGTCAGGTACCAAGCTAGGTTTTGAAAATGCAGAAATTAATAAGGAAATGTGCACCATGTTTCCTTTTGGGGCTCACAGTTATGTGGTAAAGATACATAATTTGTGATACAATATACCAACACAACAACAGAAGTATGAAAAAGGTACCAAATACATAATACATATATATATATATACATACATCCATGTGCGAATATGAACAAGATACTATAAACAAGTATTTTAGGGCTGATAACTTTTGTCATCTCATCTTTTAAAATTCTGACTGCATGTGCAAAAAGTGAAAAAAAATGGAAATAAAAGTAATGTTTTATTTGAAGTCAATCAGTTATATAACTGGGTTCTAAATTAAGTACTAATGAGAATGATAACTATGATTATTTAAATATATTTTTAAGTGGCAATACAATTTGGTCAAAATGCAAATCACATATTTACAGTATGAGAGTTCTAATAAAAAGAAAATTTCCATATTTCTGTTACTGAACATGGCCAGGTAATCATGAGTGCCCTAGAATTAGCAAGCATTTCTTCAAAATTGACTATATGGAATGTTGTTAATGAATAGTTGAGAATCACTTGGACACTTAAATACCTCTTTAATGCAAGTTGTGTGGGAGAAATAAATGTGTCTAGGTTGCAGGCTTACAAAGAGAAAATGCTCTTAAAGACAAATAGTAGACCCCTTACATGTGCTTAAGGTCATTTTACTCCCCAGGGAAAAGTTTCTGAAAGCATAAGGAAATTAATGGGGAAATATAAATCTATATAAATCAGCATTTTACACATAATTTTACAGAACATCGTCAATAGTATAGAGTACCAAGCAGTAAATAATTACTTGCTTAATTAACTCATTCACAAAATTATTTAGTGTCTGTTAGATTCTGGATATTACTGTAACATGAGTAATTTGGTGATAAATAAAACTAGTATCTAGGTCACTCAGTCTAAATTTTGTGTGGGACAGCTCACATAGTAATCAATAAATTGATCATAAGCCAGTGTTGTGAGTTCTGTGGAAAACATTAAAGCAAGGTAAAAGGTAGAAGGATCATGGGGGGGGGCAAAAAGGGAAGTCCACATTTTTATGTATAAGTTGATCAAGGAAATGGCCTGAATTGAGGAAATATTTGAGTAGATTGAAAAGGAGAGAAGCAGGAAGGCAGGTGGATAGTTCTAGGCAGAAGAAAGAGCAAGTTTGAGGTAGAACATGCCTACCAAGAGGGAGAATGGTAGACAATGAGATCAGAGAGAAAAAAGGGGAGCCAGACCATTTTGAAACACTGGGAGCCGTCCTAAGACCTGTGGCTTTTATTCTGAATAAGACATTAAACAGTTGGAAGATCTTGAGTAAATACATATGACTTATTATTACGGACATATTATTGTCTATGACTTATTAATAGGACTCATTATAGCTAATATATTGAGCATAGATTATCAGAGTGGAGCAAGGGTTGAAGCAGAGAGAACAGTTAGCAAGTTGTTGTAATAATCTATAGTTGGAGATGATGGCTGTCAGGCCAATGGTGTTAGTGCGAGCGTGGTAATAAGTAATTAGATTCCAGACATTTGAAGGGAGAGATGATGGGATTTTCTGATGTGTGATCTGTGACATGTTGGAGAACGTAAGAAGTCAAGAACGATTCCAAGATTTTTGATCAGAGCTAGAAGCTTGCAGTTGTCAATAACTGCGATAGGGAACTTCTGAGGAAAAAGATTCTGGGGGACTGGAAGAATTTCCACTTTTGGCACATTCCATTTGAGAACTTTAACCATGAAATGGAGAAGATGTCATTTGGATCTGGAAGTGTGGAGTTCAGGAAAGAGTTCTTGGTAAAAGTATATACTTTATCCTCAGAGTACCTATGGTATCAATAGGCCATGATCCTGGAAGAGATCATCCATAGAAGGATTAAGAGAGAAGAGAGTCTCTGAGGATCGAATTCTGGGGCACTCTAGGATACAGAGATACAGAGGTTATCTGTGCCTTCACTGGGAAGTAAAGTGGATGAGGAAGGGGTTCCAGAAGTCAAATGAAAGTATTCCAGGAAAGAGACTGGCAAGTGTGTCAAATATTGCTGATAGATCAATACAACAGCAATGTGAATTGAGTGTTGGATTTAGCAGTGTGAAAATCTATTGGTAACCTTGACAAGATCTATTCTGGTAGATTAGTGGGGGCAACAGCTAAACTGGAGATGTTCAAAAAATAATTGAAGGAGAGAAATTATAGACAGTGTAAATAACTCTCCAGGAGTCTTGCCCTAAAGAGGTGCAGAGAAAACGGCAGGAACTCCAACTCAAGTTGTCTGTCAAGTCAATGAGGCTTTTTAAAAACTTTTCTTTGGCCGTATTTGAAAGGAAAAATGGTAGCATGTTAGTATGACAGTGGAAATGACAGAGTAGAAAGGCATAATTGGAGACCCAGGAAAGAGAAGAAGCAATTGCCACATTGATGTTTTGCGTGGGTGAGTGGGATGGGACCCAGTGCTGAGGGCCCATTTAAAATTAGTGGCTGGGAAACACAAGGAGACTAGTCATCAAAGATGTGTGTTTTTCTCCAAGATGGCTTAGTTGCCTGTAAGAAGGACCGGAGTACTCAGAGATCGAACCTAATGTGAGTTGAGGTTTATCCAGGTGAGTGTGATGAAGCGAGAACACACCCATGACCAGCAGCAGTATGTGATGTGAGGGAAGGCAAACAATCATGCCTTGAGAAGGCTGCAGTGTCCTTCACAGGAGAGCCAGCAGTCAGAGCTCAAAGATGAACAGAACATCAGGAGTAGACAGGATTTTGTTCATGGCTATGATTTTAGCAATTTTGTGAGTGAATATTTCATAATTACTGCTACACTATTTATTACTTTATTCTACCAAGACTAATAAATAACAACAGCAATATGAAATTAGCATAACAGTAGGTTTCCTCAACAATTTATCTATAACTAGATATATTTTCCAACTTTATTTATATCTCAATTAAAAAGCAATATTCCTAGAAATGCCACTTTCAGAGTCAAAACTAGTTGTTCAGTTTTTAATTGTGAAATAATGTCTTTCAATTATTTGTGAGTCAGAATGTTCAGTATAAAGTGAAAAGACAAAGGACTAATGGAACGGTGCGTGAATATTATGTAAAACCACCAACAAAAAGTAAAAATTGAATTGTAAAATATGTATGACAAAATAATTAATTTGTATAATTGAGGCTCATGGTTCTGCTAAATGTATTCATTTTTTTTAAAAATGGTCATTAGGTACTATCATGTATTTATTTCATTTCTACAGCTAACACTGAGATCATTTTCTGTGGATATATAACCAGAGGCTACATGCTCATGAATATTACAGCAGGTGTTCCTCCATAAGAGAGGACACTAAATAATCCTTAAAATCTTATTCAAATCTATAATTCTATGATTATGATTTACTTCCAAAGCCACGCCCTCTGTGAAGTTCCATCAAGAATGTTTTGAGAGTTCCTTAATGAGAATAAAGCACTTCTCTGCTGGAGTAACATTTTTTTCCTTCTCCCTCCAAAGGAAGGTAGGCCTTGTTTCATGGTTATTTTGAAAGTGTCTTTGGTGTTAGCATGAGTTCATTCAACCTCAACATCTACTGGCTGCCACCTGCCAAACTATGGGCTAGGCAGTAGGGTTGAGGATAATAGTTGACTTTCTGGAACATTTTCATCATGTTAGACAGAGTGCCAAAGACTTTCTTTGCAATATTTCATTGAATCCTCATGGCATCTTTATGACATATTCTATTTTAATAGGCATGTTACAAATGAGGAAATAGAGACATAAGGAGGTTGTTACTTGCCCAAGGTCACACAAGTTGGTAAATAATACAGCTCATACGCAGATCCACACTGGCTAACCCCTAAACCACTATGTTACAGTGATGAATAACACCATTATGGCTCACATTAGCCCCCTTGTCAGTTTCTTTTTCTTTTTTCCTCTTTTTTATGGTTTTTTTCTTTTTATTATTGAATGTGGCCAAAAATTGTTTGGAAGAGCTCTTTTTGGGTTATAACTGCAGCCACATTTATAAAAAGTGATGGTGTTTATAGCTTAGCCTCATCACCTCAGTCTATGTATTCTTTTTTTAATCGTGCTTCTGATTGCTGATTACTTGCTCTTCTGCCTGTTGCTGTTTCTCCTTATTATTACACAGCCTGCTGCACAGCCAGGCATTCTGCTCCCATGTGTCCTTGCAGCATTTCACCCCGTGTTAGCTTGTCATAAAACAGGTGGTTTCCTCTTACCATCCATCCACCTAATATGTCCTACGGAAATGTCTAAGATTCTACACATTATTGTTACATTCTACGTATAAAAAACCTAAAACCTGCATGGCTATAGATTGAATACATGAATATACTGCAAAATTAATACTATCGTGGGTACCTGCGTAGCTAAGTCGTTAAGCGGCTGCCTTCGGCTCAGATCATGATCCCAAGGTCCTGGGATTGAGTCCCACATCGGGCTCCCTGCTCCGCGGGACGCCTGCTTCTCCCTCTCCCACTCCCCCTGCTTGCGTTCCTGCTCTCGCTGTCTCTGTCTCTGTCAAATAAATAAATAAAATCTTAAAAAAAATTAATACTATCGTGATTCTATAGACTGTTCTGGAGCATGACGCTACATTGGTACATGACCTCAAGGAGTTGAAGACATTGATCAACTACTTGGTTTACCCACAACCATCATAAATTTAAGATAATCCAATGAAAACTTTCAGTGCTACAATGCCAAAGAAAAGAAATGGTTTTAAAAAATGTATCAGTGATAGTAAATTTGCTTTGTATAAAGGCTTTAGCAACCACCAATCACACCTGATCAAGTTAAAAGTCTCACATAAATCAATATCCTGTAAAATAGCAAAGATCAACTACATCTGGAGAACAGTTGTTGAACCAGGTTATAGCCAGAGGTATGTCCAGAAACAAACTTTTATGTCTGTATATGAACTTAGGAAACCATTTTATTGAGCGGCATTAAAGGAAAATTAAAAATACAGTTGACCTTTGGACAATGAGGGGGTTGGGGGCACTGATCTTCCCCCATGCAGTCAAAAATCCATGTTTAACTTTTAGCTCTCCCAAAACGCAACTGCTAATAGCCTACGGTTGCCTGGAAGCCTTACCAATAATATAAGCAGTGAATTACCACATATATTTTGTATGTTATGTGTATTATAGCCTGTATTCTTACAATACAGTAAACTAGAGGAAAGAAAATATTATTAAGAAAATCATAAGGAAGAGAAAATACATTTACAGTACCATACAGTATTTATCCAAAAAAATCCCATGTATAAGCGGACCCGCGGAGTTCACACCCATGATGTTCATCGAAAGACTAGGTTAAGTAAACAACTATTTTGGATGTCTTTGATGTTATGAGAATAGGTGGTAGTTTAGGGAATGCCTGGCAGGTATCCTGAACGTAGGCAGTTTTGTGGCTCAGTGAGTAGATTTCCACCTACAGTTTGCAGAAGTGCTCTTGCCAGAGGCTGTGAACAACCACATAAAATATTTAATATATAAAGTACTATCATTTTGGTCTGTAGATTAGTGGCCATTGCGGGTATGAAATTAATTTACCCAAATCTTTCTGAAAGTTTAATATTTCTCTTAAAGAACAATACTATTCTTGATCACCATAATTCCACGTATTAAACACTATTATATATATTTTTTCCAGGTGTGCCTTCTTTGTATATACAACTTGATAACTAGATTGTTAATATGTTTGGATGATTGTCTTGAGAGATTTTGATGATTCTCATAACATTTTAAAATAGAGATTTAGGAATAATATCAATGAAATAAAATATCATGTAGCATGTTTCTTGATAACACTGATCTATACTCAATTGATTTAAAAGACTTATTTATAAGTCAATTAGTAGCCTTGTTACATTCTTGAGGGTGATACTTGCTAGTGTATTGGAGCCAACTCATATCAGCGATTGCATGATGCTAAATTTTCAGGAATCCGCAAGCCAGGTGTTAAATGTATCCATCGTTAGAAATTACATAGTACTTTTATGCATGTCCTTCAGCTTAATTACATCTATCATATCTCTATGTGGAGATACCATGTGATGATGCGTCACCGAACATCTCTTCTCAGCCCCAGCATCAGTAAAATCACATCAGTAATTAGAAATCTGCCATGGTGGGCGCCTGGGTGGCTCAGTTGGTTAAGCGACTGCCTTTGGCTCAGGTCATGATCCCGGAGTCCTGGGATTGAGTCCCACATCAGGCTCCCAGCTCAGCGGGGAGCCTGCTTCTCCCTCTGACTCTCTCCCCTCTCATGCTGTTTCTCTCTCGCTCGCTCTCTAATTATTAAATAAAATCTTTAAAAAATAAATAAATAAAACAGAAAATGTTTAAAAAAAAAAAGAAATCCGCCATGGTGGGAGTGTTCACACTATAGGAATCAGAAAACATTACAAATCGGCACTTTTAAATCTGTGGGGAAAGAGCCAGTTGTTAAACATTTACCAGAATACTATGTCCTTGTATGCATAACATATCCTCTCCTCATTTACTAGAATGGATAGATCAAAGGTGAGAACACCAAAATGCAGAGGATTCATTATTGAAGTTATTTTAAAGTATCTTGAACCACTAACGACTAGAAAAAAGTGGGTATAAAATTCTCTTCATAGCTAAATATTTCTATAAGAGGAACACACTTTTTATATCCATGGTTTACAAAACAGCTTCTAGAATTCAGGTGATTTTTAAGTTGCTGAGACAAAAATGAAATAAAACAAAACAAAAAACAAGGTTAATGCATTACCTCCAGCATGTTGGTATGCCAATAATAATTGTGTGAGTGTATGTGTAAAATGCTAGTCAGAAAGTAAATTACAAAGGGGTGCCTCGGTGGCTCAGTTAAGCGGCAGGCTTTTGATTTCAGCTCAGGTCATGATCTAGGGGTCCTGGGATCCAGGAGAGTCTGAAGATTCTCTCCCTCTGCCCTCCCCGACTTGCACACACTCTCTCACTCTCTCTCTAAAAATAAATAAATCAATCTTAAAAAAAATTATATGATAGACAAATAGAGGTGCAAACTATGAACAGCTCTATGAAAGCCCAGAAGAACGAGTGATTATGTATCCAGGTGAGGCTGGAAAAGCCAGGAAGACTTCACATAGGAAGTGACACTTAAGATAGGTTGTTAGAATAAACAAAATTTCAAAAGGAGAAAAAAGAAGGGAAAGGCATTATCAACGAGAAATAGCATAAGTAGAGATACAGAGAAGAAGAAACGTAGAGGAACCAGTTGATTGTGATTTTTTTTCATTCAATCTAAAATTACTAAGCACCTACCACATGCAAGACATTGATCTTTGCGAGGAAATCAGGGAACCTGTATGCTGAGGTGGCCAAGGGGGTGGTAGTGAGGACTGGCAGATAAGGCTCTACATGTAGACTGAAGTCAGACTTTAAAAGGTGTTGAATGTTACTCAGCCATAAAAAAGGATGAGATCATGCCATCCGAGATGATATGGATGGACCTAGAGGATATTATGTTAAGTGAAATAAGTTAGACAGGGAACGACAAATACCATATGATTCCATTCATAGGTAGAATCTAAACAAAACACATGAATAAACAAACAAAAAGCAGAATCAGAACCATAAATACAGAGAACAAATGGCTGGTTGCCAGAGGGGAGGTATTGGGTGGGGGTTGGGCAAAATGTGCGCAGGGGAGGGAGATGCAGCCTCCAGATATGGGATGAGTAACTCACTGGAATAAAAGGTGTGGCATAAGGAATATAGTCAATGCTATGTAATGGTGATGTAATGGGCCCGTTGGTTGCTATGCTTCTGCTGAACACAGCATAATGTATAAACTTGTCAAATCACTAAGTTGTACACCTGAAACTAATGTAACATTGTGTGTCAACTATACTCAAAAAAAGGGGGAGGGAGGGGGCAGTGCCTGGGTGTATCTGTCAGTTAATCGTCTCTTGATTTCAGCTCAGGCCATGATCTGAGTCATGAGACTGAGCCCTGAGTTGGGCTCCGTGCTGGGTGTGGAGCCTGCTTGGGATTCTCTCTCTCCCTCTGTCCCTCTCCTTACTCATGTTGGCTCTCTCTCTCTAAAGAAATAAATAAAATCTTAAAAAAAAAAAAAAGGTGTTGAATACCATTGTTTTAAAAGCATAAAAATAGAGCTTTGACTCAAAGAACAGAGTCAGGTTTCTCCTTTCAGATGCAAAACTTACATTTATATGTTTTTCTTCTTGATTCAGCCCTACGTTCTGACTCTTCCTGTCCATCCTTAACAAGGGAGCCCCAGAAACCTGAAGGGCTTGTTCCATACTACCCAGATATGCAGTGCAGGGGCTGACTTCCCAACTGCATTCTGGTTACTAATGGCCTGGCCTAATTTAGGGCTGTCCCCATGGATACACTTTTTTAAATTAATTGACTACAGATCAATGTCATCAAGACACACTGATATGCTATTAAGTTCATCAATATTATTTCTGAAAACTCTGTTTTAAAGTCTTGTAAGAATCATCAAAATACATCCAATCATCTAACTAAGAAGTTGTAGCAATGTACCAAGAAGGCACAAGCTCTCAGGGAGAAAGATTCTGAGGGCACCACCAATCAGAGACCAACATCCAACACATCCACGTCCATGTGCACCAAATATGCCCATGCCAATGAGGGAGGAAGATGAAGCTGGAGGTTTTGATCTGCATCAGGCAGCAGTCCTGGTCTGGGTTGGAAAGGATATCTTTGTTCTAAATGGCAGACTGCGCCTTCTCACCCAACTTGGGGGATTGTTTTTTGAGCTTGAGGTTGAAATCCCCCTTTGGTCCTTGTCCCCAACAAACTTTCTGCACCAGAATATAGGACTTTGGAGGATTTTGTTCATTTTTAATTTTTTTTTTCATGTACAGCAATGGCTGAGTTCTTGGGAACTGGAGCAACACATGGCTTGTGCATATGGTACTGAGACCCAGGCACACAACCTGCAAACACAGCAGCTCTTCTATAGACTCTGGCAGCCAGCAGGAAAGCAAACAGCCGTGCAGTGCCTGGTACCACCTGCTCTAAAGACAGGAGTGCAAGCAAGCACTAACCAAATATCTATGGGGAAACTCTCCCATGCCAGCCCTGTCCAGATCTTCTGTGAGCCTCTTGTTTTTGTTTTCTGGAGACTATTTTCTCATGGATATTCTCCTCCTGGGCACCCATCTCATCCCAGCTGCTACAGGGATCCCCAGCCCAGAATGAACTTTCTCTGCAGGAAACTTGGGAGGCGTCCAAGCCACAGAGATTTTCCATCCTGCTGAATAACATTGGCACTGGCTTCCTTTTCCCGTCCAGACTGCACAATAGCTGGGTTTGAGCTGGCACCATTGACCGAAGCAGGCACCATGGGCTCAGAACCAGCTACTTCCTTCTCTCGGCCATGGCGAATGTTGGGAGGAGATGAAAAATGATTCTATTTTTTTTTTTCTTTTTTGGCTTCGACAACTGATGGATGGTGGTACCATGAATGAATGCCGGGACTACTGGAGGAGAAGGGTGAGTTTAATTTGGGGCAGATTAAGTCTCAGGTGGACTCAGAACCGCTATGAGCAAAGATTAGCAGAGAAAATGCAGACTTGGGACTCAGAAGACAGGGCTGGAATTATGGATTGGGGCATTTTATTTATTGACAATAGGTTATGCTGTGAGATGTCATTGACATCACCCACGAGGACCAACTGAAGAGTATAAACACAAGGGGACCTGTACCTGGACAGGCAGTTAGGTATCAATATAGCTCTGCAAGAGGAGCCAATGAAGAAGCCCAAGGCAACAGTCATAAATGTTAGATGGTGGAATGTTATTGTATTCATTAATTAAACAAATACTTTCATGTTCTAGGACCTTTGATAGGAACCGTGGTAAAATGAAAGGCAGACAGGCAACATCATTACCATTAGGGGGCTTACAGACTGGTTGGGGAGATAAACTTTTGCCAAATAATATTATAAATATTACAAACTGCGTTTTATGAATAATAATGAGGCATCATAAGAGTGTAAAGCAGGCATCCCTGAAAAATAAAAAGTTCTAAATGAAAAACAGAAGTGAGCTGGTGAAGTTAAAAACATTACTTGTAGAAGGAACTACCTGTGTTAGGACTCTGTACGGCCTTCTAGAGACTGAAGGAAAAAGAAAAAAAGGTCAATATAGCCAGAACACAAAGAAGACACGGAGGTGAACGGAGCCAGAGAGCTAGGTAGATGTCAAATCACATAAGCACTGCTCTCCTTTCTTCCTAGCACACAGCTAAAATCCATTCCTCAGTCTTATTTGTGGTTAGACACAGCGATGACATTGAGCTCTGGCCAAAGCGAAGTGAGTGAAAACGGCACATGTTTCTTCTAGAATTGGCCCACACAAACCCTTTCTCATGTGATGTTCCGTTCTTTACCTTCTTTATCTTCCATCTGGATACAAAGGAACTCAGAGAGACTTTTGGTTCCCCGTGTAGACCATGAACGCACATTCAAATTTCACTGGAGTGAGAAATAAACATACATTGCATTGTTCCATTATAGAACTTAGGACTTTTTTTTTTTTAATAGCAGCTAGTGTTGTCCTAATTAACATATCTGCTTTGTATGATGAGTATACCTCCATCCACTACCCATTGCATTACTAGAGAAACAATGATTATATGGCTAAAAAAGAAAAGAAAAACATTCCAATGGCTTTATAAAAAGGAAATGGGAGGATTTAAGAGTATATGAACTAAAGTAACAGGAGATATTGAAGAAAAGATTCTGTGGTAATCAAACAGGGATGCAGAGGAAGGAAGAAAGATATTGAATAAGGTGACCATCATGATGGTTAGTTGCATGTGTCACCTTGACTGGACTAAGGGTCCCCCAGATAGCTGGTAAAACATTATTTCTGGGTATGTCTGTGAGAGTGTTTCTGAGAGAGATTAGCATTAGAATCCATAGGTGTCTAAGTAAAAAAGATCCCCATCTCCAATGGGTGAGCATCAACTAATTCCCTGAGGGCCTGAAGAACACAAATGCAGAGGAAGAATGAATTTGCTCTCCCTGCCTGAGACATTTATCTTCTCCTGCTCTCAGACATTGGCACTCCTAGCTCTGTAGCCTTTGGATTCAGACAAGAACTTACACCTTTGGCTCCCTTTGTTCTCAGACTTTCAGGTTTCAATGGAAACTACATCACTGGCTCTTCTGGGCCTCAGCTTGCAGATGGCCTATTGTAGGATTTCTCAGTCTCCAGAATCATGTGAGCCAATCCCCATAATACATTTCTTTCCAGATGTCACTATATATCCTTTTGGTTGTGTTTCTCTGGAGACTAATACACTGACCTCTAAGAATTATGGTGAAACAATATTTTATAATTGAACTATGAAGACGTCCATATTGTAGATAATGACAAATTCTTAAATCCAGCAACTAAAACATATGGCTTCATGTCAGTTTCTATAAAAAAAAAACCCTCAAATTATTCTTGGTTCAAAATTACATAAAAATATATTTAAAAATCATACATCCACATACAGATGCATAGATACATGTACATGTACTTATACATATAAATAAACACTTGTAGGAATTTTCTTTTGGTTAAAAATGTACTTCAGGGGATATATCTTGTAATGAATAAAAGGATAGTTTAAAATGTTTTTGTCTTTCTACTCACGAAGATGTGGTTCTTGGTATTCCAAAACTCAAGCAGGGTAATTAGAAAAAATTTCCAAATTTATAAAGTATAGAATGAGCATTGCACTCTTCTATAATTACCTACTCTAAACTCATACATTTAAGATGAATATGGTCTTTCCATACATCTTTAAAAATTTCAGAAAAATTCAGAAATATTTGAGTCCATCCTTAATCAACCTGTAATAAATTATATAGGCACACCAAAGTCTGCCTGTCGAAAATATCTAGAGGTAGAGACAGTGTGTAGGTTGTATCTGGCTCCCGAGAGCACTCTCTAGAGTGACTTAAACTAAGATTAGGCTTAAGATAAAGCAATTATTTTGTAATACCATTAATAATTACATACATAGATATGGTGTGTGTGTGTGTGTGTATCTAATACATGTAATATTATATATAATTAGTGTTCTCCAGAGAAAGCTAACTAACATCTATAGAGATAGAGGGATAGATATGTAGATATACACATATCTGGTTGTTTTTACTTTCAAATATGTACTTTTTAAAATCACAGTACAAAAATGTTATTAGGGCAGTTAGCATGCTCCACACCTGATAGGTGATGATGTGGGGTTACTCGGGCATGGACAATCACATACAGCTGTAGTCCAACATGGGCTGTACATATTAGGTCTCTAGAGATCACAGGGATGGTCCTCTCAGGGAGTCCCCATGCCTCAGCGTTTCACTGAACTAGCAGGATTGCATTAGGTTAATAAAAGATAGTTTGTGGGAGGTTGTAAAAATGCTTCATAAAATGCTACGTTAGCAGAGAAAAGGAAATTAGATCATGGGCAAAGCATGCATTTGCAACACAAAAGAGTGGTTTGGAAACCGGTGTTAAGTGCAGTTTGGTAACTTCAAGGACCTATGAAAGATTGAGAAGCTGATGGCAGTTCATACATGGAAGAATGTCTCCTCTGACAATCAGACGAACTAATTAATCGGCGTTTAACCCTGCTGGATCTTATCTAGCCTGACTGTTAATATGCATTATTATTTTGCCAGCAAGGGCACGATCTCTTTAAAAATAATTGTCAGGGTCATTTTTGCTATGATCAAAGTCCTATTTTGACATACGATAGAATTTTTTTTAAAGCAACAAGAAGAATGCCACAATCATTCTTAAATGCTTCCTATTAAAGACATTGGTATCACAGTTTTGCTTTTGGTTTTGCTTTGTTTTTTTTGTAAACTCATTCACTGCTCTTTATTTAAAATTTTGCATTTTACGCATGGTGGAAATGAACTGTTTCTTCCAGTTTGCTTTTTGTTGCCACAAGAGTTGATGTCACCAAAAAAGGTGTGAATGACATAATGCTCCACGTCAACCACCCCTTTCCTGGCCCCCGTGTACACATCCTGCCTTTTTGTATACCACTTATCATATCATATGGAGATTAATCATTAGAGATAAATATTTTCTACTAGACTGTCAACTCTTTGGGGTAGAAAACTTATTTTTCTCCTTTCTATATTCCCATGCACACGCACACCCTCATGCACATGCACACGCTCACGTTCATGCTCGCCTTTCCAGTCCTTGCCAAAATATAGCATCATGTCTTAGGAGATGCTACTTTCTACTGGTACTCTGTATGTTAGATTAGTGGCTGGGTGTGTAACTTGGTGGGGCACAATTTCCAGGCCTGTCTTTGATAATTTGTCAATTTCACCCCTCATTCTCAACTCTGAATTCCTAAAATAACTTGGCATTAGGCGAATAATGCATCAAAGGCCTATCCATGGGATCAGTTTGCCTTTTTAGATAAACACCTTATTTAACATTACGTGTTTTAAAGTGTTTGCACAAATTCCTCATTTCATTCTTGTACCTCATTTAAGATTCAAGCGTTAAAACATGTGGTTGAGGGCAGGGAAAAGATATTAAAATAGGTATTGGGCTAGGAATCTCATTACCACTGAAATATTTTGATCCAGTATGCAGACTAACATCAGGTCAGATGGGCCCTGTTCTCTGGCTTCACTTTTTGGTGGGAAAGATTTGCAACCCAAGATGAGGTGAATTCTAGTTATTACTTAGATGTTTAATCAGCAGCCCACCATTCTTCCCAAATCAAACTCTGTTTTTTTCAGGGTCTTCCTTTCCTTCACACAGTGATTCCAGGGACTCTAACCAAACTTCCAGCTCTAAAAGTGACCCTGATTAGACAAAGGCTAATCCCCTAAACTTTGCAGTAATTTGTTTATGAACATTAGTCAGTGTTAAACCAGGGCTTTCCCAAACCAGAGAGATGGGGCTTCAGAAATGGGCATGTGACTATGGAAAACAATATGGATGATCCTCAAAAAAACAAAAATAGAACTACCATAGGATCCAGCAATTCCCCTCTGGGACTATATATTTTTTTTAAAATGAAGACACTAACTTGAAAAGATATCTGTGCCCCCATGTTTACAGAAGCATTACTGATAATAGCCAAGACATAGAAATGACCTAAGTGTCCATTAATAGATGAATGGATAAAGAAGTTGTGAAATATACACACACACACACACGTACACACACACACACGCATACATACTTACATGTGCATAACAGATTATTCAGCCATAAAAAAATAAGAAAATCCTAATCCTGCCATTTGCCTTTTTGGAAGATGGATGGACCTTGAGGGCATTATACTAGGAGAAGTCAGTCAGAAAGAGAAAGACAAATACTGTATGATCTCACTGATGTATAGAATCTAAAAAAGAAAAAAAAAAAACTCTAGAAAAAGAGATCAGATTTGTGGTTACCAGAGCTAGCAGGGGGATTGGAAGAAGGCAGTCAAAAGGCACAAACCAGCAGTTACAAGATAACTAAGTACTAGGCGTGTAATGCACAGCATGGTGATATGAGCTAACGCTGCTATGTCATCTAGATGAAACTTAAGAGAGTAAATCCTAAGAGTGCTCATCACAAGGGGAAAAGATTCTTTTTTATTTTGCTTTCTCTTTCTATCATATTAATATGAGATGATGGATGCTATCTAAACTAATTGTGGTGATCATTTCACAATATACCATATGTAAGTCAAACCATTATGCAATACACCTTAAACTTATAAAGTGATGTATGTCAATTCTGTCTCAATAACGCTGGGGGAAAATGGGCATATGATCTAAATCAGGCCATTTAGACACAGAGAAGTCTGGGCGCAGGGAGGGCTTCTAGCAAAAGAAGCTTCCTTACTATGACAAGAGTGCTTCTGCTCTCTCTTCCAGATGAGGTGGTGTGAGGATGTGCGGCCAGATTTGTTACTAGCCATTATGAAGGAGGCACCTGAAGACAAAGCCAGCACATGAAGGAATGTACCACTACAGGAGAGGAAGATACATCCCCAGCTCCTCTTCCAAACGATGTGAGCAAATACATTCCCCAACTGTTTCAGCTAGACGTAATTGGGTTTTCAGTTACTTATAGCTGAAGGTACTTTTCTGCTATTTTTACTATGTGTCAGGCACTCCACCAAGCATTGCCTAACTTAAATTTACTGCAACCCGATGAGTTTGATTATCTGTACTTTACAGATAAGAAGCCTGAAGCTCAGGGGTGTTCTGTAACACGATCAACATTAACACCGAGGAGCCATAATTTTAAACAAGTGTGTTTTTTTTCACTCCAAAGCATATGAGTGAAGCTGTTTCACTTTGAAAAATAAGAAAACAAAACCTAACAAATTATTTCAGTCTCCCTCTATCAGTACTTTCATGGTTTATTAGTCATTCTGAAATGTTATATCTTACAAAAAGGGATGGGAAAAGTTAGGCAGCTAGGACCAACATTAAACTTGCTCTCTAAGCATAGATTTCTAATCCACCTACAAATATATATATATATATATATATATATATATATATGACACAAACAGTTGCCTACAAAATAAGCAGAATAAAAAAACGCTCTCAAAAAAAGGGACCTCAATTCTGAATCATTACTGTAAAACCAGCTCTCTTGTACCAGGAACACATTACACAATTGTACATAAATATAGCTCATGATACGTATTTTTCTAAATTTAATTTCCAAGGGTTATGTCATTCACAACAAAAAGCAAATATGAGTAAAGCATACGGGCTGAACTCGTTCAAAAGTAACACTAAAGGAAATTGACATTTATGTAAATTACATTATCCTTAAGAATGGAAAAATATGAACATAACAAGAACTGGATCAATCTTGTCACCTCAATATGAGAACTGGTTAAAAACATGTATTTTTTCCTGTTATTTCATAAATATTCTCTTGTTCTGTGGTTTTAAAATAGTTACAGTCATTTGTTAAACAACAAAACCCAAACTTTCTGACCCACCTCCCCTCTGCATACAAGTAATTGGGTCCTTTCTTTGCTTTCCTCCTAACTTCAGATTCTCATCCTTAACTTCATTCACTCAACACCCAGGCAGGTTACATATTCTCCCCCTGGGCTCTAGAATGGCTTTCAGTACAGTGAAGTAATGTAATTGGTAATTCCAAACCATATATATATCTTCCCTACCTGACTTCTCTTTCTTTTGTGAGATGTTCCTCCTTTTCTTCCGGGACCCCATGCTCTCCCAGGGTTCCTTCCGGCTGCTGCTTCTTTTCTGTCTACTTTTTCGGATTGCTCTTTTGCCCATCTTTCAGTGACAGGTTCTCCTGGCTATATTCTTAATTTTCTTTAATTCTCACTTGACACGTTCCACCTGAGCAGGGATTCCATGCTTCAGTTATCACCTACATGTGGGTCACGTTACCCTGAGAGCTCCCACGTGGTGATCACATTTCAGCAACATACTACAAGGTAACTATGTCCCAGATATTCAAGAGACCCAGATCTCATGTGTTACCTAGTTATCTTGTAATGAGTATTCAATATATATCAAAAGGAAGATATATTTAGAGTTATTTAGAACGTTAAAAAAAAAAGCAAGACAATCAATTCCTTTTTTTCTTTTTAGATATAGTAAAAGTTCATTCTGCATTATTCTCAGACCCAATTATATTATATTTGGTAAAATCTGTGAAAAAAAGAAATGCATTCAGAACAATCTGGTCTCTGCAATGCTGGGGAAAATCTTAGCCCACACTATTTTCATACCTCTGTGCTGTTCCTCACTCTGGATAAGGCATTCTAGAGTTGCCCATGTAAGAAACACCTCGATCACAAATCAGCACCTGCAATTCCAAGTGTCTGCCCTTGTGACTTTCAAATCGAGGCTCATGTTATAAATCACTGTTTACTTTCTTTCCCAGTAGCATCTTAATATCTATTGCACGTCTCTTATGATCAGCAGTTACAGCATTCTCCAGGATGATAACCTATGTCTTTGGGGTGTCTTCCAATACGGCTCACAGTGAATTTAAATGATGACATAACCTCTATTTTAAGTCAGGTCATCCCAAAGTGTCCTCTAGAGAAAACCGATCTGGTTGTCTTTGTGTAACTCAGCAACAGAGAGAAACCTAGGTTTTTTTATATGGCATGCAAAAGACAAAAAATGTTGTCAAAATATAACCTCAAGATCTTTGGGAAGTTATAACTGATTTTGCTATGGCGAAATCTTTCCTTGAAGACACCCAATATTAGATCCCTCACGACGGCAGAGGACTGATGCATTAGAGATCCAGGGAAGGCTTGTTTATAGGGGAAAGGGGAAAGAAATCTTGTTTCCCTTAGTGCCAGACCATTCTTTCCTTAGTCACTGTTGCCATTGGCATTCTTGCATTACAGTTATGTATGCACACGAGTGTCCTTTTAGACTGTGAACTCCTCAAAGTCGGAAAGAGTTTATATTACCAACTCTTGCCCATCATCTATCTAGGTGCAAAAGGAAAGGAGGCACCGGAAAAAGAGATAGCAAGCTTGAACTGGCCTACTGTTATTTGGCTATCTACTTAGAGCCTTACTTTCTCTGTACCTTAGCATTCAATGACAACAAAATAATAATTACATTTAAAAAACATAAATATTCTCATTTTGAGTTTGAGAAAAAATACTGTCTCAGAGGGGAAAAAAATAAAATCAGAAAATTCAAACAAACTATTTTCTCTACTAAAAGTAGCCATCAACTTTGCATTTACTGTGATATAGCACATTCAACTTGGACCCTTGAAAACTGTTTTTTAAAAGCTATGTTGGATTAATGCACTTGATTTTTTGTGACCTAAATTTTCTCCTTTCCTTCTCAACATGGTACTTTCAATATTCTATCACCAGTTAAAATATCATTGTTACCACAAAAATCCCAATTCTAAATCAGATTTATATAATCTTGAAAAAGTTCAGCTGTTGCTATTATAATTTGTCACTGTCTTTACTTTTGTTTGTTTTTTATTTTCATTGAAACATTATATATTATTGCAATATAACAGAATAAAAGAAAATATCTTAGGGATGCCAATAATGCCAATGCTATTACCTAGAGGGAAAAGGCATAAAAGTTGCTTTCATTTCTTGTATATAAGATCCTGTAAGAAAAAAAAAAAAGTTCTTTCTGTAAACTCACATTTTAGTCACTTAGTAATGGAGGTTTTAGAATTCAAGGACAATTTACCATTCTGAAATGAGGCCAGATCTCCACCAATTCTTTGATGTGTATATTTTGTAACATTGATCACACACAGAAGGTAACATTTGTCAGACAGCCTCTCCTTGGAAGCCTTGAGGTTGCTTACCTTCCAGAATATTACTGATAGTCGTGATTTAGTCATATTGTGCTGAATTAAGTCATATTTGACAGTTCCATCAGCTGAATTAATTTCTCAATTTTCTCTAATGGCCTTTTATTTCTTGGGGGTGATTTTTAGCATATTTTTTGAGGTAAGAGTGTCATTTGGTCAAATGTACACAAACATTCAATTTATTCAACATGTATTACTGATTTCCTGCTATTATTCAGTCACTGATCTAGGTAATGGGACTAAAGCTGTGTTTAAGCATACAAAATTTCTTGCCCTAACTGAGATTAATTACATTTTAATAAACTGATCATCACATAACTCTTCAGCAATTCTAAGTTTCCTAAATATGACCCCAGTAGATAAGCATCTTAGGTACTTCTCCATTACAGGTTTTTAATAAACCAAACATCAAATATTAAGACAAAGCATAAACTGGTGGGGGTACTGGCCAGCAAAGGGGAAAGAATAGAGTAGCAGATAATAGTTTGGGCTTTGCTCCCAGGAGAATTTGGGCTCGCGTTCTAATTTTCTTCCTTACTTCGAGATCTTGCTGAGGTATTTACTAAAACTCTCAAGTCATTGGTTTTGTTTTTGCTCTTTATTTTAATAATCCATTTTTTTCAGAGGTGTTTTGGGGATCCTTTAATCATATGAACTATTTTAATTTTTATCATGTAGCAATTACTCGAGGTAATAAGGCTGGTAGAAAGATGGAGTCACTGCCTACTCCCCTCCAAGAACTTTACAATCTAATTTGAGATGCAAAATTCAACTAAAAAAACCCAAACCACATGGAATTACTATGTTACTTTCTGTTTTTTTTTTTTTTTTTTAGAGAGAGACTGTGCCTGTGAGCATGGATGAATGGTGGAGTGTGGGGCAGGGAGGGGAGAGAGAATCTCAAGCCGGCTCCTTGCTCAGAGGAGAGCCCCACTCGGGGCTTCCTCTCAGGACCCTGCAATCATGACCTGAGGTGAAATCAGAGTTGGACGCTTAACTGACTGAGCCACCCAGGCGCTCCTGTGTTATTTTCAACACAAAAAATCACATAATTTTCATTTTCTAAGTGAAGCATGAAATCAAATGTTATGGATAAATTATCCCTGATAAATTTTCGCTGCTACAAAATTATCCCTATAGATTGGAAAATCAGAAAAGCTAAATACTAGTATTTAGTATTTAAACATTAGTATTTAGCACTTTTTATTTTTTATTTATTTTTATTTCTTGTACCTAGCACTTTTTAAATCATTTTAAAAGGAAACATATCTCAAGGATAGGAAATGTAACTCCTATGAAGTTAAAGAGTGAGGGCCAAGAGTGTGATTTTGGAGTCGCTTTTGGACGTGCTGCCTTGGTTGGGTCTAAAATTGCAGGATTCTGAGCAGCTATGAACACCAAGTAAGAGCTGGGATACAGGATCAGAAAGAGGTTTGGCAGAACCTGGATTAACAATGAGGGTTATCCTCTGCAATATTACAGACTGAGAAACTTTAAAGCAGGTTGTCATTTTCATGCCAATAAATCCTTTTGCGTCATGTAATAATGAAGTACCAGAAATTACATCTTATTTTCCACTCAGTGCCATTCATTATTTTTTTTTGGATGCCTCTCAGATTCACATGAGGGGATCGAATTAAACAGCCTGCGTGTACAGTAATTTTTAGTTTCTCCCTGGCACCAAATCTGTGAGATGATCAATGATGACCGGTGTGTCTTTCAATGAGCAAGTCCGCAGTGGGTAGTTACAGCAGCAAAGGGAGCACCCATTTGACTGATTTGAATGCTTACGTGAAGGTTAAAGTGTCTGCTGAATTTGTGGAGCTTTCTGGTGGGTCGCAAACCTATTTACCATAATGTTAACTTCCCAGTGGGCTGGTGCTTTGGCACGCAGAAAGGTCTGAGGTGGTTCATGTTAAGACATTCTCATTAGTCAAGGGGACATGTGTAGGTTGCTAGCTTATCAATACAATCCACCCCTAAGAGTTCTAGGAGCTGTTTGCTTATTTATAAGTCCTATCATACCTTTCCCTTATAGAGCTCAGCAGGGAATGAGATTTTGAGGAGCAGCTCTATTTGAAACAGGATACAAATAACACTTGTTTAGAAAATGCTTGACAAATACAAAGTTCTGAGAGGAAATCAGGTGTTGACTATTTTCCCAAATGAAATATCTCAAGACCTGGAATTTCTCTGTTGGATCAAACATGCAATGAAATCATCTAGAAAAATCAATTTCATACCATCATAGCCAGTGTTTTTCACCAGGTAGAGTATGTATTTAGTAGGTAAGCAAATAAACTCAAAGTAAAAGGTCATTTAAAGGGTTTTCCCATATGGAAAGTGATAGGAAACATCCTCTTGGAACTAGAAATGATTCAAAGGAGAGTTTAACGAGAAAAGATAAAAAAAAGAAAATCTGACTACATCTGGTACTAGGGGTCTATAGTGAGTAGCAAAACCATAGCTCTAAATCTGCCGCACATTGCTGAGTATGAGTTTTGGAGTTTACATCTGTGTGATTACCATTCAAGGGTTGCATGATACGGAGCATGATATTTCACTTCTCTAAATCTTAAAAATTCTTATTTATAAAGTGGAGATAAAAATGATATTTAGGGGCGCCTGGGTGGCTCAGCTGGTTAAGCGACTGCCTTCGGCTCAGGTCATGATCCTGGAGTCCCGGGATCGAGTCCCGCATCGGGCTCCCCGCTCAGCAGGGAGTCTGCTTCTCCCTCTGACCCTCTTCCCTCTCGTGCTCTCTTTCTCTCATTCTCTCTCTCTCAAATAAATAAATTTCTGTTGTCCATAAGTTGCCCAGTCTGCAGTACTTTGCTGTAGCGGCCAGGATGGATTAAGGCACAATCCATCTCTAGAACTCCAGAATTTGGGGGCAAGCAAAAGGTGGAATCCTTGCAGGTAAATCCTTCAGAAAAATGCAGAAAAGGTAAGGAGAGATTGGGAGTGGGGCTTCCAAGGACCCAGTGTTCATCTCCCTTTTAAACTAAAATGTAGGAAAAAGTTTTCCCCAACTTCCTGACCCTGAGGATGTTACCAAACTTACCAGGACTTCTGTCAGAAGGAAACATGGCAAAATGATGAATTACTGCCTCAAATATCACAATCACAACCACAATCAAGGAGCACAGGCTCTAGGATGTGTAGAGGCAGAGATGAGGAATGCTGACGGACATGTCTGACTTGCCTCGGGGCTCAGAGCAAACACCGCTATGATTTCTGGCGCCCCCGGTTCTTCCTAATTTGGCCTGGCCATGGGCATTGGAACTTACATTAATCTGAATAGTTTTAGGATATCCTTATCATCTATAGAGAGCTTTGAACCCCTAAGGATGTGAAAAGTGTTCCCTGGCTGGGAAAATTCTCCCTTTTAAACAGAGCTTTCCCTCCGAAAGCATTTTCTATTGTTTAAAGTCCATTAAATAATGGTTCAAAACGGAAACATAATGGCAACCTGGAAAGAAAACCCAGGGTATCTTATCACCTTATCACAAGGTAGTCACATGTCTCAAAGGATCCATTCATGATCTCTCCTCTGGATCCTTTTAGTAACTTAACAAGGTTGTATATTCGGTGACAGTATCCAGTTCTTCACTGTCATCCTCTCCCACTGCAAATTACAAACAGATGTTTGTTGCTTTCAAGCCAGATGTCAGCACATCAGCAGGTGTTGAAACCTATTTATTTGTACACAGAATGCGCTGCAGCCTTGCATCACAAGTATGGTGTGTCTTCACCTTCCTCTCCTGCTCAATCCCTCTGTCTGCCTTTTTCCTTTTCTTTTGTAAGCCGTTTATAGAGAAGCTTTAAGCCATCCAGTCATTATTTGTGGGTTAAAATGGCACAAAACAAACAGAATTAACAGCCATGTGGTTGCTAGAAAGTTGAAATTTTATAATATCTTTCCACCAAGTTTAGGAAGTTTTTATTGCCCAAGGGACTTTGATCATAACATTTCTCTACGTTCCATTCAAACTTTGTTCCCACTGATAACCTATTTCAGTTTCAAAAGTTGACAACCTGGCCTTTTCTACTAGTATTAAAATCCCCACTGATACCTCACTGCTTTGGATAACTTGAATAGATTAATAGGTTATTTTAAATGATATCTGCTTAAATATACTAAGATAATGATTAGATCAATCCTGTTACTTAATTCTTTAAAATCTCTTTCCAAATAATTATTAATTGATAATTACAAATAAATATTTACTCAAATGAGTAGACTTTAAAAAATTCTTCTGAAATACTAAGGTTTAAATAAAATGTATTACCAAAGTCAAAAGTGAACAGGTTTTTTTTTTCTTTTTCTTGAGAGAATAATATTCGTCTTTTTATAAAGTTTTTATACAGGCTGAGGCCTATTGGGGTTCTATCTTTTCACGCCTAGCCACTGGCCTTTTGTCAAAACTCATCACTTTCTGAGGCAGGAATGGAGCCTGAGAAGGAAACTGAAGGAAAACAATGGGGAAATGAGACAAAGACAGTTTGCAAATGTGCTTGGCACGCTAATGCTTCAAGATAAGGTTTTTAGCCCAGAGGTAACAACCTCCGATCCGGTGGAAAAGTTCACCCCCTGGGTCAATAAGCAGGTCATTATTTACTACTCCTATGGCTTTCAAAACAAACAAACAAACAAACAAACAAATAAACTAATTAAATAAGATCAGATAAAATTGGGGCATCTGGGTGGCTCAGGTGATGAAGGATGGGACTCTTGATTTCGGCTCAGGTCATGATCTCAGCGTCCTGGGTTGGAGCCCTGGGCCTCTGACTCTGTGGGGAGTCTGTTTCAGGACTCTCTCTCTCCCCCTCTGCCCTTCTTCTTTTGCTCACTCCATCTTTCATTTTGCCCCTGGCGCTAACTCCTATTAAAGAAACCATATTTTTGTAGAATATGGTTGTTTTTACCCAAGGTCACGTATACCATAGGAAATGAATCAAATGTACTATACCAGAGGGAATTCACCACATAAGAGAGAGCCATCCTTTTTTTAACTATTTATGCATGACTTTGCTTTTTCATTCTGTTTTATCTAAAGTATTTTATTATAGTCTTGACAACCGTGATAACAACATATTATATTTAAAAACTTTATTGAAAATTCCCCGTTTTTGGAGAAAGTGTTCAGGTGCCCCTCCCACCGTGCACTCTGTGTTCTTTGGGATTTCTGTTACCACAGATTCTCAATGTCACTTCCTCTGGATGTCACTAGGGATTATCAACACAACAACAACAGAACAAACAACAAACAAACAAAAAGCAGTCTTGCTGCTCAAGTGAACTTGGGAGATTCTAGATTAAACAGACCAGGCTTACACAAGCCTCTGGGCTTCTTGACTTCTCATAAACCATAACATGCTACTGTGAACTTGAATCTTTAAGATTCTAATAGAGCGTTTAGTGTCTTTAAATTCAAATAACCGCAGAATTCCAAGGGGTAAATGTTAAATGTACAAATTTATTATGGAAATCATCACTGTTTGTTAACTGAGAGATATACCTGCATCAATTTCCAGACACCTTGTAAAAATGTCTAGGTTTCAATATTGATTCTCTTTTCCCTAGTACAGAAAGAAAAAAAAAGAAAAAACCCAACCCCAAACAACTCTGAATGTAAGAAATGAAATGCCATAAACAGATACCCGTTATTTAATATAAGATATGGCTTTATCTCTACACCCCCCTCCCAAAAAATTAGAATTGCGAAGCCAAAAAGTTAAAAAACGCCTACTCACTGTAGTCCGTTCTGTTTGAGAAAGTCAATTATTACACTAGCTAGTGACTGTTGGTCAGTGAATTATTCCTAGATAACCAAGGAGTAAAGAAGAGAGAGGTGCTGCTGTGTGTACAGACCACTGCACCGAGGTCTCTGAAGTCAAGATTCACGTGGAAATTTTCACAGTAAGGAGCTGTACCAATGTACTGTCAGTGCTGACACAGAGCAAGGAGACGAGGATAGCTCATCTCAGAGAGAAGTAAGGAAAACACAAAGCTTCTCCTTGCAAAAGTCAGTGAGGTGACTTGCACACCTTGTTATGTCTTTGGAGGGGGAGGAAACATACATGTAGCCCCTGAAATGGGCCTTAGGAGCTCATGCATTTAATTACTGTCAGATCCATAGAAAGCTAGTGACTTTTCATAAAATATTCAAATATATACTTGTGAGGCCATCTCATTAACAAATCTCGACACTGTCTTGTCAGATAGGAAAATTATAACAACGTAGATAAGGTGACACGTGACACTATCTTATAGGAAATTCATTTGGCCATCGGCCTGCCTCAACAGACACGGTGCTTTTCTTTTCTGTAATATCACTCACAAGGAGCAGGAAAAAATGCTTTTTTGTGCTCATCTGTGACCCTGGAAATTGACAGTAAGCTCTGAGCTGTACTACCTGGAATAGTACAGTTTCTACTGCATTTATGAAAATAAAAACTATCACATAGTTTTCCAAAAAAGAATTACGAAGCCATAGATGTACTGAGCCAATAAGCAGGGTTTTGAGAAGGATTGATTAATTAATTAATTAATTTTATACAATTGATTTTTATTTATTTATATATTTTTTAAATTTTATTTATTTATTTGACAGAGAGGGAACACAAGCAGGCAGAGGGAGAAGCAGGAGCCCCGCTGAGCAGAGACCCTCGCTGGATCCCAGGACCCTGGGATCATGACCTGAGCCGAAGGCAGGCGCTTAACCAACTGAGCCACCCAGGTGCCCCAGGATTAATTATTTTACCAGGAAATGAACATTGAAATTTTCACAAGGGATATCAATAAGCAATATATCAGAAATTCGTCTTCCTTTCTTTTGAAAAACTCAAGATAAAGCATGCAAGTGTAAAACACACACAAGTGGGTATGAAATAGATAAAAAGAAACATCCCCACAGGGAACCTGGGGTAGAATACTGTTATTCTAATGCTAGAAGTAAGGGGGTGGGGAGATAGCAGCTTGTTATCTACTTGACTTGGGGGCACTCCTAAGTAAATTATCTCATTTAATCCTAACAGCTACCCCTTGGAGTAAATATAACCACCGTATTATCTCCATTTGGTTTAGTAAATTGTTAAGGTCACAGAGCTAGGAACTAGGGAACCAGAATTCTGATCCAAGTCTGTCTTTCTTTTTCTCTTTCTTTCTCTTTCTTTTTTTCTTTTCTTTTCTTTTTTCTTTTCTTTTTCTTTTCTTTT
>NW_027397074.1:82386329-82471521 GCF_003265705.2 Callorhinus ursinus | reverse complement strand
TGCCAAGCAGGAAGCCTGATGTGGGCCTCATTCCCAGGATCCTGATCATGACCTGAGCCAAAGGTAGACTCCCAACCTACTGAGCCACCCAAGTGCCCCTTGAAGCAAATCTTTCTGACTTCAAAACCCAGCCTCCTTCCTTTATAGTATTTGGAAGGCATTTTCCATGTAGTACACTGCCGAGGAGGTGGCCCCTTCCCACTAAAAATCAGGGGAATCTGTCAAACCTGTCTTTGAGGCAGAAGTAGCAAGATGATGATACCTTGAATCAAGAATTCCGAGGCAGCCTTCACCAGTATGCAGCGTAAGAAGAAGGGGATCTGTAAACTCCAGAATTTAGAGCAGAACACAGGAAAGGATACTATTAGAGCTGCAGAAGCACAGCTGATGAAGAACGGTTCTTTGAAATCTGAACATTGAGCAAGGAAAGACTGATAATCCCACACAATCTATGTATTACTGCAACCATAAGAAAACCAGTAACTTGCATTCATCAAAAGGTGGACAAAAATGTCTACCCTCTGAAGGAAATTAGAGGAGAATGACAGAAAAAAGAATGAGGAGAATTGGACAAGAATCCAGCCAGAAATACTTCTTTATCCTGGTCTGACCAAAGTTTTTATTACGACCCTAATTAGGAACTTTTAAGAGCGGATGATGCATGTTGTTCAATAGTATGTTTTCAGCATTTCATCAATCTTTTGTCATTTATTAGATCTTCTGAAAGCCCGAAGTTGAAGGAAACCATTTGTATCCACTTGGCATGGATGGATCTACCCAGTGACCTCTGCAGTGAAGATGCTGGTGTCCTGACTGATAGGACAATGTACTGTAAGTCAAAATCTAGGTGCAATTTAGATCCAAGAATGCATATAGTCCTTGAAATTAAATATCTGAAATTAATTTTACATTTCTATATTAGCAAACTTGAAAAATACTTCAATGCCTGAAAATGTTCCCCATTAAAATGCGTACCCAACTTAATCAAGCTTCACTAAACAGCATTAATTTAACTATTTAAAACAGTGAAGGTAACAACTTAGTACATTTTCTGGTATATCCTTGATAAGAATTAGACTAATCAGGAAAGGAAATATATTGGGTAATTTAGTACAAAAATAAAGTTAAATTAAACTGAATTATCTCAAGGCATAATCTTACTTGAAAATTTCTTATTACCAAAAGCAATGAAATAGTTCCTACACTGTGGTCCAATGATTGAAACTATATGTATTTTTACTGCTATGCTTTCAAATATAATTAAATTGGTTGATACTTGAGTCTAAGTCTGTTTGTTTCAGAAATTTGCTCTGAAAGTACTAAAGTGGTTAATTGTTTTTTTCCTGACACTTTAAGATAAAAAGAAAAAGAAAAAGATATATAGTATTATGATTATGTGACTTCTTTTTAAAGAACTTTTGCTGAGGAAGAGCACAGTATGCCAAGAATGATATAGAATTGCTTCTTATATTGGCTGGAAAATGTGGTCTAGATGACCAATAAAGTCCCTCACAGAGTCTTATTATCCTAGGATCTGCTATCGCTCCTAAATCACTTGTTAAAGAAGTATGGGGCGGGGTGGGGTGGGGAGGGAGTGTCTTTTCTAAATTTCAGGTCTATTTCACAATTGCATCATCTACTGAGAACTGTATAGCATAAATACATCCCATCATTTAAATCAGGAGAGAAATATCTAATGTAGTTGTCTCTAGTTTACTGTGTGGTTCCAATCAGTTGCTATAAAAGCAGAGAAAGAAGTAACTTTAAAAAGAGAAAATGAGAAAATGAACATCTTGCCATTTGCAACAACGTGGATGGAACTGGAGGGTATTATGCTGAGTGAAATAAGTCAGTCAGAGAAAGACATGTATCATATGACGTCACTGATATGAGGAATTTTTAATCTCAGGAAACAAACTGAGGGTTGCTGGAGTGGTGGGGGGTGGGAGGGATGGGGTGGCTGGGTGATAGACACTGGGGAGGGTATGTGCTCTGGTGAGCACTGTGAATTGTGTAAGACTGCTGAATCACAGACCTGTATCTCTGAAACAAATAATACATTATATGTTAAAAAAAAGAAGATAGTAGGAAGGGAAAAATGAAGGGGGGGAAATCGGAGGGGGAGACGAACCATGAGAAGCTATGGACTCTGAGAAACAAAATGAGGATTCTAGAGGGGAGAGGGGTGGAGGGATGGGTTAGCCTGGTGATGGGTATTAAAGAGGGCATGTATTGAATGGAGCACTGGGTGTTATACGCAAACAATGAATCATGGAACACTACATCAAAAACTAATGATGTAATATATGGTGATTAACATAACAATAAAAAATTAAAAAAAAGAAATACAAAATAAATACCATGACCTTATGTGAAACTGAAAAAAAAAAAAAAAAAAAAAGAGAGAGAGAAAAAGGAAAAGAGGTTTTGGGGGGACTTTTTTTTTTTTTTTAGCTTTGAACCCAGATACAGAAGTCCAAAAGCATCGTTATCCTGTGAAGAGCTTCCTAAGAACCCAGAAAAACAAATCTGCAAGGAGAAAATTATAATCCAGATTCGGCTACTTGAACATTTTCTACTGTCAGTGGAATCCTTCAAGATAGAATCCCTTCCACCAAAAGTCTACAAATTCAAGGAGTGAGTCAGAAAAATAATTACTATGCGATTCATTTGATTCTCCTATAAAACAACAAAATACTTCCCCACTTGCTTCATGGAAAGCAAAAGATAAAATCTTCATTAAAAATATAAAAGGTCATCTCCCCTTAGGAGAAATCTACTTGTGAACTGGATAGACTTTATTGCTGGGTGCTTCCGTTCCTGATAAATATTGCACTACCTTCAGGAAGATGAAATAAATTATGAGTGGAAGGACTGGAGCATCAAGCTGTCATCAAGTTCACTTGCCTGAAAGCTGATGTGCGTGGTCTGTGAGCCTACATGGGTGACAGGCAGCTTGGCGGGTGCAGGTCTGTCCCGCAGGAGCTCAGTGATTTGCCAGTGAATATGCATGAGAAGCTAATTTGCAAGGATTCAGTGAAAAGTAAGTGTTTTGATGAGGAAGACTGAAATAACAAGAAGGGAGGAGTGAGGAAATGGAATAAATATACCATAATCCTTGATTACTCGGCAAGTACAGCAGGCATTGGAGTTTATCTTTTCCTTAAAGCTAGCAGTTTTATTTCCTTGCATATTTTAAGCATGACATGGGCCACAGAGGGAAGGGAATCAAAACCACTCACATAGTTTATTTTAAATGGAAAATGAAAATGTGCAGATTTCCTCTTAATGACTTTTAAAAGTAATTTAATGCCTACATTTTGAAGAAATCGAAAAGGTTTTTTTTTCTTAGCAACAAACCTTCTAATTTACCTATAGACCACAAATGGTTTTCCAGATCTAATCAGTCTTATTATTCGCTAGCTTTACCTTGATTCTTTATAAAAGAAAAGAAAAAAGCTAAAAGCGAATCACTTCAGAAATGGAATAAAAAAAGCACAACAATGTCAGCTTTTCTCCCCCATATCTTCATTATCCCTGAAATTGTAGTACTATTTAATTAACTCTGACATACAGTATACTTTCTTCTGGAAAGGAATCTGTTATTTAACATCAACAACTAAAAAAAATGTCCATGAATACACCTTCGTATGAACAGAATGAAATCCCTCAAGAGGATTTCTAGTTCTTTTTTCTTTTTAATTGAATTTCTCCAAATTGTACCAATGGTTTCAACTGAAAACATGTACTCAGCAAATGAATAAGCGGAACTATAGAACCTCTCACAAAAGATCTGCCTTGTACACGCTGTTCAGGAACCTCGGGACTCACTTTGCGCCCTAAATGATGTGTGTGTGTGTGTGTGTGTGTGTGTGTGTGTGTGTGTGTGTGTGTTTAACCTCACAAATATCTAAGTCTAGTGTTGAAAAGGAATAGACAATTAGAATTGAGTGAAAATAATAAGACTCAGACTAACTGGGAAAGGCAGAGGTGGAATATCGTGGTCCAAAAAGCCCTGGATTAGGAATGAGATTTAAGTTTTAAAACTTGGGTCAGTCTTTAGTCACGTTACCTTGGGCCATCGCCTCACTTTTCAGAGAGTCACTTTCTTATCTATAAATATGCATTATAATGACTGCTTTCCTTATGGGATTCTCAGGAGGAGAAGATGCTGGGATACAGATACATGTAAATGTATTTTTTTTTTTTACCTACTAAGCACCATACACATTACCTGTTTCCTGTAAATTCACTTGATAGTATCTCATAGTCTTGTCCCCCTATCTCAGTTTTCTCCTCAGTAAAATCAAAGGAAGTCCCGGGATCAAGGCTCTTTCAGCTTTGCTAGGAGATCCAAATGTAATTATTTTTATTTTATTTTTTTTAAAGATTTTATTTATTTATTTGAGAGAGAGAATGAGATAGAGAGAGAGCATGAGAGGGGGGAGGGTCAGAGGGAGAAGCAGACTCCCCGCTGAGCAGGGAGCCCGATGCGGGACTCGATCCCGGGACTCCAGGATCATGACCTGAGCCGAAGGCAGTCGCTTAACCAACTGAGCCACCCAGGCGCCCGAAATGTAATTATTTTTAATACAAAACAGGTTATGGACCGAAGGCATGGGATAAGGCAGTTGTAAAGTCAAAGAAAAAGTATCAAAAACACAGAGGGGTGGAGAGCAGGGTCCTGGGGCTACCACTGTGTGTGTATGTGGGTGGATGGGTGGGGTGACAATGAAGAGAGGAAGCCAAAATAAAGAAAAATGTATTAATTATGAGTTTGAAACAATGGGGTCAAGTCATAGTATTGCTTCCAGGTAGATAACAAATGCTATGTTATTAGATTTGGTCAATAAAATAATTCACAAAGAATTATGACAGAATTTAGACTTTAAAATGTCCATGGTCATTGTCTGATGACCATCTGAGCCTTGGCCTCAAGACCTGTCAGGTTCCTTGTGTGTTTTTGATTGGCTTTTTAAGAGATTTAGACCTCTCTTTTCTCTCTCTTTTCCAACTTTATTAATTTTTTAAGGCAAATAAATCTTCCAAATCCTACCGTTTATGTTCACAGATATGTGGAGGTATACAAGAGAATCTGCCTTCACCTAGATGCCATTAATCGCGGCTTCTAGATTCTAAAATACATTCTGACATAAAGACATGAATTCGGATGATCAATGGCTAGAAGAAGTGCATCCATTAAGAGGCTGTGTGGAAATCTACCAAGGATCTAGCACCCATTATGTTCTGGTAGGCCTTTTTTAAAAAAGTGGGTTAGTCAAACAAAATCAAAGCATGCTACTCCTCCCAAAATATTTATTAACTACTTATTATGTGTGATAAATTATTTACTTTAATTCTTTCAACAGATACAGAGAGGGAAATAAAGCCTTCGAGAAATGAATTACTTGAAGGTAATACTACTGGTAAAGAACAGAATGAGACTTCAGCCAAGCAGGTTTGCTTCTTACTCACTCAGCAATGTTGCCTTTCAGTGGCATCAAGAGGCAGTGTCCCATCTCCAGCCTCAGCTCTGCTCTGTGTAGCTGGGCCCTGTATCCTCCCAGAGTTTCTCCTCAGGGAACTTGTATTCTCTATTTCAAAATGTCAGTAGGACCTTCTTTTCCAATTAGTTGATTAGATACTTAACAAGAACTTGGCACTTAACAAGATAGTTGACAAACCTCATGCTTTGCCTCCTGGTTGATATTTAGAATTCACAGAATAAGGGAATTTGACTTATCGATGAATGTAGGACATTTGAGGGGAAATATAAGAATCTGAGCCAATACCTCATGGTCTAAGAGGTTGTAAGACAGGCTCACCAGAAACCAGATGTTTCTCCGAGGACAAACATCTCTCTGCATAAATGGGGAGGGCAGTGTTTCATTTACAGGCTCACTGTTACCATCTTTCCTGAAAATCCATCCACAGCTGATTGAGGAAATTGAGAATATGGGTTTGAGGCAAAAATGAAAGATTTTGTGATGTGGTGAGGAAGGTAACTTCTATAAACTTTTCTCAACATTAATTTCTTTGAACTGGTCTTAAGATATTGCATTGCCTGTTCCCATGATGCCAGCAGACATCTTGAGATCAAGTAGTTTACTTAAATTCTGTGAACCAAAGAGTTCTCTGGCTATACTATATTATCCTATGACTCCAGGGAAGCCAAGGCTATTAAGAATGTTTCTAGGTACCAGCAACTGGCAGTAAATGAATATTGATTAGATAATTTCTTTTTATTTCTTTTAAAAGATTTATTTATTTATTTGACAGAGAGAGAGAGAGCGAGAGAGGGAACACAGGCAGGGGGAGTGGGAGAGGGAGAAGCAGGCCTCCCGCGGAGCAGGGAGCCCGATGCGGGGCTCGATCCCAGGACCCTGGGATCATGACCTGAGCCGAAGGCAGATGCTTAACGACTGAGCCACCCAGGCGCCCCTGATTAGAAAATGTCTATGTGGCAATTTCTTTCACATGTTCTCTGGTGGATACCAAGAAAGGAGGCACCATATTCTGTGTCTCAGGGATCTAATGATATCCAGTATTAATAACACCATAAGATGAGTCTCAAAGTTTCTCAAGTGAACTCAAGGTAGGAGCTGTGAGTGTTCAGAGGGCCATGGTTTGGAAGTGTTCTTTGAGCTTGTGCTCTCCCTTGGCCTCGAAGGATGGGTAAGATTTGAAGGACAGGAAAGAATGAGACCTTCCAGGTGTGAGGGACTCCAAGAATAAAGCTGCAGATTTGGCAACACCAGTCACATTAGGGGGACTGGATCAAAATAAACATCTAGCTGAACCAGAGGGTCTATAAGCAGAGGGTGCTCCTGAAAACATCACTGAGCACTAACTCAATTAACTTCTCTGTATTCTTAGTCAAATCAACATGAAATTTAACCCTGTGTCTGCCACTAGTCGTGTATCCTCAAACAAGTTAACTTCTCTCAAACTGTTTTCTATCTGTCACAAAAGGGTGCTCTCTCACAGAGCAGGAGAGTAAGTGTGATTCTATATAGAAGAAACCTAATACAGTGACTGGTGTGTAGGTTAGGCATTGATATGGTGTCTTAATGTAGGAATAATAAATGCAATAATAAGATTGGATTCTATCCTCGCTAAGTTAAATTTTAGTTTCAATAAATTGATTGAATTGTGAAATTTAAGTGTTCTACAGAAAGCCTAGAAATTTAAATTCAGTTTTGGCGACAGATTTAGTAAAAAATGAGAGCTTTTATCAACTGCACTTTTTGTTTCTTCATCACACAAATGAGAGATAATGGCCATAAAATTTGACTGAGATTTCAAGGACATGCACGATAGCATTAAAAGTAATTTAAATAATGCTAAATCATAGTCGTCATTAAGTGTTGAGACAAAGCCCCATCTTAGTAAATTCTACCAATATTTTAAGTCAGACTATTGCTAACACATATTAGCATTTTTTACATATATGTCTTTAAGCGTGTTACATTGTTCCTTGTTCAATTTAATTTTAGTTCTGTTTATGAAGTACACATTTTATAAATTACCCTAACATGTACATTTTCTATATTTAGAATTTACAAATGAAGAGCAAGTCTTTTTAACCACTTGGAACAAACTTTAATTAATAAAAGCCCTGATTCTCATTTTTTAAAATTTAGCCTGTCCAAAACCCAAAAATACCTTCAAAATACAAATAAAACATATTTCATTAATATCATTTCCCCCTAAAGAAAAGTCATGCATATCTAAAAAAAAAAAAAAAACCTATTATGATTTGAGAGTGTTTTGTATCGATCCTGTAAGAGCCAGAACCACATCATGCCCACTTCAAATCCTCTGTTGAAGTCATCAGCAGAAAGAAGAGTAGTGACTTATAGATTAGTTAATGAGATAAAAGTAAGATTTGAATCTCCTTTTGGGGAGATAACTTTTATTAAAAAGCAAGTTGTAGGGATTTTTGCATCCATTGTTTTTACTGGTAGTCTATCGACCACTGTTTTACAAAATGATGTTGTAGCGCTTCTCCAAGCACAATGTTCCTTCTCTGACATGCATTCAGCCCTTTCATTATGGTTCCTTTAGCTGGCACCTGCCAGGAAGGTACACTCTGCTTGCAAAGTTTAGGTATCGCCTTTGTGGAATTATCTAAAAAACATCCCAACCCCTTCTTGACCTATAGAGAGAGACAGTCCTCCTCTACTGTCTTCTACAGAAGTCCCTATTATTAAAGAAAATATAGAAGAGATATTTAGAAGGCACCATTACAACTCTCAAGGTAACCCGGAAGGGGGTAGATTTATTTCTATATTTTGTGTTGTAATGAAGATACATCTTTTAAGAGTCTTTGTTTATTTACAGTATATAATTTTCCCTGAGGTTGTAATCTCAGGAAATGGTCCACTTAATTCCATATTTTACAAATGCCCACTATTTGCAAATTCCTCTGGTGATACAAGCACAAATGAGAAAGTAAATTGAGGTCCCTTGAGTTGACACAGGGGAGGAAGAAACCAATACATAATTAAATAATGACAGCAGAGTGTGTTGAAATGCTGGAACAGATATATATATGAGCTTCTCTTGCAGTCCAGCTGTGGAAGTGGGGCTGACATTTTCTTAGGAAAAGATGAAGGGGAGGTCAGGAACTTCACTTTAACGATGTCAAATGTTACTCTTGTGATAGGACAGCTGACACATGCCCACCTCTACTCAGTTGACATAAAGTTATCATTGTTTACTTTACTGCAGCAGGATTCTGAATGGAATCCTGAGATGACCAGCTGTAGTGGGGCTGGAATTGATGGCAGTGAATGATACCAGCAACAGCATCTCTGAATGAACCCCCCAAAACTGAAGAAATGCTTAGTCATAGGAGAGATGCTTATAAAAAAAATGTTGAGGCAAATATGTATACCATCTGGCTATATTACATAATAAACGACCTGAATTTTAAAAACCTCTAACTATTGAAAGTAATTTATACAATCCCATGTATATATGCATAGACTCACTGGCATGGAAAAGAAGGCGTCAAGCACAATGGCTTATTTAATGCATTTTCCACCTGTGTACATCTTGACTCAATGGAAGCAAGACAGAATCAGACAACAATCTAATTACCCTGCAAAGGAATTTAGCAATTGACAATGGGATTAATATAATAATCAAATCCCAGCTGGAATTGACTGTAGTATTTCCTACTGTTTTATTAGAAAATGTTAACGGTTTTGCAAGCAAATGAAGTGCTTTGAATGACAAAAGATAACAATTATTTATTTTAAAATACTAAAAAAAGGACTCAAGTTATAATTTGTGAGAAAGTCTTAAATGTCCAGGTGTGCAAAGGTGAAAGTACGTGTGGCTGTGCAGAGAGGAGAGGAGGTGTTTAAATGGCATCTATTTAATAGAACAGTGTTATTCTTAGTATTGAATTTAGATGACAGCTTAACAGCATTCAACAACATACAAAACATATTTTATCCAAAGTAAGATGAAATGATCTTTAACATTGCATAAGGGATGGCTGACAATAGGCTAAACTATACCCACAAATGGCGGAACTAGATATAAAAATTTATGATATTCAAGAGAATGTAGATAAGCCATGGCCAGCAAAGAATGCCTTGGAAACAGGAAATAAAAGAATTAGATCTTCTTGGTTTGTTGTATTTCTAAACATAGTATTTCATATGCATTTTTGTTAGTTTGTGGGACAGTTAGGAGACATCTGAAAAACTCTAAGACAGCAAGTGCACCCCATAACTCATTAGCATTTGAGAGACAAATCTGAGGCACACACTCCAGATGTGATTATTATAATCCTTCAAATATGCTGATATCTAATAACCTTCAAAAGCTTCCTCATTATCATCCTGAGGAGCAGCAATAATTTTTCATTAGTGAAGCAAGGAATGTGCACTTGCTAAGATACCATGTAGGAACTCCTACCTTGCATGGAGAGCATTTGAGTCTCAGTGAACCCGGTCACCTCTGCTCTTCGTGGCTGAATCCCATCAGATCCCACGAGCAACCACTTCCAGAGGATGCTTTGGCCTGATTCCAACTAGATGGTAACTAAATCCTGCTAATAGAAAATTGCCATATCAATCTAAGTGAAACTTTCATGCATGGTGTTTGCAATGTACCCTAAAAGACAAAAGCCTGAGATTTCATTAAACTCTCAAGAGTAGATTTTATGACTTGTTCCGCTGGATGGCGGAAGAAGAGTGTGCATGTGTAGCAGAATCTGATTTGTATGATTTGCTCTCATTGTAACATGAGATGGTTTTATGATTGGGCAACAGAACTATAACTCCCACCTCTAACAAAAAAAAAAAAATACCAAGAGATACTGAAAAGGAGGTTCTCAACTGTGGACAACCAAACTGGCTTAGGTCAATCTGCAACACAAACACTCACACACACATAGTACATATGAATATCCAGGTTTGTCTAACCAGTGAGTAAGGAAATGCTTAATTAATTAATTAATAAAGAAACACTGCAAAGTAGCAGGTCTCCTAGACTAAATATTAAGACATTTGGGCCCCAGTTTTATTCTCGTCTGATTTGAGCCAAGTCAATGTCTCATAAAGTCTTTCATTCCTGAGAATTCTGGATTGTATGACTTATTTGGCTACCTCCAACCCAAAAATGTACAAATTTTATAAAAAAATGGAATGCATACTCCTAAACTGTACTTTGATAAAGAATAGGATTAATTATAAAGACACAAGGGGCACCTGGGTAGCTCAGCTGGTTAGGTGTCCGACTCTTGGTTTCTGCTCAGGTCATGATCTCAGGGTCCTGGGCTCGAGCCCTGGGTTGGGCTCTCACACAGCAGGGAGTCTGCTTCAGGATTCTCTCCCTCTGCCCCTTCCCCTACACTCTCTTTCTCTCCCTCTCCTTCTAAAATAAATAAATAAATCTTAAAAAACAAAACAAAACAAAACACAAGACTTTCCTGGAATGCCTTTCCAGAACACAGTGAGATTCACCTGCAACCATTCCTTCCCTTGATTCTAACACCAGCACCAAAACATGGTCATTCTAATCTGTTTCAGAATAGTGTCTTAGACTTCTTGCCTGGGAGGGTAACAGCATAATACACACTATCCCTGCTTTCTTTTCTCCTGCCTGTTCTTCATTCTTTTCTTACCTTAAAAGTTTCTCTCCTTTCCTAACCTAAATACCTTTTTCCTACAATTTCCTCTCCCTTACAGCTTTAATGGCATCGTGGGAGAAAAGTCAGAAAACATGCATGTTGAACAAAACAGGTCATTTGGAAAATAACCGTCACTATGTACAATCACATTCATTTAAAATTGTATGTTGCTTTAAAATATTTCATCCCATTTGTACAAATGCCCATACGCCTCATCCAAATCTTAATATTTATACAATTGTAGAAGGGCTATTTCCCCTGTTTGTTTAATCAGCCAGAATAATCTGAAAAGAACCTGGCCATGTTGAGCGAGATCCCTCAAGTCTAATGCTCCCGTGTTTCTCTTCCATGTGGAATTATCTGTACTGGAAGCTAATCCTTTTCACTGGGGGAAGAGAGATTTACAAAATAGTGCCAGCTCACAAATGTCGGATTTCACAAACTCTCTTCATCTCTCTGCTGCCCTCTCTGCCCCTGTAAATATTATGCTTTGCTTCCTAAATAAATCGTGCAGCCGTTCTTATGAGGAATGTTTGTTTCGGGCAAACATCGGTTTTGGTGAAATGATTAGAATTTTCAACAAGCTTGTCTTCTCATGTGGATTTTTCTCACTGGATTTTCTTAAATGCTTCAGCATTTCTGCTGTGCTTTTGTTCCTGGAGGTGCTGTGTTGAAAGAGATAGTCATGGAGAAGTGAAAGGAAGAGAAGAAGGGAAATTAACCTTTATTAGGCATCTGTCCTAATACTGGCATTGTTTCTACCTTGTTTACATGGATTATTTTATTGCCTTTACTATCAACTATGGGGTAATTATGATTTTCTTATTCTATGAACGAGTGCAGTAAATCTAGGTAAGATGAAGTAATTTAGCCAGAGCCGCAAGCTGGTAAGGGTCGAGGCCAGAAGTCAAGGGGATACATTCCCCTGTCTTCTCACCGTGCCTTGCTGCCTCCTCCATCTCCTCTTGGAAACACTTCAAAGGAATAGGATATAGTTAGGTTATATTGGTATTTTTAAAGTAAGTTTTTAATTGCAACTTGAGCAAAAAGAAATCTGATGTTATACATTAGAAAAGATTTTAAAAGTGTTAAAATCCTGTTTCTTCATGCATTTGTTGAAAAAATGATCAACACTGCTGGCAGACTATTGGTATCTAATAAAGCCATTAGGCATTCCTATTTCATGTAGCTTAATAAGAATGACAGGTGTGGGGAAAAAAAAATCTCTTTTTTGAGTGTATTATATGCTAGGCACTAAGCTTCAGCGTTATATACTGGATCATGAAGTCTTTGCAACACTTCTACATGTGTATTAGCACTCCTTTGTGCAAAAGTGAGTTGTGTGATTCAGAAACTATCCCTCATATATCATACGATGTCCTCACACCACAGTGTGGAAGATGATTAGATTATATATGATACACTTTTATATCCCTTTATTATTCTCTAAATTTTCATGTAGTAAGTATCTCTTCCTAAAGTCCACAATCTTCCTCATGGCTGCTTTTATCTGTGTCTGAATTAGGTGTTTAAAGACACTTGCTGTATCAGTGGGGTGCCTGGTGGCGCAGTTGGTTAAGCCTCGGACTCTTGGCTTCGGCTCAGGTTGTGATCTTGGGGTCCTGAGATCGAGCCCTACATCAGGCCCTGCACTCAGCGTGGAGTCTGCTTGAGACTCCCTCTCCCTCTGCCCCTCCCCACCTCTAAAATAAATAAATAAAATCTTTTAAAAAATAAATAAATATAAAAAATAAGAACACTTGCTATATTGAAAAAATGATATATTTCAGGTAGACAGATAATAGAATAATTCTGTGTATAGTCCATTAACTTAAGTCATGTAAACCATAAACAAATAGCAAGGTTTGTTTTCCAGGTGGGGGTCAGCTGGGGTAGGAAGGTGTGTCCAGAATTGATCAGATTTAGCCTTAGCCACACAACACCTTTAGCGTCTCAGTTGATTTTACTGGTGCTCCTTGAGGGAGGAAGGACTTAGGAATGGAGCTCTCTTCTACAGCTGAGGACACTAAGTCCCTGAGGGAAGAGTAGAAAAACCCTGGGGTGAGATGATCGAGCTCCGAGCCCTGACTCTACCTCCCTTTTGGCAAATAAATTCACCTTTCTTAGCTCCCCACCACCCGTTTTCTTCATGTGGAAAGTGGGGGAAACCTCTGTAAGTAGATCCTGGGATAATTATGAGGTTTAGTGAAAGAAAAAGTAAGTGAATTGCACTTTGGGAACACTCGGTGCTACATGAATTCATTTTCCCTCTTTTCAGCCTGGCTAACTTTTCTTTTGTCAAAAAGGCCCTGATGGCTTTTGCACTGACCTGCCTTGGGGATTCTGCACCGCGCAGACCACCTGTCTGGGCAGGTGTCTGTGGCCAGTGCCCCGCATGTCAAATTTAGCAAGATCTGGTAGCAGGGCCGGCCTCCACGCTATGTCCACTGCTCTGCAGACAAACAAGGAAACGAAACCCTCCCTAGAGAGCCAAAAGCCTTTAAAGCATTATAGCCCTTTCACCCCTACATGCAAAATAAACCAACAAAATGAGAAAGAAGAGAAGGAATGACAGGAAAAAAGTCTGTGGGTCTTCTGAGGAACTTGTAGGGAAAAAGAAAGACAAACATAATAGAGACTTGAAAAAAGATCTATCTTAATTTTGTTAATATGAAGGATTACAAAAAGAAAATGATTTCCAATGAAGATACGTTGTGGGGGTTTTATTCGTTTTAGAGTGAAATCTCCTTTAAGAAAATGTCTTGCGAAATCAGCATGAATAATATCTAAGGCTCTGGGGGTGAAAAATAATTCCTACACTGAGGACAAATTACTATTGTTAGGAACTGTAAGGTGAGTATTTGTTAGGGGCGTCAAATCTCACTATTTCACAGGAAAAGCACTGGCAAAGCTACATGCCATGGCAGAAGGTCGAAGCTCTTCAGCTGTCAGAGTGCAGCCTAAAATTGTTCGAGCAAGGCTCCAGTCGTGGGCAGATGATATCTGGCTTAGATTCAATCACCTTCAGCAGCCTGAGAGAGGAATGGGTGTTGATACAGATATTTGACCACCAAATGGAAAGCCCCAAAAGGACAACTCTTTAACTGCTCTGTGTGTGTGTGCGCGCGCGTGTGTTCACACACGTCTTGCATTTATTTAAACCAAACAAGACAGTAATAGTGTTTGTCAGTAAATGTGAATAGTTACTTTCATATTTACCTAATAAAAGCTGATGGTTCTGGAAACTTATGCAGATCACAAGAACATGAATGTTAGCAAGGTTCTCACGTTTATCACAAAAATGGTAAGAGCACTACGTTTCAGTGACATAGAAACCCATTTTTTTAGAAATAGAACCTCAGCATTTCCATAATGTTCCATTGAATGTTCACTGTGTGATACATCGACTTTTTTTTTTTTTAAGTAGGTTCCACGTACCAATGTGGAGCCCAATAAGGGGCTTAAACTCACGACCCTGAGATGAAGACCTGAGCTGAGCTCAAGAGTTGGAGCTTAACCGACTGAGCCCATCCATGCACCCTCATATTAACTTTTTAAAAATCGTATTTCCTTAGTAACCTTTTTATAGTAACCAAAATTGTAATAACCTAAACTTCCTTTCAAAATTAAATAAAATCATTCATCCAAATTTTACGAATACTAACTCTTTCCTTGAAGAGATACAAACTGGACTTTCATATCTAAAAATAGAAAAGCATTTGTGCATCTCATTAAATCCTTTCTAAATAAGAAATATTAATAAGTAAATAGATGCACAATAGAAAAAGCATTTGCTTACCTATGCATTAAAACCTTTCCCCACAAAATGTATCTAACACTAAATATTAAACGAAGAACATTTAAAATAAAATTGCTGATAGAAACTAACTGTGCTATTTACATCAACTGCATAAATTTGGTCATCTCAGTACTCAAAAAACAATCGAATCATATAAAATGGGAGATAACAGTTTTTAATAGGCTTCCTACATGTTAAAGTCAGAAGATAAAGATAAATCTGTGTACTAGGTTTCCAAAATAGATAGAGAGATGTCAAACAGTGCCAGACAAACTGTGGCCATCATCCCATGTGTCTGGGTAGTCAACAAATACACATACAACAGTGCTGGGGTGACAACAGTGAACACAAGGGCCTAAACTTTATGTCTCATGCAGCTTTCTCTCTGGTGGGAAGTAGATAATAATACAGTAATATAGGGAATCAGAAAAAAATTTGGAGGGGAGGATGAAATTTTAGACAGTGTGGTAAAGTAAGGCTTTACTGGGAAAGAACATTCTAAGTTAAGATGTGCCGAGAGAGGGGAAGCCAGATGCATGTTCACTGGAGGAGAAGGCGTGGGGTGGGGGCGTGGGATGCAGCACACGGCCTGCAAGATGCGCATGTTTAGGACCCACGGATGGGCCGTGTGGCTGGAGCCGTGAAGGGCAGGAAGAGAAGTCACAGAGATAACCAGGAGCACACACCCCATGCGGCCTCTTACGTTCTAGTAAGGGACTCTGACTTTCACTCTAAGTGAAGGGGAGCCGTTAGAGGATTTTCTGGATCTTTACGGTGGCCATACTGTGGACAGGACCCAGCTGGAGCTCTAACAACCCAGGTGAGAAAAGCAAGTGGCGGTTTAAGTTGAAGTGATTAGAAGTGAACGAACCCAGAATACACTTTTGAAAGTAGAGTCAATGCGTCGGGTCTAAGAGAGAATGAGTAGGAGAGGGTCAAGGACAGCACCAAGATTTCCGATTAGCATAACGGAAAGCATGGAGATGCACTAACTGAGTCAGGGAAACTGAGGTAGGAGCTGTTGAAGGTCTGCGTGGGGGGCTCGGGCATATGAGAAATGTGACCCGTGATTATCTCTAGTTAAAACCAAAGGGGTTGTCTTTTCTCACTCATATGGGCACACATATTAAGATGATGACATACTAGCTGGGTAACTCAGAGAGGATCAATGCAGTCTCTTTCTCCGACAGGGTGAGAAAAATGGGAGGAAGCGATAGAGAAGGAGAAGAAGAAAGGCAAGCTTTGTTCGTGTTCATATGCTGCCCATCCCCAAAACTATGCCCGAGGGCCTGACTGTGCACAAACACTGTGGTATCCACAAGTAGACCAGAAAAGAAATAAAGCCTCTATGTGACAAAGAGAGAAAGCGTGGGGGCTCTTTCACTTGTTCTACTGAAACTGGAATGAATCCAGTGAGAATGGCACATTCATGGCATCTGGCATAAACATCTAGTAGGGTTTCCTTATGCCAGTTTCTTCTGACTCCAAATGTATTCATTATGATCAGATGTACCTTACTAAAACATCACTTCTAACTTGTTATGCCCTGGTGAAGAGTCTGGAATGGTTATGAGATCAATTTTAATTTGCACCATTTACACATTTTCCCATAATGATGTCTATCAATTTGATATTGTTATTCTTCTCCTCCTGCTTATAACCCTTTCCTCCCTTTCTCTACCTTACTGGATTCTAGGCCCCCTTAGATGCTACTTCCTCCTTAGAGCACCTGCTGCATGTTTCTTTAATGGCCTATAGAACATATTTTATTTTATTTTATTTTTTTCTTTTGGCCTGTAGAACATATTTTAAGCACTCAATTGTTCCTAAATAGCTTCTCTTATGGATTGATTTATTGAGTACCTACTATGGCCAAGCACAGTGCTGGTCCCTGGAAATAGAAAAAAAAATAATAAGAGAGTAAAGACAAGTTTTTAAAAGAATTTCTCCATCTAGTATCCAAAAATATTAATAGTTAGTTACAATCTGTCATAATACATGCATACATTCTAACTGTACACATTACAGTTGTAACACAGAAGAGGAAGCCCGTTGTCGGCATATTGGTGCGAGGAAGGAAAATGCACATGAGCACACAGGGGCACACACACGTCTTATTTAGGCAGCAATGTCTCAAAATCGGGAATTCTATGTAATGTGTTTTCGAGAGCATAGTTTCCCAAGCCCCTGTATTATCAGTATCACCTGGCATGCTTTATAAAAGGAATATAGATTACTGAGAGTTGGACTCTGAGTTGCTGGCCCTGGAATCTACCCTTTAAAAGCTCCCATTTTGGGGTGCCTGGGTGGCTCAGTTGGTTAAGCGACTGCCTTCGGCTCAGGTCATGATCCTGGAGTCCCGGGATCGAGTCCCACATCGGGCTCCCTGCTCAGCGGGGAGTCTGCTTCTCCCTCTGACCCTCTTCCCTCTCGTGCTCTCTATCTCTCATTCTCTCTCTCTCAAATAAATAAATAAAATCTTTAAAAATAAATAAATAAATAAAAGCTCCCATTTTGACGCTGACGATGAATTAGTCGGAGGGTCAAGGACAGCACCAGGAGAGTCCCAGGCCAACTGAGATGCGTTGGTCACCCTACTTGCAGGTTTCAGATTGCTGACCCCTGGATACCTAGGGGAGAGTCATTTCTATCAGCTACCCCAGTCGGCACAAGTGCCGAGTACAGAGATGACCTCCGGAAGGACTGGTCCTCAAGAACTCCAGTACTTTTCAAATAATCCCCTTCTGGTGCCTCCTCACCCTCTTCCCCCTAGTACCATCAGCCTAATTTTAACTCCTTTAGTTTTTATGTTTGAACCTCAAAGCGACTGTTTTTGACCGGAGTCTGGTTAATTCTCATGCCTTCCTTTTTCATGTTTACTTTATGTAAATTCAATCTTTGAACCTTAGGACCTTGGGCAATATGGGGACTCCATCAATAGCGCAGTGTTGAGGTCATCATCAACCTGTCACAGGGTGGATCCTAATGTTTGGGAGGGCGCGTGCAAGTGTGTTACACCTGCACGGGCTCTGCCTCCCGAGGCAAGGGTTTCCAGCAAATGACTATTTTACTTATTTTACTTATTGATGTTCTTCCAGTCCTTCACTCTACTCTTTCTTGTGAAAAGTTCAGTGAGCTGAGTCCCTAGATTAACAGGATAAAGTTAAATTAATAAGATTTGTCTGAATGTACTTCAAATTCACATGCACAGGAACTTATGGAAAGTAAGAGCCCTCTTCTGTGAAACTCGACATGGTTTTCAAGTAATCATTTCAGTCCCAGTCCTCAGGCAAGAGAGGTTAGAGATACATCCGCCAGCTGATAGGCACAATCAGGATTCAAGTGACTTAGCGTAAACTACTCATCAAAATAACTGCTAAACTATTGTTTTAACCATATTTCCCGATAATTTCTAAGGTTTCCAACAACTTGATTTAAGATCCCAAGCCACTGTGTTTTTCCTGACAGTACAAATATTTAAAACACACAATCATATTTTTGTGTAAAGATTTCCTTTAATATCAGTTCAATATAAATAAATGAAATGCATTTTGCTCTTTGAGATTTAAATCAAAACTGGAATGTATTTGTAAGTGAAGCACTAAAAACTGTAAAAGATCACAGTGGAAAGATCTTAGAACTTACTCTGGCATATGTTATCCATCTAGTGATCGAAACTGGTCTTAAGCATATGCTTTCCTCATAAAATACATAGTGTCTGAAATATATAGAATTTAATTCTCATTAAAATGGCTTGAAATGAAGAAATTAAAAATAAGTATGATAAGAATTAAAGAAAAGTTTTGGGTCATATGAATTTACGTTTATAAGCCATGGCTTAATTAAAGCTTCAAAATAATAGAAAATAAAATAAAAATACTAGATTCTTATGTTTTTATTTTTTATTATTTATTTATTTGTCAGAGAGAGAGAGAGAGGGCACAAGCAGGGGGAGGGACAGGCAGAGGGAGAAGAAGTCTCCCCACTGAACAAGGAGCCCGATGCAGGGCTCCCTCCTGGGACCCCACGATCATGACCTGAGCCCAAGGCAGGCGCTTAACCTACTGAGCCACCCAGGCATCCCGATGAATACTAGATTTTTATGTGAAACAAGTATGCCACTGGACCCTGGACAAGTGCTGGTAAACCTCCAAATTCTCTGCACCCATGAAACTTGGCTTTAGACTATGGCTTAAAAGCCAAACTAAGTGCTTGTGACCTAAAGGGACCCATGCCTTTCTTCCTGCTCCTTATAGATACACAAACGAAGTTACCCATTCGTATTGGGATGACCTGGATGTGATAAATTCTGGGACCACATACTAGCTAGATGGCGCTCATCAGAAGAAGTAGAAGGGGAGCCAACTGTATCATAAGGTGGGGGCCTGAGCTGCAAGTGTTAACGCTGGACCCTTTTTTGATTTTAGGATGCCGTTAGTTCTGCAGTCTACTTAACCTTTAGATTTTCTATATTCTTTCTTTGGTGGCTTATCCAACAGGTCTTGCTGATACCACTCTGCATTCCAGAATACTCAAATATCACATGCAAATCACCCAAACAGTATTTTCATCAGGCAATTCACCTGCTCAAAAATAGAGTCAGAAGGGCGCCTGGGTGGCTCAGTTGGTTAAGCTTCCGACTCTTGATTTCAGTTCAAGTCATGATCTCAGGGTTGTGAGATCAAACCTGGTGTCCTGCTCTGCTCTGGGTGTGGAGCCTGCTTAAGATTCTCTCTCTCCCTCTGCCCTTCCCCCCTCCCCACTCTCTCTTTCTCTCCCTCTAAAGAAAAAAGAGTCAGAAAATTTCTACCAAATCAATTTCAAGATTACTACCTCCTGTCATAAATATCAGACATATCTCAGAATCTTTCATACCTGTTTCCTCCTATAAACTACACATGAACACCACATACACACACTACCCACACACACCACACACACACATCACACACACCACACACAACACACACACATACCATACATACCACATACCACACACACACCACACACACACTCACACACACACACACAATCACCACCACCACCACCTCATATTCTTCAATGAGGAATGCTCCCCCCAGTGTCATTTCCTACAAGACCATGTTCCCTGTCTTACATAAAATCTACTCTGAATGCCACAACCTCCCCAAAGCTCAATTTTTTTCCAGAATTCTGGTAATCCAAGCTGGAATATATCATGGTCCACTGCTTTCATGGTGTTTTACATCTTAATTTGCTCCACTTATCCACCAAAGAATCCCATTAAAACAACTGAATACATCAGTTCATGTCTTCTTTGATCTGAAGGGAATTTAGGACAGTTCACAGAAACTAGTACTGCAATTCTCTCATTGCACACCTCCCCCAAAATATTTTGATAACTCCCACCACCTCAGGGCAGAAACAAAATCACCTTCAACAAAATGCATGGCCTCAGGATTCTGGCCCCTACTTCCCCCCGCAGCCCCTTTTCCTTCTAATCCCAGAATTTCCTCCTTCCCACATCCCCAACCCATGTGAACCTGTCTTTGGCCACGATAAACCACCCCAAAGATACCTTGCATCTGTGCTCTTCCTTTCTGTCTGTGTATTTTCCTCCGCCTTAATGCTCAAATCAATCTTTTTCCTTTTGCTTACACATACTGGTTCTTCAGACCTCCCTAAGTTCTGGAAGTTTAGAAGCAGCATTCTCTAATGCTAATGGTGAGACTCCCAGTCTATGATGCTCTTAAGTTACCTGTGGTCATTCCTATCCTATCCAGGGACTTGTCAGTCTCCATCACTAGTTTGCAATATTCTTAGGCAGGAGCACCACTTTTTTTTTTTTTTTTTTTTTTTTTACTGTCATTTGACTAGAACTCTTACCTACTCAGTAGTCAGGCCCAAAAAGTACAACCTGCTTCATACTGACTACTGCAAGTACTCTGATCCTTGTAAAGCCTATCTTTTCCTTGTTCTTTTAATACAGACTCTAATTTCCCATTAAATTTTAAGTCTTAATCAACTGGGGACCTAGATCTCTTTAGTCCTGCAGACGAGCAAAACTTCCCAGAAAGCAAAGGAAAATATAGGCATTCCTTCTTTCTATGGCAGGAAAAGAAAATGAGAAGAAAAGCAAAACTGTTAGATTTCCAACGAAAATCCTGTGATCATTCATATCCTGTAACTCAGGGAAGAACAATTATCTTAGGCTGAATATAATACAGTAAGATGTAGTGGGAAATGTGCTTCTGAAGGTAAGAGGCCTTACATGCCTGTCTAAAAAGTTTAGAATTCATCTTAAAAGACTGGGATCAAAAGTAAAATGCCTTTAAAGGCCAAGAAGGTGATATTGATGAGGGAAGTGTGCCTGCTTGCGGCCACAGCGTCAGAAGGACAATAAGGGGGTGGGGGAGCCGTGAGAGGACTGGGGGGCACAGCTCCAATTCCAAGTGATTGTAGCCACAGGGAAGTGAGAGCTCAGTATTACTGTTCTTTTTGTTTGTTTTTTTTTTTTTTTAAGCCAGAATACTCAATTGTCACAGGGAATCACCTCAGTTTTAAATATTAGCGACTAAATTTTAAGAGCAATTTTGTGAGAAACAGAGGATACTACTGTGGTTGCTTTTATTCAGCAGCCCATATATTCATAGCCCCTGACGATTAAAAAATCCATGAAGGCTTTGTAATCAGAACTGTGTTTTACAAAGATAAAGTTGGGAGCTGAATGAAAAATAAAGTTCATCGGACTGTGAACTCTTGAGGGGTGTTTGATCATGTGCTGAGTGGACAAATGAATGAATGAGAATCTAAAGGCAAAGAAACGAGTTAGGAAGTTTATTCAATGGTTTAGGTGAGGATTTTGGGGGGAGTGAACCAAGGTGGTGGTAGCAGCCATTCTGGTTTGAAGACATTTTGAAGTTTCTAGTTTGTTCGATATTTATAAAGATGTTGATCAATGATACAAGAAATATCAAGAAAAAAGGATTAGAACATAATGAATGTGATCCCCGTTATACCACTAAACTAAATTGTGTGATCTTGGGTTACTCATCCAAGGGCTTCAGTCTCAACTGGAAAACTGAGGAATTATAGTAAACTATATCTGAAGAGCTATTCAAAGCTGAACCCCCGTCATTCTAGGCTGACATCTCCTGATCGACGTCAGTCATCTTAACAACCTCCCCAGTGTGTGATTTCACTTACATGGAATTCAAGACCAGGTGAAACTCATCCATGGTGCAGGAAGAAGAACAATGCTTGTCTAAGAGAGGGGGTTGCTGGAAAAGGGCATGAGAGATCATTCCTGAGTGTGAAAGATAACATCTTGATTAAGGTGGTGGTTACCTGAATTTTAATATGTCAAAGTACCCTGAACAGTACACTCCCTATGGGTCTATGTCTTTTACTACATGTAGATTAAACTTCATTAAGAAATACTGGGGGGTCATGTCTTTCACCCACTTGTTCTCATGCCATTGTGATTTCTTTTTCTTTTTCAAAGATTTTATTTATTTATTTTGAGAGAGAGAGAATGAGCAAAGGCAGAGGGAGAAGCAGACTCCCCGCTCAGCAGGGGGCCCATTGTGGGACTTGATCCCAGGACCCTGGGCAGATGCTTAACCAACCGAGCCACCCAGTCTCCCTGTCCATTGTGATTTCTATTTCAGTTCACCCTTAAAGCCTAGTTGCCAGCCAGCATGTTTTCCCCTTTAACACATTAAACTAACAGAACTCAAACATTTGCCAGAGCTCCCATCAAAACTAATTTCCAGAAGAACTAAACAAGAGACACCAGAATAGAGAAGCCAAATGGGTTTAATTTCCTTGAGAAACCCTGCCCGGCTTTCTCTGGCTTGTCGCCATTTTCTGGTAAGTACACTTTACCCGCACTTCACTTTTTAAGGACTCAAGTCACACGAGGAAATGTTTATTTTCATGGCTAGATTAAAAAAATAATTTCCGCCCTGAGGTGACTATAATTTTCAACCTCACTCAAGGATAGTTTTTCTGTTAATATTCAATTAGCAATATGGGAAATTCAATAATATCCTAGCAATAAATCATTTTGGGATAGCACACCCACAGCAGGGCGAGTGAGAGGTTTTCTGGCGAAAAGGTTATTTGGAAGATTCCTGTTGTCTTGATGGCATTATGTGCCTCTTTTCCTCATCACTGGCAGAAAGGCAAACGTCATCTTGAATGTCTGCCTCTGTGACAGGTGCATCTTGCCCAGATACTCACCTTTTACAAATGTCCATCACTCTACGTGTTGTTGTTACTGTTAATAACCCTTGCTCCCCGGTCCCCAAAAGATGCAGTACTGAAGGAAGAACAGCTCAAAACAGGAAAACATCATTATGAAAATGAAAGCCTATGATGTAAGGAATATTCCTTTAGAGGCAGAATGGAATAGCGGAGGCTGCCTGCGAACTCCTGTCATACATCGCATTTTGATTGAATCAGAGACCTTTCTGGCTGTATTTAATGATTCCAAAATATAATGAAGCTCCCCCAGAGATCCTCCTTTCACCACATCTGTGAACATCAAATCATCACATTGCACACTTTAAATATCTTAAAATTTTATTTGTCAATTATACCTCAATAAGCTGGGAGGGAAAACAAAGTAAATGATCTTAATACCAAAGCCAGAGTCACTGATAGATGTCTTCTCATTAGATCTGAAAAAAGAAATGTGGGATGAGGTATTTTTAATTCAGTGGGGAGATCAACAAACACATAGCTTAGGAAATCCTCCGGGAGACTTGTATTATATTGTGATTTCAGAATACTTCCTTCACCAAAACTCTTGACAGGGCAATTACTGGATCTACCGTTTCTCTCTCCTGACAGAAGCAATTTTATATTCATTCCTTTTTAGTTCTAAAGTACAGAGGAAGAAAAGGAGTGGAGCGGGATGAAGTCGAGGCAGTGGTAATGAATTGTTTCTGTCTCTGTATGTTCCCCAAAAATGGGTACTAAAGGGATTATTGTAGAGTCATCTTAGCATGATTATGCTTTACAGGTTTCCTAGACTCAGAGGAATTGCCATCAGAAATCTAAATGACAGAGACAAGTTTTTATATTTGATGGCACATTTGGGATGCGAAGCTTGACAACTGAGCTCTCCCTGGTTCAAATGAGAACTTGCAAATTATTCAACCATAGGCTATTCATAACAAAACACCCCTTCCATAGTGGAACCATTTCCCAAAATTCAGTAAACAAATTTCTAACAGCAAGTATAAGGGACATTTCTTAGAAACTGGAGAGACAGGGGTGCTCACGGGTCTTATGCCTGGTCCGCTCATTGTTTTTGGCCCCAAAGTGCAGTACTGAACGTTGTACTGTTTGAGGCATTTCTCTCTCTTGGTATCCCAGAAACTTGGGTAATGCCCAGTTTCTAAACAACGTGGGCAGACTGTGATCACCTCCTCTCTTTGGAGCATATCTTGCCACATTTTGGGACTTACAGGAGGCCAGAAGAAAGAGAAATGATAGTTCTGGGGTCCAGGAAAGCAGAGGAAGGAGTCCCTTCAGCTATGCAGAGCTTCAGTCTTTGGTCCTCTCTAGATGACAGGCTTATTGCGATATTTCTCACTATTATCGACCTTCTATGTTTATAATACAGTTCCAGTTTCAGCATTCTCTCTTTTCCTTTCTTCTTTTTTAAAGCTGCTTTTACTTTTGCTTTTATTGAGTTTTATTAAGATATTATAATTCACATGTCATACGATTCACCAATTGGAAGTCTGCAATTCAATGGTTTTGAGTTTTATCATTTCTTGATGTCATGTCTGGCAGAGAATGAGACCAGAGAAACCTTACTCATCTGGGAAGTCTGGAACATGGAGTAGATTCTTCCAAAATGTCACAGAATACATAAATTCTCAAGTGAATCCTGAAACCAATATACTTCCCTGACTCTGTGTGAAAGAACCCTAAGACCAATAAAGATGATTTAACTGCTTGCTCCTCAAGATCAGGTCATGAACGAACTCAACAGCTTACTTGTCAAGATTAAGACCTTGTTCATCCAATTGCTTTAAGACTCTTGCCTCATGATGCTCACTGATCCAAAGCTATTTGGTCATGGACTCTGCCCAGTCCTAACCAGGGCTCATCATGGAAGACCTGCCTTGAAATCACTCAGCCCAGACCCTATGGCTCCATAAATATTCTCCCTCTGACTTGCCCTTCCAAGGCACTGCTTTGAGGAGGTAATGCTCTCCTTGACTGCAATGCATCTAGTAGCTTTAGCTTTGCCTCATCAACAGTTCTGCATTTATTTATTTACTTTTAAGGAAATTAACAGTCAACACAACGAACATGTCTTGAGTCACACCACTGGTGACTTTGGGACCCTTTTATTCTCAAATGAGATTTGAGGATCAAAGGAAATCTTGAGCAGAAATTCAATACAAAAAAACAACAGAAAAGAATTACCCTTCAGTACAGAACTCTCAGATTTACTTGGGATGTCTGTGAAACTGGAAGAATACCTACATAATTCCATATAATTATTTTTTGTGAAAATTATGCTTGTACATTACTAGCATCTACTGGAACTTTCATAGATGTCTAATCTGTCAGCATGTGGTATAAATTAAAATTGTTAATAATAACGGTTTCTTTTTTAAAGAAGTTATGCGAATCCCTATGATTTTCTACTCATAAAATTGTAATATTACTTTCTGATATCCTCTAAGTAATAATTAATAATAAAAAATTATATTACTATGAAAAAAATTGCTCCCTGTTTGCAACAGGAGATGAGGGGCTGATCCCCCTCTCCTTTCGATCATATTTATATGCGGGGTTGGCAGACATCTTGGTAGAAATCCAGTTTAACAACACATGCATGCACACACTTGCACACACACACACACACACATACACACACTACTCCATGAGATACACAATTTAGTCTTCTTTCTTTTCTCCCCGCCAGCTGTTCCATAAGATATATATGATATATATATATATCCCAAATATATATATATATATATATATTCATATTTCTGCTATAGCTTTGTGTCTCTGAGTAATCATGAATGACTACTTAACCGTTTTACCAACATTTGCAGCGTAGCAAAGGTTGAATTCCATTGAACTGGCAGATTGCTTTTTAATTTTCTGCTCAGATGGCTTGTTTTTTTGTCTTGTACTTTCCAAAATATTTTATGAGTCTTGATGGAGAGGCTAAAATGCTTGCAAATTTTGCTGATATCTGCCGAAAGCTGATTAACCCTCCCTCCTTCTTCAGGAAGCCATGTACCAGCAGGCTCAGGTGATGTGAGAAACATGATATACAGATGTGCAACAGTACTTTCACAAGCATTGCAAAATGCTACTTCCACACAAGGGATAAGTGTGTTGATAATTATTCTGTGTAGATGTTATCCTGGTTTTCTGTTTCTGTAGTTGAGAGAAATATTTATGACTCTTAGAGATGTGAAGTACAAGACAGCTTGAATATCACCAACCCTTAATGCAGGTGACAATCTGTGAATAATAATTTTTTATATGACTTTGAAATGGGTTACCACCAAGCATACAGATATTTTCATAACCTCGTGCTAACTGCTCTGAACTGTGCAGTTATTTCATTTCAAATCATGACTTGGCACCTTGATGACCTTGTGCCATTTGTATAATTGATCAGATATCCAGAATAATTTCTATTTTCTCTATAGCATAATAGATTGCTTAAATAACATTTAAAATCACTGAAATATCACATCACAAAGTGAGTTTGCTATTGTCGATTTTTTTGGTATATTTTTCAGTTCATTCCAACTATATCATCTTCTTCTTCTCAGTGAACAACAGCAACTCTTTTTCCAGTTGCTCAGGCCCAAAAGCCTTAATTTCTCTCTCAGCCTGCAATCAGGTAGATCGTATTATGGATGCCAATTTCTTTGCTCCCTTCTCTGTCAAGTAGAGAGAGCTGAGGGACCTCCTCGCAGGAGGTGTACATCCATAGGGTTGGCACTGTTGCTTTGTGTAATGGAATGTGAGCAGACGTGATTTACACCTTGTCTCCACACAAGTTTTAAGAAGTCCCCACTTTAAAGAAGACTACAAATTCCCTGATTGAAACTGCTTCCACAGCCTGGATTCTGGAATTCATGGACAACATGAGAAAGGGCCAAGCAAAGCCAGGCACACCCGCAGGTGAGCAGAACTACAGCCGCTTGTACGTAACTTGAGCAAGGAATCAATGCTTATTGTGAACTCCTGAGACTAGGGGGATGATGGGAGCTGTCTGTAACGGCAACTTGAAGTTGACCAAGACAGCCCACATCCAAGACATTGGCTAATCCTATTATCGCTTCTTCCAAATACTGCCGATACCAGAACACTTCTCGCTCCTGCTGCTATCATTGAGGTGGAGACCACCAAGCTCTCTCCTATAATAGCCTCCCAACGGGGGCCTGGGTGTTCTTTCCCTCATCATGTGACTCATCATCTATTTTCAACAAGGGACCAGAATAATCCTTTTAAAATGTAAATCAGATTGTATCACTCCTGTGCACACATCCCTTCAATAGCTTCCCACATCACTGAGATAACAGTCAAAATCTTACAATGGCTCACACAGCCATTGGAAGCTCATGCAAAATGCCTACCTCTATGCCTGCGCTCCCCAGCACCTACTCCTGCTAACCTCCCCCATATTCCCTCCACCCAAGCCAAGCTGCCTCATCATTATATCTCAACCTGGCCAGGAGCTGCATGCTTCAGGCAACTGCATTTACTCTTGACATGCTCTCTGTCCCGGGGGACAAAAGGGCTTAGTACTTCAAGCCCTTCCGTTCTTCATTCCAATATCATCTACTCAGTGACATCTTCCCATCTTCCCAGAACTTCCTTGCTCCCTTCCTATGTTGGCTCCCGGGCACTGATACCATCTTACATAATATCATTTACTTACTTATTTACATAGTGTCTAATTCTACTAGGTTGTAAGCTTCATGATGCCTAGGGTTTTTTTGTTTTGTTTTTTGTTTGCTTTTACTGTTTTGTTTATTGCTGAGGTCTGTGGCCTGGACAAGAACTGAGTTAATAAATGAATTTGTTGGATGAAGAAAGAAATTATATTTTTAGGAGAGAGATGAAGTACTATATTATTTTAGTTTTTTGTTCTGTGCTTTCTCTGAGATAACTTTTTTCCCACTTATTCTCAAAATACATTTTTACTTTAACATTTATAATTGTAGATAGCAATTCTCTGTCCAGTTTATCTCCTAAATAACTTTTATCCCTCTAAATATAACACATTAATGAGGCTGATAGGATATTAGATGTTGTCAAGCACACTTCAGAATCCAGCAAAAATTCTCTTCTGTTGAAACTTCCTGCTGTATCACTGTAGATATACCTAGCACTATATATTGTTAATTTTCTCCCCGAAGCCATGCTTTAAATTATTAAACACTATGGGACTTGGGACAATAACCCTAACTTCTAAAATATCAATGCTTTCCCAACTTAGATAAGATTCACTATTGAGAAACAATGAATTTCATATTTGGAATTATTTTAGTGGCTAAGTTCAAGTTGAATTATTTGATAAAAATATTATGGTATTCGAGGGGCACCTGGGTGGCTCAATCAGTTAAGTATCTGCCTTCGGCTCAGGTCATGATCCCGGGGTCCTGGGATCAAGTCCCACACCTTGGGCTCCCTGCTCAGCGGGGAGTCTGCTTCTCTCTCTCTCTCTCCCTCTGTTGTTGCTTACTCTCTCTATGTCAAATAAATATTTTAAAAAATATTATGCTATTCGAGTAGTTACAAATAAAGAGGTATCTAAAATTAATGAGTAATTGTTCTTTTTCACATGCTTACTAGTCTGCTGGAGAAATTTATTGTCATCTGTGGTAAATATTTACAGTAAGAGGGTCTAATGAATCATGCTTCCCTATGTCCTTGCCCCTTTGCAATGTGACTGTGGATGTCTTAGGATACTTCATAACACAGCAAAAAGTAATGCATATAAGTACAGCATTATTTTTTTCTGCTTTAAATGCATCAGTTTCTCCCTTATAAATGATGAACCTATGAGAATGATGAAGGGATCAGGTGGTGAAAAAGCTGGGCAGGCAGTGAGCTGTCAGTATATTAATCAGTGTGGTTTTTCTCATCCTTTCTTATTGTTCTTCCACCCACTTCTCTGCTTCCCTACCTACTTAACCCTCCTCCAATGCACCATGAAAACTGCAGAGGGAAATGTGCTCAGTCAAAGAACTCCCTGACTCTTCTTCCTCTGGACCAAAATACTTAAATCTCAAACATAAATCCCAAGTTGGAAAGGAAACTTATTATTAATACTCATATTGAACGGCATGCAATCAATTTCTACTCCTAATTTCTATTTTATGTGCCTATAAGCTGTGACGGGCATTGCTTCTAACCAGTAAATAATTGCAGAAAGGAAAGATGTTTAGATTGAAAGATACAAATGGCACCGAATGGTGCGTAATTTTGAATGCAATTCACTGGCCTACTGATAAACATGGTTCAAAATCACAGTCTTTCATCAGGTGACTGAACTTCAAACTGGAATAGGATCCATACCTATCTGCTTTTTGTCCATTGTTACAGAAGGAGGAGGAGGAGAAAAATAAATATGGTCATCTCAGGAGTGCAGACAGATGCCATACCTTACTCACCTCACTGACGGTCCTGATGAAGGAGATACCTTTTCTCTTTTAGCCTTAATTTTTATCATAGCTCTTTATGTGAATAATTAAATGCCACTTAAAATAAGCACCCCATCCATCTATACCGGCTGCCTTCCATGGTGGCAACACAATCCCTGTGAGATGCATTTTTTTAAAGTGTGCTTTTAATGAATAAACAAACCATAAATACAGAGAACAAACTGATGGTCACCAAAGGGGAGGGAGAGTGGGGTTCGGGCAAAATGGGCAAAGGGAAGAGGGGGATATGGGCCTCCAATTATGGAATGAGTAACTAATGGGAATAGAAAGCAGAGCATAAGGAATACGGTCAATGATACTGTAATGGTGATGCGATGGGACAGATGGTAGCTACAGTAGTGGTGAGGCTAGCGTGATTTATAAAAACTTGTTAAATCACTAAATTGTACCCCTGAAACTAGCGTAACATTGTGTGGCAACTATCCTCAAAGGAAAATAAACAAATAAAAATGTGTGCTTTTAAAGGATTTTAGTGTCACACTTATTGTACCATGGCTATATAGACAGAAGTACCCCTGAGTAATAGCCAGGGTGCCATTTTTATTTTTAAATTAAAATAACAATAACAATTATTATTTTTTACAAAGTAACTGAACTAAAAAGATGGATATAAGGTGCCTAAGTGTGTGTGTATCGCTTATTTAGGTGTACAATTTACGCAAAATATTTCTTTACACTACTCCTCAAAATTTTGCCTAATCACGGAGTTAAATATTGTTGTTTATGTGCTACAGAAGAAAAAGAAACTGAAATTCTGATTGTCTAGGACCATCAAGGAAGTAAATGGCTCAGGTCAGATTTGAACCCAAGTCTTGAGTGTAAACCATGCGATATGGCCGGACAGGAGGTGTTGATTTTGTAGGATGGAATATAATAGACTTCTATTGGTAAGGTCTCAATTTTCTTATGTTGAGACGAGGCCTGAAAGCAAGATTTATTATTACCGTAGATCCTTTATCCCTGCACTCTGTAATATATGAAGCCAGTTTTCCTCAGCCAGCTATCTCTGTGGTCAGGAAAGATTAGACACATGTTGCTCTTATTTCCCTTTGATTACTGAGCATATTGTTTAGATAAACAAAACTTTCCCATATACAGGTCTTTTTATCTGGACCAAACACATTTCTACTACACTCCTTGACAAATTGCTGGCTCTATACACAGTACATTTGCAATTGATAAATGCAGAGACTGTCATAAATAAAAGGCAGTCATATTACATTACCGTTAATTCTATGTCAACCAAGTCTACTTCCATGACAGGTATCCCTGCAGCCTCTGGGGTCTGGAAATTTCTGTGGCTGTCTTTGTCCCTTAGCATATTTTACTTCCTTTAACTGCACTACAAAAGAATTGTCTCCAGAGTGTGAGAAAGGATCCACAGGAAAAAAAAAATCAAGTTCGTTTTTATCCCGAATCCTAGTTTTTACTTTCTACCAGAAACGCCTCCATCCCCTAAATCTTTTGTCTGTCTTAGCACCGGAGGTCCTTCAAATGCAGCATCAGCTATGAGATCATCTTCTAAAAAAAAAAATGCATATATTCACACATGCATACAGTCCTGGTCATGGATATAGTAAAAGTTAGCTCATGATATGGCATCTAAGATGACTGATGATGCATGAGTCGGACCTTATTTTAGGCCAGTCTTTTTCCAATGAGGTTAGCATTTTGCATGAACTAGTTTTTGTCTTTGTTTTTGTTTTAGGTTTTTTTTTTTTTTAATTAAACCACATTCCTAACTCCATGTTAAACCTATGTCCCTTTTTATTTATGTTATTGCCAGCAATGTCTATATATGATTTGTAATTAATAGCTATTTGTGGAGGAAAACAGTTGGCAATTTGGGGCTGAGAAAGGGTAGAGAGGGAAAACTTTATGGTGTACAGGACTGTTCTGTTTACATGTACAGTAGCCTAGCGGAAAGAACATAGACCATGGAGACAAACAAACAAAAGTGGATCCTGCATACAAGCCGACCCAATAAAAAGCCAAGAAGGGAGTTTCCCATTCACTTAGAATCAACAGCAGGGTGCATCTGAGCTGGGGTCAGGAAGGGAAGCCACCCAGGTAGGACGAGAGGACCCTGCCAAGCCACTGGGATTATTCTGTGTTTTTTGTTTTTTGTTTTTTTTTTTTCAGGACTCGCTCTGGAACGAGAGTGAATATGATGAGTCATGGGATACAAATCTAATCTTATTTTCCAGCCAGTGCCCATATTCATAAGACTGTGTACTTTGCAATAAATTACTGTCCTACCAGGAACAATTGCTTTTTCTTTAAGACTGTAATTCTCCCCTCAGCCACATACAAAATGGACATTTTCAATAATGTTGGATATAAATTTGTTTAGCAACCTATAATGTTTACATTTCCAGTGTTTTCCCTTTGATCCTGGGAGGATCAATAGACATAATAAAAAGACAACTTTTTTTTCTTTTACTCTTTTGCTTTTCATTATTGACAATAGCAGCAGTTTACAAGAACACAAGTTATAACACGTAATATAGAGATTTAAATTTCCCTAATGAGAATTTTGATTAAGAAAAGCTATCCTGGACACTGTTACCTTTAAATGATTCAATTTTACTCCTATGGAAATGAGACTTCAACATTTCAATTTCAAATGATTTAATCACACTTAAAAATACTGAATATGTAGTTTGAATATTCCATCAACAGCATTAGCCATGTGTCTAATATTACGCTCTTGTGATTTGATGTTAACACCGAAATAAAGGAATGATAAAAATTCGACTATTTTTATTTCATTATTTCCTTTATGGGATTCTGATGCATAAACTTTCAAGAGAGAATTCATTCTTGATGTAAGTGAAATTCAATGCTCAACTGTGACAATCAGAAAATTTAGGTGAATTCATCACTTCCCAAATTCGCCTTATTTTTGTGGTCTATAGACAGCACCTATAAATACCATCTGTGTACAGATGAAGTCTAGACATATGACACTGAGTCTGATATCCACATGGTTCTCTTGCTTATTTTCTGTCTCATGCATGTCAGCCAGAACCCTGTCTACTGCTTTCCTCTGCACTTCCAGAAAATGAGAAAGTGCTAATATAATAGGTATTTAATAAAAATTTATTGACCAAGAGAACAAATCCTGCTTTCAGAGTCAGAATCTACTAGAAAGTAGACAGGTGATTATGAATGCTTCTATAAATCCTCAGTGGTCTTCTTGGTGGTCTTTGAATTACGTTAAGGCATGTAGAGAATATTATTCATTATATTTTTCCAATTGTGGTGCTTTTGCACTTATATAGATGATGTTAGTAATTAAAGCTTAACAGAAGCAAATAATTACATATTTTGTAAAGGAATAGAGGCAGTTTTTTCCCTAAAAAAATGTTGTGAGAGGAGTTTTCCATAATTAAAACAACTATATTTATGGCTACAATATAAATTGATAGAATTTTTTTCTTAGGCAATCTGTAAATGTATGTAATGAGTGTGAAGATGTTTAAATGTCAATACATTCCACTTCTGGAAATTTAACTTGAGGAAATATCACGGAATGTTTGAATGATTCAGTCTGTCTACTACAAAATTACTTATAATATCAAAGACTTGAGAATAGCCTAGATAGCCAACATTTAGGTGAAGCTTTAAACTAGTGTACATCACTAGGAATACCATTCATACCCACATTCATTCATCCACATACATGCCTATCAAACAGGAAGAGTGTTATGTAGTCAAAATTTCAGCAATAGCTTTTTTCAGGCGGTGAAGCTGTGGATCCCTTTATTAATTCATATATATATATATATATATGATAAAATATATATATATTTTATATATATATATATGATAAAATATATATATATTTTATCTGTAAACCAAAAGCTTAATTCATACATTTTTTTTTAGTCTTCTTTATATTCCTGATTTTCTACTCTAACATATTTTTCTTTTCAAACAAGGAAAAATAAAATCCTTCACCCGGTGAGAAGTCTTGTGTTTGTGATCTCCCTATTTATATCCTTGCTTTCCCTTAATGACTACTTCCCCTAGTTACCCCACCCATGTGGCTGGCATCTACTCCACGAGTCCAGGGACCGACCTCAGCAAGGAAAACATGCCCACCGGGTTTGGTTCTCAGGTACAGAAAACCGACATTCTCCCCCACAAGAGCTGCAATGATGAAGTAAAGGAGCTGATATTGCAAGAGAACCAATGTGAATTAATAACAACTCTTACAAAGCTGATAGTTCTCTCAGCTTTCATGCCAGGCTCATCATCCCACACCCCACATCCCACAGATGCCTCGGAGGTGGCCTGTGGGAGACCCTGAGGCGACATCTGTGGGCAAAAGAAATGGCACTGAAAACCAATTTTCTTTTATGTAGTAATCTGATGCCTACCACGATGAAGTTAATAGATAGAAAGATAGATAGACATATGGATAGATAACTAGAAGAAAAAAAGCGCAAAACATCATTTTTTACTCCCTTTTAATACCATTTCTTCTCACTGGCTTAGCTACACATCCATCCTCCTTTTTTTTTTTTTCCTCTCTTTTTGATACTTTCTGCAGAGTCATGTTGAGTCTGGTTCAGAAACCCATTTTTAACAATTATGTTCTTGGTGTTTTCCCCCAATAGTTCTGCGAAGTAAACATGGTAAAGTGAAATTATGAAGTGGCACTGTTACTAAATACTGTCTTTTGTAAAGAGACAAGGACAAAAAGCTTCATTTCTTTCTTTGAAAATCAGTGATTTTATGATTGGTTAAGTGAGAGCCAGGAGCTTTAAACTGTGTGTGTATTAATAATAACACCAAATTAACAGGGATATGCCCTAACAATTGCATTTTACGGAATGACGATTAAATTATAATCTACTTACCCCTGATCAACTTTTCCGATTATTTTTTTTCCTCAACTAAAACAATCTCCAAGGATTCACTGGCCTGTACACTCTTTACTCTTGAAAATAGTGGAAATTTTTAGTTGTTTCTCAGTTGCTCTGATTTTCAGAATAAAAGTTTCCCAATTACAAGGCAGGTGAAGGACTCTGATAAAACAGTTTTTATTTTTTTTTAAGATTTTATTTATTTCTTTGACAGAGAAAGAGATAGCAAGAGAGGGAACACAAGCAGGGGGAGTGGGAGAGGGAGAAGCAGGCTTCCCGCGGAGCAGGGACCCCGATGCGGGGCTCGATCCCAGGGCCCTGGGACCACGACCTGAGCCGAAGGCAGGAGCTTAACAACTGAGCCACCCAGGCGCCCCTGATAAAATAGTTTTTAAAACTAGAAAATCTAGGAATCTTCTGAATGCTTACTCAGAAGCTGAGAGAGCTCTTGAAAAGGGTCTCCTCAATTGAAATAATTTTTGTAGAAGAAATGATAATATAGTATCAAGGAAATTCTATTTTCTGTGATTTTTTCCAGTGGATTTTAAGGTGTCACAACTCCAAGTTCTGCATCCTGTATTTCACCGTTCTCTAACATCTCCTGAAGAATCCTGTCGTTCAAATAACATGAGATGTAATATAAGGCCCCCAGTGACACACCTCGCCTTCTGCTGTATTCCCACGCAAGAGAGTGGGTTAGAGGCTGTTCCTCAACAGCAGACCAGCACAAGAGAATGAGTATTTTATGTTGAGTGACATAAATTGTTAGGGAAAAAAACAGAAGAAAAGGTCAGATGCAATTGTGTTCTGTTGGCACCCATCAAAATCTTCTCCTGTTCTGTGACAAGACAGCAAATTGCAGTGAGTAACGAAGACCCTTCAATATGTTATCATGCAAATAGGCTACTATCACACAAGGGCATGGACATATAAAGAATGAAATATGGTCACTATGATTTCTACCTTGAGACTCCTACGAGTGAGGACAGATGATCTCAGATACCTGTCACCCATTTTTAAATTCTCTAATTATGACTTTGAGGGAAGATAGATAGCAGATATTTTACCACAGATAAGGAAAAATGATGGGATTACAGATTCATAGCAACTTTTTAAGTGCTCTGAATTTTCTTATGGGTCTCATATGAGCCATAGACATAGTGAGTCTATGTTTCAACGAAGCATTTGACAGACTTGCATGACACTCTTGTGAGCAGAATGGCAAAAAGTTTGGTAGAGTTTTATCAGGTTAATAAGAGTACACTGAGCTATTGATTAATGCTTGATGTCCACGTGGAGTTCAGCTTACTGGGAATGTGTCACAGAATCACTTGAACTTTTTCTGATTAGATTTGTAATCAACGACTTGAATGAAGACCCAGGCTGAACAAGCAAAAATAAATGTAACAGAAAAAAATGTAAAGTCCTATATTTAGATGATATCAGCTATGCAATATGGAACCCGGAGGACTAATGGTTCAATAATTCCTCAATTTAAAAACAAATAACTTTGAAGATTTAATTGAAAAAGATGAGTATCAGTCAATAATTTGACAAGGTTGCTATTAAAGCTTTTATGACCTAAGGATTTATCACTAAGCATTAACTATTTAGGTCAAAGACATAATAGCACATTTTTGCATCCTCACACTCCACTTGTATCATTCTGTTTACTTTGTGTGCAAGTTTTAAGAAAGACTTTGATTAAAAGAAAAAGTGCACATCTAAAACTCTAATGACAAAAAGAAATTGTAAACCTGGTAGTAAGAAAAATCATTAAAAGAGGCTGGAAATGTCATTCTGGACAAGAGATGGTCGGAGGGTGGTGATAGCAACCCATTTTATTGAAATATTCTAAGAGCTAGTGATGAGAAGGAAATAGACACTCTCTGATACAATAATGAATACACAGATCCAAGGACTAAAAATCACAAGAGGTCACATTTTGTCTTAATAAAAGCATTAAAAATAATTATAATGATAGAGTGCTCCCCACTCCTGGGAATTTCTTTTTGCCTTAAGAGACTTACCAACATATAACATAAAGGTGTTCAAGAATTGAGAATTAGACTGAATTTATTCATAAACTAATGGTTGTTATTTGTAAACTAGTGATTTATAAATATTTAGTCATCTACATTTATATACTGGCCATTACATTTAAAAGAGTAAATTATTTTGCACAAACTAATTTTCCTGGACCTACGTCAGTTTCTAACAATATGGACTAATTTTCTTTCCTTATTTTTTTCCTCCTGGTACTGCAATATCTAAACTGCTTTTCTTGAATTTCAGTATTTGATTGTAACATGAAAATTATTACTTGACTTCAAGATTTCAATATTTTTGTGTTCTGAGGCCGGGCTGCTCAAAAATGTTATTATCTGAAACACAGAAGAGTTGCTTTCAATGAGCATTTCTGCTATTTCCTTTGAGGTCGTATGATGCAGTTAACACAAACACTAGACATGTGCCAAATCATGACACCTGCTATGGTAATGAAATTTAGAGCTCTGACACATTGCAGTTCACTATTTCTATTTGGAAATCTAAAGCCTGACTTGAGATAACTAAGTTTTAATAAAATTTGATAGTTTTGTCTCCAGTATGACATTTTATGAACAACAGGTGCTTCCATAACCCATCTCTATAGGAATTCATGATCTCAGAAAACATTGTTCTATGTCATCTCTTAAGAAAAGAAATACTGAAACATTAAATTTGGTAATTTTAACTATTACAAGCATCTCATTAAATTGCCATTTCCTTTAAGGAAGAACACCAACTTTTAAAGTATGAGAAGAGGCTAGAATTAATATCAGAAAATCCTGGAAAAAAAGAGAGAGCACAGTTGTTTTGTTTTACAGTATGCTCTAATAAAAAAAAATGACTATGGGAGTTGTATTAATTTACTACGCATTGATTTAGTATCACTAAAACCAGTGAGAATTATCATTTGCATGTTTTACCATTACTGAGAATAGCCCGTGTTGCAAAATTCTTTGGTAATTCTTTGGTATGAAGCTATGGGGGAGAATTAAAGGCTTTGAATGTGCTTTAACATTTTTTAATCTAATATTTTCATAGCTCAAGATTTGAAAGCAGATGATCAAGGTTCAAATCTTAAATTTGCTACTTCCTATGTAGGGGATCTATTTTATCTTTCTAAATCTGAATGCCCTCAGTTGGGAAATAGTGGAGAGTTATAATGATTAGATTAAGTATTTGTTTCATCTAAATGTGACTAGTGCTCTTTAAGTCCTGATAGTTGGGCTGTTGTCTATAGGAACACAGTAATTCCAGTGTTTAATATACTTAGCAGCATATTTTCCTACGATCAGATAATACCTGTTTAGTATTGGCAATTCCCTTTTGGGACCTGCCTCCCTATTTCATGCAGTAGTTAATGTAATCCAGCTTCTTCTAGAGATTTCATAGTAGAATAAATAATGGGAGGGGGAGCAGAACATTTGAAGTTGATTTTGGAAATTCCTGGCAGAAAAAATAGGCTGAGAGAAAGATCTTTTGTATGCCAAACTGAAGTTTATGTATAAACTTAAGAGTCCACAAACTACATCCTGCAGACCAAATTCAGGCCACCACATGTTTTGTATATAAAGTGTTCCGGGAATATAGCCACACTCATTCATTTACGTATTGTGTATGGCTACTCTCAGGATACACTGGCACAGCTGAGGAGTTCTGATAGAGATTTTATATCCTGAGAAGCCTAACACACTTACTATTTGGCCCTTTATAGGAGATGTTTGCCAGCTTCTGTCACAAACCACAGATCAGGTAAGAAATAATTCTTGGGTAAGAGCCTGGGGCGCTGTTCTTTCTCTGTCACCCCACCTCCCTACTTGTTCCTAAACTAGGGAGAAACAAGGGTTCATAAAAGTCAAGTTTTATAAAACATAGTTAATACTCCAGATAAATTTTGGGGACTATGAGGAATGAGGGTATTTGTGCCAGAATCCTATTGGAACATAAGAAGCCAGAGGCCTTCAGAAAGTTCCCCATAGCAACACACTAGCATCCCAGGAACAGGCTTCAGGGGACGTAGAGAGGATGTGTGGTGCCCGGAGTACAGAACAGCCTCAAGGGAGCTTGCTAAAGTAGCTAGCATTACATTAAATACATTTTTCTTAAAAGAATATATGTAGCTAACAACACAAGATAGTCATTCCAGAAGGCCTAAATGTAAGGAAGGGTAACTCCCAAGATGTTCAGAAGAGAGAGAGGTCACTATGGCCGAGACAATCCCGGCAGCCTTGAAAGAGAATGTAGGAAAGGAAGAGTCTTATGTGGAGCAAGGAGTCAGAAATTTTTCTAGGTGGGACATGGCATGAGCCAAAGGAAAGAGATAGGGTTGGATGCCTGGGAGGCTCAGTTGGTTAAGTGACTGCGTTTGGCTCAGGTCATGATCCCAGGGTCCTGGGTTCCAGTCCCTCTCCCTCTGCCTGCCACTCCCCCTACCTGTGCTCTCTCTCTCTCTCTCTCTCTCTGTCAAATAAATAAATAAAATCTTAAAAAAAAGAGAGAGATAGGGTACGCAGAAAATGGAAATAAACCAAATAGTAGGTACAGAAGATTATTCAGATAGCGCTACTGTGGTTTTAAAATTTTGAAAATTAATTAGAGCCAAATTGTGAAGAAATGAATATAAGGATAGATTTTATCTCTATAAGAATTTAGAGGCCACGGAAGGTTTTTTAGCTTTTGTTACAGCAAGCATATGATTTAATTACACTGAGTAGAGGCAAGAAAAACTAAGGGAACTAAATAGTTAAAAAATAATAGCAAATAGTAGAACTATTAGAATAGTCCTAACATGAGGCGGTGAGCAAATCTATAGGATCCTGGTGCCAATGCCTAAATTTTACATATTGTTGTGCCCTCAGCATGTGGCACAGTGCTTAGCAGGGAGAAGTCCCCCGGTAAATAGCTATTTTACATATAGATGACTGGCTGCGTGACCAGAAGGGGCCATACATAAGACATAATTTGAAAAAAAAATCGTGATAGAATTTGGTTATTGACAGATTATAGAGAGAAAAAAAAAGTCTCTGAGGAGCCCAAGACTTTAATTCTGCCTGACCAATATAGGAAAGTCTCAGTATAGAGAGAGACCTATTTTGTTGGTTAAAAGGTAGAGTTGCGTCAATTTCTGGTATAAATATCATCACTGCATATAAAAACTTTTTGATTTGTTAGGTATTATTTCATTGCTCCATTGAATTAGATAATCAACTCTAGATATTGCAACTCTACTAATTTTTCCTCTTACATACCTTCATTTTCTCAAAATGGAAACCATCTATTAATTTTTTTAAATTTATTCATTTCAGACACAGAGATATAGAGAGAGAGAGAGCATAAGCAGGGGGAGAGGGAGAGGGAAAGGGAGAAGCAGGCTCCCCACTGAGCCAGGAGCCTAATGAAGGGCTCAATCCCAGGACCCTGGGATCATCACCTGAGCCGAAGGCAGATGCTTAACATCTGAGCCACCCAGGCGCCCAGCAATGTCTAATTCTTAAACTAATTTAGTAAGGCAACAGAGTAACATGATCTCTTCTTGGAGATATCAAAATAGAATTTACATTTTTATCATATGATCCTCTCAATAGATGCAGAAAAAGCATTTGACAAAGTACAGCATCCTTTCTTGATCAAAACTCTTCAGAGTATAGGGATAGAGGGTACATACCTCAATATCATAAAAGCCATCTATGAAAAACCTATAGCGAATATCATTCTCAATGGGGAAAAGCTGAAAGCTTTTCCCCTAAGGTCAGGAACGTGGCCAGGATGTCCATTCTCACCACTGCTATTCAACATAGTATTAGAAGTCCTAGCCACAGCAATCAGACAACAAAAAGAAATCAGAGGCATCCAAATCGGCAAAGAGGAAGTCAAACTCTCACTCTTTGCAGATGATATGATACTGTATGTGGAAAACCCAAAAGACTCCACCCCAAAACTGCTAGAACTCATCCAGGAATTCAGTCAAGTGGCAGGCTATAAAATCAATGCACAGAAATCAGTGGCATTCCTATACACCAACAACAAGACAGAAGAGAGACAAATCAAGGAGTCGATCCCATTTACAATTGCACCCAAAACCGTAAGATACCTAGGAATAAATTTAACCAAAGAAGCAAAGGATCTGTACTCAGAAAACTATAAAATACTCATGAAAGAAATTGAAGAAGACACAAAGAAATGGAAAAACATTCCATGCTCATGGATTGGAAGAACAAACATTGTGAAGATGTCAATGCTACCTAGAGCAATCTACACATTCAATGCAATCCCCATCAAAATACCATCCACTTTTTTCAAAGAAATGGAACAAATAATCCTAAAATTTGTATGGAACCAGAAAAGACCCCGAATAGCCAGAGGGATGTTGAATAAGAAAAGCAAAGCTGGCAGCATCACAATTCCAGACTTCCAGCTCTATTACAAAGCTGTCATCATCAAGACAGTACGGTACTGGCACAAAAACAGACACATAGATCAGTGGAACAGAAGAGAGAGCCCAGAAATGGACCCTCAACTCTATGGTCAACTCATCTTTGACAAAGCAGGAAAGAATGTCCAATGGAAAAAAGAGAGTCTCTTCAACAAATGGTATTGGGAAAATTGGACTGCCCCATGCAGAAGAATGAAACTGGACCATTTCCTTACACCACACACAAAAATAGACTCCAAATGGTTGAAAGACCTAAACGTGAGACAGGAGTCCATCAAAATCCTAAAGGAGAACACAGGCAGCAACCTCTTTGACTTCAGCCGCAGCAACTTCTTCCTAGAAACATTGCCAAAGGTAAGGGAAGCAAGGGCAAAAATGAACTATTGGGATTTCATCAAGATAAAAAGCTTTTGCATAGCAAAAGAAATAGTCCACAAAACCAAAAGACAAACGACAGAATGGGAGAAAATATTTGCAAATGACATATCAGATAAAGGGCTAATATCCAAAATCTATAAAGAACTTATCAGACTCAACACCCAAAGAACAAATGATCCAATCAAGAAATGGGCAGAAGACGTGAACAGACATTTTTCCAAAGAAGACATCCAAATGGCCAACAGACAAATGAAAAAGTGCTCAACATCACTCGGCATCAGAGAAATCCAAATCAAAACCTCAATGAGATACCACCTCACACCAGTTAGAACGGCTAAAATTAACAAGTCAGGAAACGACAGATTTTGGTGGGGATGTGGAGAAAGGGGAACCCTCCTACACTGTTGGTGGGAATGCAAGCTGGTGCAACCACTCTGAAAAACAGTATGGAGGTTCCTCAGAAAGTTGAAAATAGAGCTACCCTACGATCCAGCAATTGCACTAGTGGGTATTTACCCCAAAGATACAAATGTAGGGACCCGAAGGGGTACGTGCACCCCAATGTTTATATCAGCAATGTCCACAATAGCCAAACTGTGGAAAGATCCAAGATGTCCATCGACAGATGAATGGATAAAGAAGAGGTTGTATATATACACAATGGAATATTATGCAGCCATCAAAAGGAATGAGATCTTGCCATTTGCAACGATGTGGATGGAACTGGAGGGTGTTATGCTGAGTGAAATAAGTCAATCAGAGAAAGATATGTATCATATGACCTCACTGATATGAGGAATTCTTAATCTCAGGAAACAAACTGAGGGTTGCTGGAGTGGTGGGGGGTGGGAAGGTTGGAGTGGCTGGGTGATAGACATTGGGGAGGATATGTGTTATGGTGAGCGCTGTGAATTGTGCAAGACTGTTGAATCACGGATCTGTACCTCTGAAACAAATAATGCAATATATGTTAAGAAAAAAAAAAGAAGAAGATAGCAGGAGGGGAAGAATGAAGGGGAGTAAGTTGGAGGGGGAGACGAACCATGAGAGACGATGGACTCTGAAAAACAAACTGAGGGTTCTAGAGGGGAGGGGTGTGGAGGGATGGGTTAGCCTGGTGAATGGGTATTAAAGAGGGCACATTCTGCGTGGAGCACTGGGTGTGAGGCACAAACAATGAATCATGGAACACTACATCAAAAACTAATGGTGTAATGTATGGTGATTAACATAACAATAAAAAATTTAAAAAAATTTACATTTTTTTTTGAAGCCTTCTCCAAACTCCACCAATGGTTAACAGGTAACAGATTGTGTTACATTTTACATGTATTCATTTTGTAATATACTGTATCTCTTTACCTAATTGTAAAAGGAAGCAATAGAATTGTAAGTACCAGAATTAATTCTGGGATTAAAAGTCTAGTTCCCACATCTGACATATAAGAAAGACTTAGGAAGAAGCAATTGCACTACAAAAATAGATTAGTCTTTGCTCATCAACAGAGAATCTAGTTTATAAAAGATATTGTGGTTTGGAACAGTTCATTACACCGCCTTATTTTCCTCACATAATTTTCTATTTTGTGCAGCTTCCTTGCTTACAGTCTCACTGTCCATTTAGAAAAGGCTACATTCATTCAATTTAATTCAGCATGCATGTGTTGAATACCTACTATTGTTATCTCTCCCCATGGTGATGGATGCCATTTTTATCGCCTGAGGTGTGTGTCTTAATTTTAAATGTTGCACCCGTATTACCTTAAGATATGTTTGTACATATAACAATGTTCAAATACATAGGAAAGATGAAAATCAATAGATTTTGCCTAAGTTGATAATATTATTTCCAACTTTATTTAATTATTTTGCTTCCCCTGCCTCCCCGCCTCATTGGAGGTTTCAAGCTACTGTAGAAATTGGCAAGATGAAAAATTATACTCAGGCTTGCTTGCATTTCTATGGCTAATTATTGGGTAGAGGGGATTAACAGCCATTTGATACTCTGAAAGCATCTGAGAAAAAGAGCCTGTATATTTAATATACTTTATTCACTCATTCTGTATAAATTTTATATAAATTTCAGTAGCTTCAAGTTTTAAGATTTTTTTTCCCAATAAAAGTCCTTGAATTCCTTAGAGAAGCTACAAAGGTAACAATGCAAAATATTAAAAAGATATAGTCTGTCATGTTGATGCTTAAATCATGGGGTTTCATGATTACTGAATTTATAAACCAAAGAACTGATTGCATATGCTATTCAAAGGCTAGCTTCAGATTTTCAAGTATCCTCAGTGAGGTATTGCAGTAATACCCCCTGTGCATTTACTTGCTGCTTGGTTTGAAGTCCTTGTCTTTACCATGTCTCTACATTTCTCTCACATTTCAATTCACTACTTAACATAAACATCAGCAGGTTTGCAACAATGAACTCAAAATGGATTCTCAAAAAGCAAAGAAAACTCTCTAACCTCTTCCTGTAACATGTTGTGAATAGTTGACTGGATGTGAAGAATACCTCAATCCAGTAATTCTGTTGTGTTACACAGACTTTAGTGTTTTACTCTTAGATCACCAAGTAATGGAGCTAAACATAATAGGCCTACTTTAAAATTCCTACCTTGAAATGTATAACCATAGATCAGTAAAGCTGAAAATCTCTTAAAGACTTCCCCAATCCATCCTCCCTCCCCCCTCTACCTGCTCTCCTCAACCTGATTTACTGTAGAGCCAAGTGAAGCCTTAATGGTTAATGATTTGCCTGTAAGACTGTATTTCTATGAGTAGGCCTAGAGATTCTTGTGATCTCTTCTTCTTTAGAAATGCAAATTCCCCCAAACAATTCTGATCAGCACCAGATATTTAGAACACACCATAAACTGCCTTGTATTATTATTAGTCAGTTATCAGCAATCCATACTGAGTATGCCCTACGGTGTTTCAGAAACTATGCTGGGCACATGGGACACAGTCATTTTCCTGAAGGACCTCATGGTCTTCCACAGCCTCAGATATGTACACCCAAACAAGTATGAATAACAAGGATTTTAATCAATTCTGTTTGATGTGGAAAGAAAACTTCACAGATGTGACTGGTAAATTGAAAGAAATTAGTAATTGTGTGGCCAACAAGGTAAAAACAGTAATTCCACACAAAAGGAATAACTTATACCAAGTCATGAAAACATCTATGTGTGGCCTTGTATCCCCAGCTAGATTGTAAATACACTGTGAACAAGAATTGTGCATGGTGTTGTTTGAAAATTATCCCTCTCTCAGCCTCTTGTTACCTATCTCAGTAAATAAGAGAGAACTGACTGAATCCCAACCAGCAAATAAATTGCTATTACTCATTCCTTTTGAGTTCCATACATCTAAGGTTTTCTTCCAACCATGTGTGATGTATTCCTTTTATAACTCTATTCATGACCCAAATATTTGAATTTTTAGGCACATAAATAATTTCTCCTAATATTTTCCTCTCTCTCACAAAAAAAAAAAAATGGCTTTATGCAAAAGTAAGCAGTTTCCCCAAATTAAGCATCTGCCAAGTTATTTTCCACATGCAGAGCTCATGGAAGATTTAGGCAATTCAAGATAAAGTTTAACATTTTAATGAATATAATGAAAGTTAATAATAAGCATAAAAATGAACTGCCTATTGAAAAATTTACTGGATGCATAACTTTTCATTTTAAGATGAGCTCTGAATTACACAGCCAAAGTTTTTTATTGGTTTATTTAAATTATTTGCATTCTCCTGAGTTTGATTTTGAATTAGAGCCAAAGAGTGGTTTAATTGTCAGGTAGCTTTGATTCCTGCAGGTATTTCCACATTTCTTCAAGTCTAACCTACAGACATCTAAAAATGAAAATCTGCAAAATGGTAACATTAAATTCTATGGCAACATTAATATGTATTTGAATAATATATAGAATGATCTTCATACATTATATTAATTATTTGAAAAATTGAGATTGTACTGTTACAGGATAATAGTTTAAAAACGTAGGATGAATAAAATATCATTCTTTAGTGCAGTAAGGGTTCTACCTTATTCCTTTTAAACAGATATTCACAGAGTATAAATGCTGTAAAGGAAGGCAATTCGGGGAATAGGAACTTAATAGTAGATCTCAAAATATGCACTGATTTCTTGGATTTCAAATTACTCCTTCCGATGTTTAAATAAGTTACAGCACATCCATATAATGGGCTGTTAGGCAGCTGCTAACTAGTATCCAAGTCACTTTGGATATGTTCCAAAATATTCTAAATCAGGCCAGTTCTCTCTATCTCCACTACTGCTACCCTCCTCCCTGCTGGCGGGCTCTTACTGGAACTAAGTCCGCAGCCTCAAGAGTTGTCTCTGCTTCTGTTCTTGTCCATCAACCAGTCTTGTCTCTATAGACCTGCCAAAGTGAACTTTTAAAACACAGATCAAATGATATCACCCAGCTGCCTGTATCTCTCCAATGGCTTCCATGTAGAATTAAATCTAACCCGTTCCTGAGTCCCTTATGCTGTGTGTCATTCCTACCCTCCGACCCCATTTCCTGTCCATCCCTCAACAGAGTCACATCAGACTTTTTTTGACACTAAACTTATTTCCACCTTCCTACTTTATGTTTCATCTTCCTAGATCACTCTTCTCCAAGATCAATACCTAGCTAAGTGCTATTCAAGTTTCAGCTGAAATACCTTCTTCAGAGAAGCCTCCTGACTATTAACTCTCATGCTGTTCCTCTTCTCCAAGTCTCTACCACATCGTAAAAAAATAATAGTTTAATAATATGTATCGCTCTCTGAAAAAGAGGATAAATAACATTGTTTATACAGTGGTTTTCATTACAAGTGGGAGTCTGAAAAGGAATTTCTCTTTAGGTATTGTTTGAATTTTATTTACAGCTAACAAATACTGTCAGAAAAGCAAAGAAGATTAGTAAGAAGAAGGAAGAAGGGGAATGCAGACAAAAACAGATGATTAAATCTAATAGCCTTTTCGGCCACGTTTTCACAATCTACCTTGTGCATTCCTGAGTATTTTGGATTTGGGCAGACAACTATTTTGGGGGGGTTGAGAGAACAGTTTCAGCGTTGAGAGAAAAATTACTTTTGATAACTATAACTACAGGCACAGATTGACAGGGAGATGAACTAGCACTTCCCGAAACTCTGATGCACTTACATGCTACATCCCTGTACCATATTAAAATTAAATATCCCCACAAAATCCACTCTGCTATAGAATATTCAAGAACTTAGAAACTTTCATACGAGGGGGGTGCCTGGGTGGCTCAGTCGTTAAGCATCTGCCTTTGGCTCAGGTCATGATCCCAGGGTCCTGGGATCGAGCCCCAAATCAGGCTCCCTGCTCCACGGGAAGCCTGCTTCTCCCTCGCCCACTCCCCCTGCTTGTGTTCCCTCTCTCACTATTTCTCTCTGTCAAATTAAATAAATAAAGTCTAAAAAAAAAAAAAAGAAACTTCCATATGAGGAAAATGCCCTTTTATATAACTAAGGTAGACATATTATTTTTCTCATTTAACAAGGACAGACAATTAAAAGCACTGAAATGGCTGCCAATTTCTGGAGTTCTAATCTAGAAATCTGGGTACCAATGCATAAATAAACAACAACAAAAAAATGGATGACTCCCCTTCCCAGTGCGAATGTTTGACAAAATTTGGACTATGTGATTTTTCTTCTCATAACTAATCATGTTGAGCCTTGTACATCTAATTTCTACTGATGACAATAAAAGGCTCTTGAAACTGCTTTGTCTGTTCCTCCGGCCAGAATACAGGCTGCCATGATTTTTCCCCCCATGCTGAAGCTGGAGCAAAAATGATAGTTGTCAAACCAAAAGCCACCTGCAAACAACAGGGCGGTAAGATTACTACGATTTACTTCAGCTATCATAGAAAATGATTCATGTTACCAAAGAGTATTATTTACTTATATTTGCATGGTAGTTGAGAAAGTACCAGTATAGCATTTTTGGTGACATAATGAGATAGGAATTCATAGTGACCAACAGTGTTGCAGCAAATGGACTTGTCCAAAAGTGACTGCAAAAGTTCATTCCGGGTTGCATGGACAACGAACCAGCTGGGACTGCCCTCACTTCACACCTCACCAGGTGGAGGAACTATACCCAAATCCAGTTTCCCATGCGGTCAGTGGCTTTCTTGCCTTGGCAATAGACACAAGAAATCCCCATAGAGCCCAAGGTCTTTAGTTACTGGGCATCTGAAAGACCCATTTTGTCTAGCAATCAAGAATGTCTGTGCTCTTCAATATTCTAGGTTGCTCTTGAGGTATCCTTTATAATTAGGGAGGACAACAAAAGGATCAGGGGACTCTTCTTCCAGTCTGCCTCTGTCTGGAAAGTCAGGATGATCAGGGGACTTGTGCCCTCTTCTGCTGACCTTCGGTTTGTACATTCTTCCCATAGCCAATTCCTTAGCTCTTGCTGTGGGATGTCACAGTACTTATTCCAAGTCTGACGCATGATAGAATCCATCAATTAGATATAAGCAGGTGATTTATGGCATACGACAAGTCAATTACAAACCTTAAAAAAAGTTGGTTAGGTATTGAGTTTCTGGTACTTTAAACATGAGGAAAAGTTGCCTATGCTATAAAATTAAGAAAACATACCTATTTTCCATAAAATATAGAAAAATAGTCAATTTGAAAAAATCATTATATTTTTTCCCAAGCATGGCCTGTCTTCTGTCTTTGCCTTTTTCTTACTGTCTTTATTTCCCTAAATATTAGTAATGATTTTGGAACCATTCTCAAGTAGAAGATAAAATCAGATTTAATCATGGCCAAATCCTTTCCTGCATCATCATTAATTAGCCTAACCAGTATTTATTTGAAGAATGTTCCTAAAATACTCTAAATTCATAGTTCCCATTTGGATGATGATCCCTTCTTAGTTCTCTTTTAAAAACAGTTGCAAGGAGTATGACTCATTCACTACTCATTTTGGTTAGGCTGCACCATGCGGGGAAGAGGGAGGAAAAAAAAAAAAAGGAGCCTGATATTGATCACCAGTCCTTGAAAGCTACAGATGCTGTGTAGGAACCACTTAGCATATTAAATTGCAGTGGTTTCAGCTCTGGGAAATAAAATGAGGAAAGGGCTGGGAATGTATGGTGTTATCTTATTTTCCTGTAATGTGCAGTAATGCGATAATTTGAACTGTGCTAGGACAAGACTAATCAACTTGAATTTCCACCTGATTTAGCAAGGCAGAATCTGACATCATTTCCTATTCTGCAAAGATTTCGTTCTTCTCTCACTTAGTTACATATATAATACTTAGCTTTACTCTTTGTGGTATTTACACTGGGGCTTAATTAGTGCTGAGACGCTATAAAATTGTTTGTCATAACTCTTAACACAAAACTTATTTTTAGCATCTGTAAACAGCATAATACAAACAAGAGATTTCAGAAAATAGAGATTAAAACAAATTCAGTTTTTGTTATAGCCAATCATCTTCCAATGGCCATTCCAGCAATATATGGCCCAGAATGATGCCTGAAGTCATTGTTCATTGTGTTTATAGAAACAGATGATTGACTTCTACGCCTTTCTTTCCTGATAGACTGAAAGTTTACTGAGGATAAGGACCACATTTCATTTCATTTTATATCCTCTGTGCCAAATCCATTATTTGCCACAAGGCTGATGATCAAAAAGTGCATGTTGAATGCTTTTCTGTAAAACAGTATCTGTAAATAGGTTTAAAGAATAAGAGTAGTGAGAACTGTACTTTTGGGTTAAAATCATGGTTATGGGCAAATATACATAGATTTTGTGATTTTGATGATTTTGGAGTAAAAACATCACTTAAATCAGATTCTAATTGCTTTATTATTCTCTTTCTAAGTCAATACAAGATCATGTTTATAACTGATCTAATACTGGACTAAAATGCAATTATATTACTTCTTATCTTCCTCAAAAATTACAACTTCAATCTGATTCAATTCTAGAGTACAATTATGTTTAGTTGAATGTCACAACGACTAGATCATATGGAGAAGAGCTCTGGAGTAGCAGAGACGCATTTGTTCTGAACAATAAAAGCCTGCCCTGTGTCTTTCCTCTTCTCTGAACTCTCGTTAGGTGCTGAACTGATACAAAATGGCCAAAAAGTCTCCCACTTTTTAAAACATTGTGTTTCTCCAGAGCCTTAAAAATATAAAGTTGTTGGCTAACTGAACATAATTAAAAAAATTTTTAAAAATAATATAAAGGATGTATAGAGTTTTTCTTAAAGTTTTTCTAAAAGCCATTAATATAAAGGCTTCTGCTACAGTTATCTACACTGAACGCTGAATGAATTTAATAAAAATACGTGTATTTGATGACCTGGAGCAAAAAGGTTATCACTCATATCTAAGTTGGCAATTTTGTAAGTATTTACTGTTGCTTTAATAAGGGAATATTACATACTAAAAGTCAGAGTAAATATATACACTTAAAATTTTTATGCTTAAAGAACACTGAAAAAATGAAACAGGAAGTTGCAAAGCAATGAGCAGTTGGAAATAAATCTGGAGATCAAGAGATTTAAGCAAAAGACTTTTTTAAAAACCTATGCTTGTCAATGCCTTACAGTCATTAAGAAATGAATGCTTCATCACATTTAAGATCTGAATGAGGGCGCCTGGGTGGCTCAGTTGGTTAAGCGACTGCCTTCGGCCCAGGTCATGATCCTGGAGTCCCGGGATCGAGTCCCGCATCGGGCTCTCTGCTCAGCAGGGAGTCTGCTTCTCCCTCTGACCCAACCCCCTCTCATGCTCTCTCTCTCTCTCTCTCTCTCATTCTCTCTCTCAAATAAATAAATAAAATCTTTAAAAAAAAAAAGATCTGAATGAAACCACAGAGATCACAACACAATGCCATCACTTTCTAGATGATACCAACAAGGACAGGCTGACTTAAGAGCTGGGAGGCCACGTTGCTAATTGGTGGCTCACTAAGAACCTGTTAAAAACTTGTCTCCTTTCCTTTCATACTTCCCAAATGGCAATACAAAGATCTTTGGAAATCTACTTCTCCATAAACACAAGAGGAAGACTGGCAAAGAAAAAATCAAATCAAATCAAATAAAAATAATAAAATAAAGTGAAAATCAGCATTTTCAGTACCTTAAAATTGACACAAGTATTACAGCAATTCAAAGAGGAAAATGGTTGAATTGTGGCAAGAACAATAAACCTTGTGACATTTTAGCTTGCCATATCTTCACCAACACCCCAAACTGTATTCCACAGAAGACTCAAAACCAATAGCCTCATAATCATGCAGCCTTGAAAACCAGCAGCCTATCAACCACTAGAGGGGTAGAAATGGTTTGGAGATCCTCAAAAGCCCCATCCCCAGAGAACTGCTACTATTTGACCCATTTGGCAATTCCCTGGAAAACTGCATCTCAGGACTTTTTTTTCACTTGATCTGAGAGCCCCCTTGGTACAAACATCTCTGTTCCAAGGGCATTTGTCATGAACAATCAATGGCAACTGGTTAACATCCCATGTGGCCTGGGCAGTGATTCCAGTGGGGCTAATAAGAGACTGATCAAAACATTTACAAGGAAAATGAGATGTCCACAGAAGGCTTTGAAAAGCTCTGACGTATTCCTGGGAGCCGAGAAGTCTACACACATGTGTAGGACTGTGGGTGGGCCCAGAAAAGATGCGAAATGACCTTAATTTCTCACCATTGGCTAACCATGAGGCTCTGCACAAGTGGAAAGTGAAACTGGCAGAATTATAAACTGCATGCAGGCACTTTGAAGGCATGCTCCAATACATATAGGGCCACTCAGCAAAGGCCTGGAGACTTACCGTTTCAAAGCAGTTAAGGAAATCTCCATCCAAGTAATTACCTGACAACAAAGCTAATCAAGCAGAGACTTCAGTGATTGCACACAACAAAGAAAACAGACTTAACACAGTTAATCTGGGAAATTCCACATAAACAAATGACAATGACAATAACATTGGATTGTGTACTTTAAAATGGTGAATTTATGGCATGTGAATTAGATCTCAATAAAGATTTCATTTAATCAGACAACAACATAAAACTCTCCTGAATTCTAGATTTCTGGGTTTTTTTTCCCCTTTAGGAGTAGACTTCCCTTCCAAAAGAAGAAATTTTGGAAGACTAGGTGTTACTAATGTGAAGATAATTTCTGTCAGTGATTACTTAAAATGATAGTGTAAGAAAAAAAGGGCTTAATTTTTTAGAAGTGATTGGTTTCACCAAATACAGAACTCATATGGGTATCTTGTTTGGTCAAGGTCTGAGATTAAAGAGGGTCCAGTCTGAAGTCGATAGATCGATAGATAACATATATATAAATCAGAATGACACATTATAATACATATCAATAGATCAGTAAAAATTGATGAAGTACAGATAATCTATTTAAGATAGAGTATGATGAAGGCATAGACAGCAAGGATTTGTGTGGAAGGATGAGTGTAGTGGACTAGCTTTGAAATAATTCAGACTTCTTTTGAATGCAGTATGTACTTTTTAAAAAGGTGACATCACACATCATATTTCCTGATCCTGTACTTCAGCAGATCATGTTTGGCTGGATTAGCACATTAGTGCTCCTGACAGAAAATTAATGTTCTAAGACTTTGCAGCCGCCATACTTTTGGAAATGTGTTCCTGTGCTATTTTCCCTATCTCAGTTGATATATGAATCATCCCCTGGCATAAAATCAGTTTTCCCTCTCCAGAAAGCACACAAGATGATTCAGAAGGCCCCTATCTCATTGAACTCTGAACTGACAGGATATTTTTGGCAGCATTCTTCCTATACAGCCTCATGGTCTCATTATTATTTTTGTTCACCGTGTACAGAAGTGGATGAAAACAAAAACTAGGTGAAAATGATTAATTTCATTACTAGAGTAAATATAATTGCAAATGAACACTTCTGCTTCTAGAGTCCTATCTGAGCCATGTCCTTGACTTTAGGAAAAAAAAAAAAAACAACTTGTAGAATTTTAAGTGATATGAATTAAATTGGTTTATCTTACAACAAATATTTTTCACAAGATACAGTGAGTCCAACACAAAGCATGCTTTCAAAGAATCACTGGTTATTTCAGCTAAAATATAGGAATCTCAAGAACAATAACGACGCAAACTAGAGTAGCTTACTGTGAAGGCAATTTTAACGTTTTCCTCTGTGAAGGGATTGAGAGCGTGCCAGGAAGGCTCCCAAATTCTCCATCCCAGTCTCTGAAACACCACGTGTATGTGGTCTCAGCAGGCTCATCCTATACTTCCTCCTCAAATATTCTTTCTCACCTTTAAATTTCTAGATCCTTTCTCTTTCACATAGTCTAAATGCCAGCAGCACTATGAGGATCTCCGAGTTATCTCCAGATAGCAGTAATTTCTGCTCATATTCTGCAGCAGTGCCATACCTCGCCTTTAGTGTGTTCACAATAAATATATATTTATTTGTTCAAATAAAAACTTTTTAAAAAGACATACAACTCAGGAAGAAGAGGTTGAGAAATTACAAAGCAAGGATTTGTGAACCTGAGTCAATTTGACAAGACATATTCTTCTCATTCTGAGGGAGACATTGGCATTTGGAAGGTAAGCATTTTGATGGAGGGCAGGAAGTATAGAATGAATATGGATTACGGGTCCCTTGCTTAGAAGGCAAGTTTGGGAGGCACTGTGAAAGGAGGTAACAAGAAGATTGAAGTTGGCTGAAATTGTTGAGTTCTTTCAAGGAAGTAAAGTGTTGTTTACTGGAAGGAATAAAGATATGAAGGTGTTATTTATTAACACATAGTATATGGAAAACTGTACCATTCACATTGGTGCATACATTTATTGAGCTCTCAATAAAAAGTACTATACCAACCATGGATAAGGACAAATAATGCTCTAATCAGAAAACCAGCAAAATCCTTTAAGTAACTGGGGATTTATTTAAATTGAGATTTTTTTCAAAATTCATTATTTTTCATCAATAGATACAATTTTAACCAGAATTTTGAAAAAGAAGAGACAAAAGACAAAGTTCTGAGACCAGATTAAAGAAGTAAAAGTAGTAACAAGGCATTCACACAAGAGAAAGAGTTGAGACTAAGACATCATTCACCCCAAGCCCTGTTTCCTCAATTGTAAAATGAACACACAAAAAACTCCTGCTTCACGGGATCACAGAGAAGAAGAAAGGATATTATATTTAATGCACCTGATATATAGTGGGTATACAACAACAATTTGTTGTAAGATAAACCAATTTAATTCACATCACTTAAAATTCTCTAATACCTTGAATTATACAGGATAATGGCCACTGTATAATTCAAATGGTCAGTCTTTCAATTTTCACTATACAAAAGTGAGGCAAGTGGCATCAGGTGAAGTCTGACTAAAGCACTGAGGCTGTATTAACAGGGGTTCTGTAGTTTGATGATATGACTACATAGGGTATGACAAAATTAAAAATATACCACTTACTTCCATTTCTGTTCTACCTGAATGGCTAATATGTACATTAGGCTGTTAGTCTCAAATACCATCTTCTAACAGACGTTCAATCCCATGAAACGCAGGATAAAGGGACGCCTGGGTGGCTCAGTCGGTTAGGTGGCTGCCTTCGGCCCGGGTCATGATCCCAGGGTCCTGGGATCAAGTCCCACATCGGGCTCCTTGCTCAGCAGGGAGCCTGCTTCTCCCTCTCTCTCCCTCTGCTTGTGCTCTCTCTGTCAAATAAATAAAATCTTTAAAAAAAAAAGAAAAAGAAACGCAGGATAAAGCCTGGGAGGTGTCTGGTAGACACAAGTTTGGTCTTTGATCTTGATATGGGGAGAAGAAGGCTTCTAGAGGATGAAGTAAATGCAAATCGGGAGGGCAACAGGCTCTGGCCAACTCGTCAGATCCTTGGAGGACAGAACACTTCTGTGAAGAGCCCGTGGGATATCTTATGACACTGCATTTCTAGCTTTGCATAATTATTTTGTGTTTTTCCCCCCAGCTGATTATAGTTTTTATTGATTTCTTTTGTTTTATTTCCATTGCTCTCCCTTAAAACCTTCCCTAATCACAAAACAGAAATGGAGTCATTGTTGGCTTGTTTGTTTTAATAGTCATAAGGCAAGCAGGATTGGTTTCAACTATTTACCATCATTTTGTAAATGGGTGACTGTCTCAGAAAAAGGAAATTTCTAAGACTCGAAAAATTGACCAAATAAATGGAAGCCTTCTTAGCTTTTCTAACTTTTCTGCCCTTTAGCATGTGTGTGCGTGTATGTGTCCCTGTGTCCATGCACACTGTGGGCTTTCAAGGAAGTCAGAATCCTATCAGCCACCTCAACTGATAGCAATGGATAGGGGCAGGCTCAGGAGACTCCATGGTCACCTGAGAAGTCTCCTTTTCTGCACCTGATATGGGCAACAAATAATGGCGGTGGTGACATCAGGGCAGTGAAGAGCTACGGCAAGGTCCCATTCCATATGGCACCCGTTCTTTCTTGCCATCCTCACTCAAGGCACATGTGGGTGGCTGTTTAGAGCCAGCAAACATGGCAGGTATATTTTAAGGTCTACCTTTTAATTTAGCCTTGTCTCATATACCCATACATTTGCTTCAGGTTCTGTTCTTTCATCCTACCTTCCTCTTCTTCCCATCTTTCTCTGCCCACTACCTACACTTCTGTACACATGGTAAGTATTTTTGGAATGCAAAAAGAATAACAAAACACTTTAAAGCCACCATTCTATCTCAACTCACCTGATACATCCTCATCTCTGCCATTCTCACTCTTGGAAATACTATACAAAAGTAAATGAATGCTTGTATTTTATTGTACTCACTGAAGCAAAAAGGAATGGCACATTAGAGGTGGTAGGACTCGTCACTAGATTCAGTGTATCTTCACTATTTTGCAGTGACGAGTCTGAGAACAAGAGGGTAAAATGTTTCACCTAAGGTCAGAAGGTAAGTAAGTATCAGAGGCAAAGTCAGGGCATGGACAGGTCCCCTGAATTAATCTCCTTCACTTCCGCTCACTTCAGCATTGCTCTCATGAATTTTTATTGTCTCTAATCTATGGTCAGCCAGAACATACCTTACTTAGAAACACACACACACACACACACACACACACACACACACACACACACACACACACTATGTGATGTATTTCTTGGAAATGGGAAAGCAATAGGAGTTATATTAAGAAAGTTGTTCACTTCTTTGAATCCAGAGACAAGTCAAACATAAGAAAATGTCACTGTAACCAGGGTCCCAGAGGAGCTGACCCTGCCTAACCGCATCACAGGCTTACCACAGATGTGACAACCTCGGTCATAATTTTATCAAGAGATGCTCTATTTCTATGTTGCCTAAAGCATCTCCTTCAATTTAATCATTTATAAAACTCCACGGCTTCTGCTAAAATGGATGATAAATTGATTTTATCCTCTGGTAGTTGGGAAGCACTAATCTTGTTTAGCTTTTGCTGTGAGCATTATATGGAATTGGTAAATGCACACAGAAAGACGCACTAGATTTTGAACATATTCCTGAATGTGCAGGTGAATTGCCTTCACAAAATGGTTCATCTAATTATTTTTGAGTGGGAAATGAGAAATGTAATCAAATAGCCAGTTCAATAAATATATTTAAAGGCACTGTATCTTTTAAAGGGGATACATTTAAATATAAAGTGAAATAAATGCATTGCAGCGTACCTATTAAACTCAAGTCCCTTGAAATCCTGTCCAGTTAAACAACGTGCATTTGGGTCAGCAAACACAATCTGTAGCCATCATACCATCATACATGTATCACGAAGCATTCTATCCTCCTGACTACAGGTTATTCCCATTTCCTCTTCAAGTCTCGCCCTGTTCTTTCGACAGGGTATCGATACTGCTTCCTCTCATTAAATAGAACAATTTAGTCACAGCAAAGTATTCTGTAACTCAGTTTGGGAGTTGATGTTCTTTATGCTTTCAGGAAAACCATTTTATTGTCACTTCTTAAAAACAGCTTCTACTTAACCTTTTCATATCTTCCAGTGTTTGACTGCATACAAAGCCTTTGGGGGCTAATATTACCTGATCTAATGTATACCATTCTATAGTGAATTGCATGGAGAATTTTATGAATAAATTTGGTCAGATTTTTCAAAAGGCTGTATATTTCCGTCTCAGTCTCTCCCCTTTTCCTCCGTAATGACCTTATTAGTATTTATTTATTTATTTATTTATTTATTTTAGCAGAACACATGGAGAGATGATGGATGGCTTGGGATGGTAAATGGGCAGATAAGAGGAACCTCCCAAGACTCTCTTAACTGCTTTTTGTAACTCTTACTCAGTATAGATTTTTTAGACCTGGGCTCTCTATTTCCTTATCTCTCTCAGAAACCCCAACATGCTGTTTTCTGTTCCCTAATTATCTTCTTCCATCTCCTCTTAGGGCCCTTCTAAATCATTCCAGACAATGCTGCCTAAGCAATAACAGAAATACAAACACAACCTTTTTCAAAACCTATCAAATTTTATTTTCAAAATTCTTAAAGTGATTTAAGGCAGGACACAAATATGACTCCAAGAAAATGTATTCATCTGAGAGATTCACTACTATGAAGCTTCTGTTCTACAGGATATTTTGTTTACTAGAAGTTTTGAAATGACAATAGCCAAGAACAGCAAAGAAGGGCCATCTGTCAGGAATAGATCTGACATCATTAAACAAAACTTAGGTATCTTTTTTGCTGTTGCTAAAATCAATTTTGACTTGACAAATGGGTATAAACAGAAGTATACAGATGAAAAGAAAAGGCATGATATTTAAGATTGATCTCAAATAGGGTTCATGGCAAGGAAAGTAAGTTAATAAACTGCTTCTTTTATTCCTTTATTTACAAGGTTTATTTTTTGTAGATATATAAATATCTGGATTATAGATATATAAATACCTGATTATAGACTTCTTAAAATTAAAAAAAAGTGCTCAGATTACTCAAGTATTCATTATATCCCAGATCTCAATTTTTTTGTTTTCTTTACCCAATAATAATAAAGGCCTAGTAAATATTTGCCGACTAGCCACTTCAAATAAAACCTTTGCAAGATGAGGCAAACACGAGCCTTTACAAGCCCCGCTGGCAAGTGTTTAAGAGTTTAGTAAATGTCCTTCCCCTCTGAAGGCACATTGTTGTATAAGCAGCCCACGCACACCTGTGTGCAGAAATGAAGCTGTGAATCTCACATGCGCCTCTCTGTTCTAGAGTTGCTTACAAAGAATTTTGCCAAAGGAACTGGGATCACACCTGTTCAAGGAAGACGGGCAAAGATCTACAAATTGATGTTTAGAATCAACAACTCAAAGGAAGAAGCAAAGAACCATGATCAAACTCCAATTAAAAAAAAGATGGGTTCATTAATGACGCCTAACCTAAATAGAATAATTTTCCACAGACATTCTTATGAGCAAGCATTTGCCAAGAACTTCATCCAGAAGTTCTGTTTCTACACTGTGAATACCATAGAGGTTATTTGTACTTTCTCTCTCCCCCTCCTTTCTTCCCTCCTTCCTTGTCTTTTCTAATGTTTATTAGCAAACATTTCCAATTGACAGTGGACCATTGTGTTGTACAAACATGAAACCTAGCAAGATGCAATGATTTTTGTTTTGATACTGGTTACTCCCATTCCAACCACCATGCTTCTAAGACAGCATGTCTTCAGAGCAGAAAACCATAGCGGTTTTCCCATTCAGAGATCCATCTGGGCGTCCAAAAAAAAAAAGACACTCTGCTTCTTTTCCAACTTTCCTAATCAGTGCCAATTCTGCATCCTCACATCCTTCGATTATGAATTCAGAGTTTCAGCGCAGCACTGTTTGGGCCATGCTTCTAGAGAACATTCCACCAGAAGACACATAATAAAAGAAGACAGCCACCTTTCTCTGCAAACTGTGAGGCATTTTGTTTCAGGGAGCAGGCTGAGGCTATGCGATTTCTAACTCACAGTACAAAAGCTGATATTGTTTTATTTCCTTTGTATCCACAGGTAAGGAGCTTTAGTTCCATTTCAGTTTATGAATCCACAGAAGATTCAGTTGGCAGCATTGGGTGCCTAAGTAGGAGGAAAACCCAAGGGTAAGTGCTCTTACAGGTGCCTGGACTCCTCTCCAGCAGCCCTCCTTAAATTTCTGAAGTGAATGAGCCTTTCATGTACTGCCCTTCTACTAGTCACTATTACTTATCCCTTATGGTGTTAATCTGTTAACAGGGCAGATCAGATATGAATTTTAAAACATGCTAATCTGAGCTGAAAAAGTCCCCTTGAGGAAAAAATGAAATATATTAAAGGAAAAGAAGCTTACTCTCTGATTTCTCTTTACTTTGGGATACTTTTCTGTTCTTAAGAAGAAGAAAAAAAAATCATGCATTTCCTATGAATCTCATTATGTTATTATGTAAGAGAAATTAGTGGAACCCAACCCAACCCTCCAAAGCTCACATAGGTGTGGGTTAAAAGGAACTATCACAAATTTCTATTCTGTGATAAAATTCCATGTACTGAATGCCACTCACAAGCCTTCTTGTATATACAATCATTTTAGTTGTACATTAAGAATTTATTTTCGGGCGCCTGGGTGGCTCAGTCGGTTAAGCGACTGCCTTCGGCTCAGGTCATGATCCTGGAGTTCCGGGATCGAGTCCCACATCGGGCTTCCTGCTCGGCAGGGAGTCTGCTTCTCCCTCTGACCCTCCTCCCTCTCGTGCTCTCTATCTCTCATTCTCTCTCTCTCAAATAAATAAATAAAATCTTTAAAAAAAAAAAAAAGAATTTATTTTCAGGGGCACCTGGGTGGTTCAGTCAGTTAAGTGTCTGCCTTCGGCTCAGGTCATGGTCCCAGGGTCCTAGGATGGAGTCCTGTGTCGGGCTCCTTGCTCAGTAGTGATTCTCAATCTCTCCCTCTGTCTGCCGCTCCCCTCCTTGTGCTCTCTCTCTCTGACAAATAAATAAAATATTTTAAATTTTTATTTTCGTACGAAGTCCTTATAATTTCTCTTATTTGGGTTTTTCTGGCTTTGCAGATATCTGTACGCTCTTATTCATATCATATGTACTCTGGGCACAAAATTTTAAATAAGAGGAAAAAAAGTACATTTGTAATAAATGTCTACAAAGGACATGCAGTATTTTCCATGGGATCATTAAATCATTGGCTTAGATTTTAGATAGACAAGCTACTATCACGGAGTAAGAGAAAGGTATCTGCTTCCCTACTGGTAGGTACTACATCTCCAAACAGATATAGAATCTTAACTACCATCACTGAAACCCCTTATTTTATTTTTTTCTTTAATTTTTTTATTGTTATGTTAATCACCATACATTACATCATTAGTTTGTGATGTAGTGTTCCATGATTCATTGTTTGTGCATAAGACCCAGTGCTCCACGCAGAACCTGCCTTCTTTAATACCCATCACCAGGCTAACCCATCCCCCCACGCCCCTCCGGAGCCTCTAGAACCCTCGGTTTGTTTTTCAGAGTCCATCGTCTCTCATGTGAAACTCCTTATTTTAAAGTGGATACAGTGGTCCAATAAAATTCCAGAGTGAGTTTGGTAACATAAGAAAATTCTGAAGATACAAAACTATACCTACCTAAAGTGGCCAATACCTTCTTAAAAGTATTTATGTAATATTTTAAGTGAAAACAGTCTTTCAGCTTAATATTATCCTGTTGGCTAGTAGAGAACCCTAAATAGATAGAAGGAGTTCCATAAATAGAATCTTAAATTGAATTCAGGACTCAAATGTCTTATTCTTTTCTTTTTATACCTGCTTCATTCAACAAATATTTATTGATCTTTACTCAAAAGTTGCTGTCCCAGGAAGACTTACCCTAATGACTCTATTGAAACCCCTACTCTTAACACTTTATATGTCTTTCATGTGATTTTTCTTCCTTTATAACTTATCATTACCTATCAAACTATCTATTTTTCTTATTTATCTTGTTTATTGCTTCTTTCCCCCTTTAGAATATAATCTTTATGAGGGCAGACATATTTGTTTCACTTATTGCTGTGTATTTTCTCTAGACCTTAGAGCAGTGCCTGGCATATAGGAGATGTTCAGAAAATATTTGTTAAATGAAAAAAAAATTAATGATTATTGAAACCTGTGAGATATCACAGAGAGTTCTGGCACAAGAGTAAAGTAAAATAGTTTTTTATTCTACAGTACTTCACATTGACTGTACACAATATTATTACTACTGTAAAAGCAATAAAAAATTGGTTTTCATCAGACCAGTTAAAAATGGAATTATTTCCTTTTTAAGGCCTTGTGTATTTTTCTCCTCGGATCTCCTACTTCTTTCCAGTACATCCCTTTAATGTTACCAAAGGAGAAAGGAGATCCCGAAGGCAATGGTGAGACTCTGCAGGGTTTTGAGCTAAGAACTACTCGAGTATTGAACTGTTGTCGGGATGGTAGCGGTTAAAATGCAGATCTGAGGAAAGAGCCCCAAACCTGCTGAGACACGGATGGTAGCTTAAGACATTTCAGAGAGGCGTGGCTTCTGTTCCCACTTCTGTGTGGGCACAGCTGCTCAAAGTTAAATCTCTGATGTTTTCTGGTGACATTTCATGGTTGTGTAGCCCACACAAAATAGAGGGTTTGGTTTGAAAAAGATCACACATCCCAGCTAACCTAGCTGTCCTGATTTAACATAATCTTACCCTTCAGTAAAGGTGATTTATGCCTTATCTAAGTAACACTGAAGTAATGATACTCCTTTAGAACTTTTCAATACTAAATGCATGAGTTTAAGTGGAAGGAAGAAAGGAAGGAAAAGAATGAAGAACAGGAAAGGAACAAAGGAGGCAGAACATTCTGTTGTAAATCCCTGCCATGGACTGTGGCAGTGGGAATTCTGCACGTGTGACTACAGACTGTGGCGGTGGGAATTCCACAGATTTGACCACAGACTGTGGGAATTCTGCACGTGTGAAAGGCCTTGAAGCCTTTCCAAGTCTGATCAGGTGAGGAGAGACAATCTGAGTGAAACAAAACAATCTGAGTGAGTGTGTTCCAAATATTCAAAGCTAAGGAATTACGAAATTTGAAAGAAAGCAAGCCATTAGGATGGTAGGCCAGATTTGGGGAAATGATAATTTTGGCTTTTAGCCATCAGTCTTTTGTTGACACTTCTCAAAACTGTTGAAAATTTCTGAATATGAGCTGTGTGGTTCTGTGAGCAGTGAATGCCCTCAGGTTTGTTTGGGTGTCTCTCTCTCTCAGCCCAACTCCCCTGCCTGACGCGAGGGCTGGCTCTGGGGAAGCCTGACTGAAGCAGGTTGACTTGGGTCTTTCATACCTTCTTTCTGCCTCATCACCTTTCTTAAACAAGTGCCTGCTTTAGGACATTGTCTCTGCTTCTCTTCATTGCCTAAGCCTCATGGCCTCAGACAGTGCCCAGGCTTTACAGGGACCACAAACTATGAATTTTCTAGAATGGTCCCAATGTCAACCACAACATTTTCCAGTCTCCATTTGCTGTTGGACAAATTATCACCAAGTCACTCCTCCTCTCTTTACTCTGCCCTCAAATGTAACTTACCTTAACTATCTGTCAAATAAGTTAAAGGCATTAGCTCAATGAAGTTGTAAATCACTCTAGTAAGAGACAGCATAGCTACCTTAGGAGGGCATTGTAGTTTCCCATTTTAAAACAGAACTTTGTTAACAAAAAGACATATTTGCCATGATTTCATTTCTTAGGAAAGATCTTTGTTTATTAACTCCTTTCAGGAATCCTTTACATTTCCCCAACAACCACCCTCTTTGCTTATAAATAAATCCGGATGTGCCTGTCAGAATAAATGGAGCATTAGTACCATAGTTCTAATAAAATTAAGTATCAATCATTGTCTGGCTTTGGGACAACTTTGGGAATTTACCTATTCTACCAGTCTATCATAATCAGACATAAATCAGTGACTTGTATCAATGAGATCTTGGTTTATGTGTACTGACATTTAATCAGAAAATGTGGGTACTAACAACCTCATTCTCTGAAGAAAAATATTATCCTAAGTTTAAAAATATCATGTTGGCAATGCATACATGATAGAGACATCTGAAAGCCTCTCCATTTTTATCTGCAATAAAACTGTGTTAAATTCAAGTCAGCGTGGAGTTACAGTACAGCTGGAAAAGATGCAATGTTTTCTTAGAGAAAACACTTGGCATTTGGCAAGGGGAATACATGAAAGACTCATACTTAGGGAGCCAAGAACAGATGTGAAAAAAATGAGACAGGAACCTCTGATTCTCTGAGGCTTGAAGGCAAAGTCCCATCTGTCGTCAGGCACCTCTCTTGGCTCTCCTGAAAGAACCATGCCTCCAGCTCCCCAGATCTTCCTGGCTATTAAATGTGATCCAAGACCTGTCATATTGACCCCTTTAAACTTCCCACAAGAGGCCTCCCCTGGCATCTGATTTTCCATGATATCCATCGTCTTGAGGACGAGCCAGTGGCCTGCTGGTGACCCTCCCAGACCCACTGAGGGTTTCTCCACATGAAGTTGACATTATGGCAGCCAGAGCCAACCCCACCCAAGACACACTTGCCTTCTTTCAGACTATAGAACCCGCAGAAGGAGATAGAAGGTACCTGTGTCCCAGATAATCCTTTATTATCTTGGTATCCACCCTACAATGATTATCTCTAAACTTCTCAAGGGTTAGAAGGAGGCAGATTTTTTATCGTAGGGCTGCTGTGCGTTGGGGGCATTTTTTTTTTTTTTTTTTTGGTTCCCTTGTAGTGACCCTAATACTACCTGATACAAAGAAAAGCACAGGGACACCTGGGTGGCTCAGTCAGTTAAGCGTCTGACTCTTGGTTTTGGCTCAGGTCCTGATCTTGCGGTTGTGGGACTGAGCCCCACATCGGGCTCTGTGCTCAGTGTGGAGTTTGCTTCAAATTCTCTCTCCCTCTCCCTCTCTCTCCAATAAATAAATAAAATATTAAAAAAACACACCATCTTAAATTTGAAAGGCATATTTTCCATGAAGATTAAAATCTAGCTATAAATCTGTACATTCTATATTAATTATTTAAAGGACTGTAAGCTCCATAGGACTACCTTTTCACTTGGAAAGTGTCCAGGAATTGCCATCTCTCAAAGGAATCCTCACTCTATCATATCAGGAAACACCAAAGAAACGGAGTCTGTTCAGGGATCAGATCAATGGGAAAAATCCCAATTCTGCAACATACCATTAGGTGTACAGCATGAGAAATCAGCTATACCTCTGATCTTACTTTCCTCATCTCTGAACTGGTATAATTACTCAAGTTTCTTAGACTGTGAACATTCAGTGGGATAGACTATGGAACACACAGGACGCGTCATTAACACAGCTCACATCCTCCCCTCTGGTCTGTGAGCCGTGGCGCCCCCCAGTGAGCAAGTGGTTAATAATACACGCTGTCTGATGGTGGTAATGATTTTTTTTCCTTTCTGTTTTATGTTTTTAAACATTGGCACGTTGTACTTTGCACCATTGCAAAAAGATTCACAATTAGTGGTTGTTTCCCATTTTTTTTTTATGTTTTACCATATTCCTTAAAGCTCATAAAAGTCTAAAGTCAACAAAAGAGGATCATTACTACCATTTGTAAGGTCGCCTGGCATAATCAGAAAAAAATTCTCTCTCTCTTTCATTCTTAAATACACGAAATTATTATAAAGCCATTAGTAAGAACTTCTTTCTCTTTTACCATTGTATTCTTGTCTTGGTGACCAATTTCTAAATTACCTTATGATTTTTGGACTGAGAGTAAAGAAAACAGGAAATGGCTAGATGAATGTTAAAAATAAGAATATGAAAGCCTTGGAGGATACAATGCTCTAACTTGCAGACTGAAGAATCATTAACAAGAGATCAAGCTGCTGTATACCACAATTCATCTCTATCCATGAGGTGTGGAAATAAGAGCATTTCAGCTTTAAACACAGTATCTGCCTTCTAAAAGTCAAAACCAGTTTGGTTCCAAAGAAAGTATAATATATTTCTATGTATGTATATATATATATATATATATATATATATACACATATATATATATATATAGTTTCAGAGAAAATTTTTTTTAGTATGATGACCTTTTTTGTCCATTCTTATTATTCATATGAAAAAGATTTGAAAACTCTTTTGTGAATGCATAAAATCTCCTACACCATACCCAGATGCTGTGTCTAGGAGGACAAACAAAGTCAATGTTTATGTTACCCTACAAATCTGATCAGTGCAACTGAAAAATTCAAGACAAAAATGCACACACACACACACAGCATGTAGATCCTGAATGTTATTTCTTTTATCAGACTTACAATTTCAGATAAGACTCGGGCTTTCCAATATGATATTTTCTAATAATAAAATTTTTGTGCCCCAAAGTTCAGGAGGCTCAATTATATTGTATCAAAAGGTGGCTCCATCTGAGTGGAATTCAGAATGAACTTTGGCCAAGAGATTTATTCACCGACATTTCTTGAGTGCCATCTCCGTGCTATTATGCCAGTACTTCATCTGATTGTTATTATTCTTGGTCTGGCAGCATTGCTCACCTGGATGTCAAGCAAACCCTTTAAGCAGATTCAGAAATGGTCAGGTTCTGGGGTATCCCCCAGTGGGTAAGGCAGAGATCTGCTAAGCACTCTCTTACTCCAAAGGTCCCTCCAGCCAACAGAAATCAGTTTATAAAGATTTACATGGTCAATATATTCTCATTCTTGGAATCTTCTAAACAAACAAAATAAAAAATAAAAAAAAAGTGATCATCTTGTGGTCACAGTTTTCAAAAATTCCAAGTTACTAGGAAACAAAAGACACAGACTTTAAAAATAAAACCTAGGCAAGAAACCAGGGCTTTAGCTCTCTCTTCAGCCACATTTAGAACCTCATTTCTTCATCTGTAAAATAGTGTAATAATACGTATATGTTAATATGCAGAAATGAGTATTATTTGCCACTCTGAGCTCAAATCTATGGTTTTTAAATTGTCAAGTGGCAAATGAAATTTACTGTATTGAAAACACAGTAAATGAAAAACATTTTCACTGTTGAGATATTTATATCCACCAAATCTATTCATGCCTAAGAGATGATTATTGCCAAACCAGGAATGCCTATCTTATTATATCCATTCTTCAGTTAAGATCTTTCTTATAGCTGATGTTAGGAAAATATCTGTTGCTTAAATTAAGACAAATGTGGTTACTTATGTGTGTGCATGTGTGTGCACATATACACTTATCACTTTATATGTGTGAATACACACAACACAAAATCATATATGTCTAGATTGCATATATATAAATTTATATATATACAAAATTTACATTTTCTTCACAAGCACTTTACTGTCTGTCAGTCACTTCTTCCTTTTTTTTTTTAGTTTAACATGAGTATTTTTTTTAATTATATTCTTAGTCTTTGACTCTTCCGTATAGGTTTGAGAATCAGACTGACGATTTCCAACGGGCACCCCACTAGGACTCTTGATTGGAATCTGTGACTGTTACAGTGGCTGACCCTTACTCCTTTTTGGTCTCCCCCTTTCCTATGTGTTTTTAAGTTATTGCTACCTTCTTATTATGGATTGCTATAGTCGTAGTCCATGGAGCTCTATATCTGGGCACTTTTTGAAGTTGAGATTGAAGGTGCTCTTGTCCAGAGAAGATTTGTGTTTGCGTCTGGCAGACTTCTGAGGGCACTATCTATCTGGGACACTTCCCAATAAATCCTTGCTGAGTTTTCCTCTCCATTCAGAGTCAGTGTCAAATAAATTAGTGTATTTATCCTACTCTACAAGATATCCCACTACCACTACTTCTATTTTTGCTGACATTGTGGCCCTCTGGACGTAGGCTATATTCAAAAGTCCACTCCCAGTCAAAAATGCTAAAGTTATAAAATATAGTATGAGTACAAAGAGCTAAGAATAATTAATTCTACAAATCTGTTACTCTAAGCAACAGTAAAATTCACTGCATGTATCTTTCTACAGTGCTTAAATCTCCCAGGAGAATCTGAATAATGGTTGAAAATAACCACCATAATAATTATAATGATGAGGATGAAGAGGAGGGAGAGGAACACAGTCAATGAGCAATTACTATGTCCTAGAAATTGTGCTAAATGCTTTATAGTACTATCTTATTCAATTCTCAACAAGCACTATGCAGTAGATGTTTTTATTAAGTTCATTTTACAAGTGAGAACATTGAAGATAAAAGAGAGTAACTTGCCAAAGGACACGTAAATGGTTGATGTGGCATTAAACTCCAGATGTGTCTGATTTTAGAGCCACTATGCTATGTTGTTTTTGAAAATATGTTCTATATTTACAGGTATTACCAAGCATTTCTCCAAATGTCAAGAATGGATAAAAAGTAAAGAAGATGCTTGATGAGGATGGATTAGCAAGAACCAAAGACAGGAAGTGAGGGGTATTGAGAAATGCAGTAAATTAATCTACAGAAAACCTACTCATATTGCCAGAATACTGATGCATTTTAGTGGTCTGAAAGAGTTCATAAACCTTTTACAGGAAGTGATTACTACTGACTGTTTCTGGTTAGGCCACTCTCGGTAGATATTGGCAGAGACGCTAGATTTCTTAGATCTAGAAATTTCAAAATCCATTTCATGAGGATACCCAGGTTCTGAGAAATTGCTTCACAGTCAGGAAAGTTGTGACATCACTATTGATTGTCTAAATGATAGTGGGAGTTTGCCTTCTGTAACATGAGACACAGAAGGCCTGCAAAGGGGCACATCCTTCTTAGGAGCTAATCACCCCAGAAGACTAAGTTCATTATGGGTCCAGAGTCAGAATATATATATATTATATATATATACATGTTGAATATTCTTAGTTTATTTAATTATGTGTATATATTTAATATATATCTTTAATATATATAGGTATATGTATTTATATATACCTATTAAAATCATATCGACCTTTATAAAAACACGGGACTGGTTACCTATAATCAAATCACTCTATCCTGCTAACAAATTTTTCTCATTGCCTTTTTTCTAGCCTCCAAACTTATTTCTATTTTCTATTTATATATGTTTTAACAAATTTTCCCTTCTGCATTTTGTAGTTCCCAATTGTATTACATTTTTCTTTTTTGTCATTTTTAAAAAATATTTTACCGGAAAGCAGTGTTAGATCCTATAAAATTTTGCTCTAAGTGGATTCTTGTTATCTCAACACCAGGGGGTGGCACTTAGGTGGGTACAACATTTTTGACTAAAATTTGGGGGGGTAGGTATTATTTCTACCCACTTACATGCATTCCTTTATAAATGTTTAAATTTTATTTTTTAGTTTATAATTAATTGTTGACTATGCTTATAATGTTTATAAAGCTATTTATTTAGAAAGTTGATAAAACTGATTTTATGCTTAAGCACAGAAACACAGAGGTACTTTTTTCTCTTTGCTCTTTGGCATAAGGATAATTTTTTTTACCATGTGCGTATTATTTTCTTAATAAAACAAATTTTAAATTCAGAAAACCACTGTAAATTGATGATCTAGCTAATATGAAATAGACCTAAATTAAACATTTCTGTGGAATGCATATTTACTGTTGAACAGAGCTTTAGATAAAGAAATATCAAAGTACAGAACAGCCCCTATTCCACCTTTTTTTCCTGATGGATTTCAGGGATGTGTTTATTGACCTGTAGAACAACCAATAGATTACTCATCTTGATAGGGTGTCTGTTGCCACGGTAATAATAATGTGACATTTTTCCAAGGGAAGGTTTTGTTCTAAAAACAATGAGTAACATCCTGCAGCCTCCATTCAAAAACAAAGGTGAGTAGGTTGGACTGTTCTCCTAGGAACAGATGGGAGTGTGTAGTATCCTGACAGTCTCACTAAGGTGCCCCTTCATGTCAGATCCTATTGTCTGCTATTCAGAAATAACTTTTTTTAGTGTATAAAAGTTCTTACTGTTTCCTGCTGGAATATTAAATAAACAAAGTGAAGAGTATTGCTTTGAGCAAAAAACAAGAAAGGAATGAGCGTACCTCATTCTGTCCTTTGTGTTAACAGCAATTACCTAGGGAAGGACCCCATCTTTAATTAATATATAACTAGATGAACTCAAAACAAGAAGGCAACTTTAAACAAAAACACATGAATAGAAACCGTTCCCAAATGATCCAAAATCCCCAACCTTTTACTTTTCAAATGTCTCTAAACCATCCACTGACACCTCTGGGTCTCTCCTGTCTATTCATTAAATTGCTTAATAATTGCCAGGCACATATTGGTCAGAACATAATACTGTTCAGTGTGGTGGGGATCCACAGTGACTAGAACAGGCAGAAGTACCCAGCAAGGAGTAATAAACAACCACCATGCACGTGAGTGTGCATGTCATTTGGATTTCTGCACTTGAAGGAGGGAAGCTCAGTGTGACATTAGGTGATGTGTATTACATATGGTACCTAGATGATCCACAGGTGTGGAGAGGTAAATGGACCTTTCTCTGCATGTGGGCTAATACCCAGATCTCCTGTGCTGAACAGAGGCCAAATCGAAGATGCCCACCTCAGAGGACATTCATATTCAGGAGGCAAATGTTTTAAACGGGCTTAGAACTCTGAGGTGTGAAGTATGGTCACCCTCTTCTGTGTTGTTACTCTTTATTTTTAGTCTTCATTTCTACCTGCTTGTTCTTTGCTTCCCCCATTCCTCCAATCTTTCTATTTCTTTTGTCTTTCCATCCTTTCTTTGGATTTCTCATTTACTCTTCACCCAGGCCTGGGATTATCCTTAGGAAAATGAGTTGATGAGACATGGATGAGGAATAAAGATCTCTGAACTTGGAATAAATATCCTTACTGAGCCATAACATTACCTCAAACCATGTTCTCACATGTGTTGATGTTCTTATGTAACCCCCAAAACAAATTCTCCAGCTAGGGGTACATGAACTTTTACCTGCCGTGTTTATTTTGTACTATGAGAGGCACGTTCGTGTTTGCTGATGTTACTCATTATGCAAATGTCCAGTCACTGAGGACCTACAGGAGGGCATTCTATCATTTCCTCTTCTCCGTATCTCATTTACTTCTGTCATCCCCCATCTAATGTAGGTATTATTGTCTCCATCTTAGAAGACTCAAAAACTTAAGTAGTCTGTGGGCAATCACGTGGTTGCTAAATGATGAATTTTCTCTAGTATAAATTAATCTAACTCCAAAATCCATGAATTTTTAGTAGATAGTTTGGAGGGCAGCATGTGTGTGCGCATGACTGCTGAAGGAGAAAAATGATACTGGAATCTTTGAATGGAGGAAGCTTAGTAATTACTAAGAAATAGTTAAATAGAAAATGATTAAGGTGTATCCAACACAACTCTACATATAATGGAAAAAATTACATAACAATCGGCTTCCCTTTTATAGTAAATCTTATGGCAAAGACCTCTGAAATCATTTAGGAAGCTTAACATTTCATCACCAACTTAAAAATAAAATGTATCAAGTGGACTTCTCCAAGAAACAAATAATAAAATTATAATTATCCTAGTAGCAAATTCACAAAGCAGTTCGTTTCCATGGTCAGCCAATCTTTCTCTCTCTCCCTCTCTCTCTCCTCTCCCTCCTCTATGTCTGTTTCATTTATTTTTAAAATCTATGTGAATAAATATTACTCTGCAAACCAAAGTTCTGAGTGATAAGTTTACTTCCTCAGTTTCATATGACCAATTAATGGCCTAGCTGAAATTTAAAGCTGGATTTGCTGATGGGGGGAATTGTTGCTAATTAACTCGTAACAAACATGATCATGTTGACTAACTAAAAACTCTTTCCTTTTCTAGGATCATAGTTAATGGGTTACATGCCTCGTGAAATAAGATATCTATTTACTTTAAGATTTTGGGCAAATAAGTAGTTAACACAGGACAATAATACAGCAAGTCTTACATTTTCAAGAGCATTGTAAAGTATGAAAACTTTCTAGAACATTTGGAAATAGGTACCCATATTTAGTGTTATTCTTTACCTTTGCTTAAGATTGACGTACAAATACTGAAAGCAGCAGTCTCTGTGGGGCCGCAGTCCACAGGGCACATCAACCTACACAACACATATTCTTTCTGTCCTATAATCTGAGCCATTTACAAAAAAAAAAATTAGATCATGAGATTATGCCTGAGGTTGTATTGAATATGATAACTTTAATTTTTTCCTTTAGAGTATATTCATATCTAAATGTCTCATAATTTATTAGAATTATTAGATTCTACAGAAATAACCGCCCCAACTTACTCTTAATCCAGTTCTTTCAAAAAAGGTTCTCTTTGGTCTATGTAGATTTTTATATACACCCTAGCAGACATTTTTGAGAAAGGGACCCTGAAAACAACTAAACACTTCTCTATAACTCCACTCTCAATTCAGAGCAAAAATCTTTCTCTCCCCTGAAATTAAAAAAAATAATGATAATAATTACAATCATACAAAAAAAAAGAGGAAAAGGATTCAAATCTATTTTTTGGGAAAATAAATAACCAGGCATTAATTGGACAGCTTTTATTTTCCACAGCAGCTATGAATTTTGTAGCATCTTCAAAAGTCTTCAGCTTGGACAAACAAGTATATAATTTTTCTTTTGTTGAAAATTTGGATATAAAAAGGAATTGCTAATGAATGAGATATTACAAGATTCCACTGGTGAATAATGTAATTACTTGGCAACCAACACTGAAATCCATTCTCATAACTAAAGAAGAATAAACTTGCATTTATCTTTAAAGGCAAAGGAGAGGGAAGGAAGGTGAAAGTGATATTCACTTCATCCAAAACCAGTAAAATTGCCTAGAATTGTATACTGAAGAGCAGAAACCCTAACAGGAAACAACTTTCAGTAAAAGCAGTTTCAGTTTTCGGTTTCAACCACAACCTACATAGAGACCGCTTTCTAAATCAATATCTATTCACCTGACATCTCATTTGGGCTGCATTTTTAATTAGAGCTCTGTTAGGATATTCAAAGTTTCCTAACCTAAAAAACACAAATTTAGTTGAAAACTAAATTCTTCATCTTCCCTGAGACTTCTACTTTTCAAATCTGCTGTCATTCCATGACTGCATCGTTAGCTCCAATTCCCTGGCCAGAAATCCAGATGATATTTTAGGATACTGGGAGGAGTCAAAGTATGATCAAATTCTGTCAGTTACTCATTTGCCTCCCATCTCAGATATAATCATTCCTTTCCATTTTCCTTGTCACACTGTGACATAGGCTCTTGTCACTTCCTATTTTAGATTACTACAACTGATATCCGGTCTATCAAACTCAGCCTCCCAAATTTAGACTTCATACCATTCATTGTCCAAACAACCATTCCCCAACTTCAATTTAATCATTACACTATCTTATCCAAAACCACCCAATGGCTGGTCTTGCCTTCTGCTAACTACCTAACAGTGCCTGGTCTTAAAGACCTCTTTAGTCTGACTTTATTTCCCCCTATGCCCCAAGGAGAACACCTTCACTCATTATAAACCAGTCTCCCATCATCTTCAAGAGGTGCTGTAATAAATTTTAATGCTGAACTTTCTTCTGCTAGGTTTAGACTGCCTTATTTCCACTCCCCCACCAATGTATCTCCTCTTTTCCCTTAAAGATGCAAACCCCGTCTCTGCCATGATGCCTCTTCTTACCCCTTCGGTGCCAGGTGGAATAATGAATAGCTGAAGCCAGCAAGCTAGGAACAGCTAGAAAGCAGATCCAGTGGGATCATGTCATCATGTCAATTTGTTATCCAAAAGTTCAAAATGTTCAAACGTATGCTTTTTTTTTTTTACATTTAGTCTGTAGAAAAATAAATTGCATGTATGTATGCATACATAGGTGTGCATGTGCAAGTGTAAGTGTGTATGTGTGTGTGTGAGACCAATGCTAGAATCACAGAATATTACAGTTAGAAAGACACCTGTATATACTCACTTCCCTAACTTTATAGGTTAGGAATGTGAGACCCAGAGAGTGGAAATGACTTGCCGAAGCCTATCCTTGCAGCAGTCTATCCTAGACCCAACTCTCTGTCTACAAGGATAAACAGAGATAAGAACCTGCAGCAGAGTAAGTACCCTACTTCCACTAGACAAAAATGTCAACATCCTTCTTTCCTCAATCCAGATGCATCCAGGTCTAGTTTTGTTTTTGCTTTGCTTTGTTAATAATCTTCTGTGACTCTCATGCAAAATGCAATTAACATAAAAATCATCTAAATGGTCTTATCTTTAAAAAGATATGGTATTTTCATTGTTGATACAAAGACTGTGCGATTTTGAGATTGATTTATGATTTACGGTTCATATAAGGTCAATAATGAATCATTTAGCATTAACACAGCATTGTTAATGATCCAGGAACGATAACAGCAGAGAATGTCATCTTCCTCAAGTGCTGCAGTCCCCACCATGCAGAAAAATACAGCACCCTCCCTCCCCTGTGGGGAATGTGTGTATGTATATATACACACCGATACACAAATAATTTATTTGGAAAAGCAGCTTAATGAATTGGGTTGTGCCCTCTTCCAAAAGCAAATATCCACAGTGCAAAATAAATACAATAAGATGAATACAAATACACATTGAAACTGGAACAATAGCTACACGGAAGCCCCCATATATCTTGAAATACTTTATGCAAAAACATTGATTTAATACCCAGAATCTTCAAATATTCCATTTCCATATTTATTTGAATCATGGAATCTATCCCAACCCAGGTCTCTCTACTGTCAACGCTGTTAAAATAGTCTCTGCCATTCCCCTGGTCAGCTAGGTCAGATTCTGATTGACAGATGGTGCTTGGTAAAAATAAATGCTAGTACTGGTACTACGGATACAATCCTGAAATCCTTTCTCTACAACACGGGAGAAACCATAATGTAAGTATGAGTTTTAAAGTTGCTAATGCTGGAAACAAACACGTGGGTCTCAGGAGGCTGGATCTCATTGTGAATGACTGAACCGAATAGAACAATGAAAAGCAGAAGTCCAAAAAATATTTAGAGATATAGGGTAACAGAAAAATGATTAAATGCTTCGGATTTGAATGGTTTTAAATAGAGGTTAGATCATGTTTAAAAATAGTTTAAAATCAAGGGGAATTTACTGAGAAGAATCTCAAGAAAACCACAGTATCCATGAAAGGAAGATCAGAAGACTATTGTCTGCCAGGCAATCAAGAGAATGTTGAGAATAAAAAATATAACCAAAACATCCAATGAAGTATTTGTTTTCTTGAGGGAGCAGAGAAGATAGAAGAGAAGTATACTTTTGAAGTCTTTATATTAGAAGGAAAACACAAAAGGAAGAAGGCATGGAAGGAAGAAAAAAGCCACACAACACAATGAACTGATGAAAGGACCTCTGGCTTTTTTATACAGTCTCCGTAGAAATCACCTAAGAAGACAAGCTCCTGGGTGTTAACTGAAAGGAATTAAAGCCTTTTTTTCCTACCTAGCCGAAGCGATCTCTCTCCACAGAGTGTGTAGACTTTCTTTCGGAGATGCTAGATCATGGACAACTCCCAAGGGAGGCTCAAGGTGTGCTCTCAGCATACCTCTTAATCAAGATACTTTCTAACCTCCTATTCACTCTGCCTTACCTCTTGCTGGCCACTTTTCCTGGAATGGCACCCAACTATGACGAGCTCTCCTCTCATTTAATTATAATAGTGCTTGGTACCATGGCTTTGGAACAAATTCCATATTTATGTCTAAGCAGAAATCTAAAGAATAGGATAGGAGATTATTGTAGGCAAATCAGAGGCCTGATGTCAGCAGACAGGATTTCGTTTTAAGAAACTGCTAGAAATTCAGTTCAACTGTAAAATACCATGAGGTCGAGGAGCAGGATTGGGCTGGAGGTAAAGGACACATGCTATGAGGGGCCATCAAGACACAATGTCAAGGAGTTAATGACATCTTTCCGCTAGGGATTTGAGTAATAAGATCTCAACTCTAACTTTGAAGATGCACATGGAGAGCTGATTGAAACGGCACAGGAGAGTGGTGCTTGAGCCTAAGCTTCTCCTTGTCTCCACTACCACTTCAAGAGAAGGACTATGTGTGTGGCGACTAGGTTTATACTTAAAATTTCTTTAAATCTCAGATTTTGAAAATTCATGCTAATTATATATGCATTTCTCTCAGTATGAATATCATTCCTCCCTAGCCTCTCGAAAGGATACTGTGCAAATAACACTAGGGAGATGTGTTATGTTGATTATTGATTGATAAATAGATCATTTATCTATTGGTTTATTGCCAATGTCAACAGGGTACACTGTTACCCATTTAAAATAAAAGGGTGTAAAATGCTGATATATAAAACGATGATACAATCTATTAAAAGGGGTTCTAAGTTCAAGGAGTAGAATTACAACTACATTTGGTTGCTGAAGTATGATCTACTCAAACCAATCAGATTCTCAGCTAGGCTTATTGACTTTTTAAAATATCAACTAAGTGACAAAGAAGAGGGAATATCTTCTTTTTTTTGTAAAAAAATTTTTTTAATTCAAGAAAGATATGAGAAAATATTTGAACTTGTTTGGAAAGAATCTATATTGTTTTAAGGTTTGGATATGTATTATATATACATATATATATATAATATTCCCCATCTATTGTTACATAATTATTTTACTTTCCAATATTTATACTAATTTATACTCTGGCATATATAAGTATTGTGTCATAATACATCCTAATACATTTTTAGATTAATGGTGAACAAATGGTCTGAAACAAAATCGATCCGAATGACTATGCTCTGAGATCCCTGTGGTTATCCAAGTGCAGAGTAAGAGTGTTGCTTTAACTTTGAGGCTGCATATTGCATTTGGTTCAGAAATCAGTTATATACTTACAAAGCAATTTTCTACAGCAGAAAAGATGTGATTTTTCTTTAAAACATGGAACATAATAGGTGTAATTATTTGGATGCAGGATATACAAAACTTCACTGTAAATGGTGCATAAACCTGGCCTCATTTTGTATTGATTTATGAGCCATATATAGCACAGCCCTCCATATCCCTGCATCAGGGATAAATATATTGATGTGGAACTGAATAGTCATATCTACCCATTGTGAAATGGAATTACCTGAAACAGTGGCCTATGTAACGGTGCATTTACACAATGATGATAACGTAGGGATGGTAAATTGAGCTACATAAAATGTTTATAATATTTCTCCAAACCAGGACACCCATGAGAGCTTTTATTTTCACTCCTTTGGGGTCATTTTCATCTAAACCAGCAAGTCCATTTTAGCTTCTTAAAGAAATCTGGGCAACTGACAAAATCTTTTGAGATTTTATTTATTCAATGACCAAACTTGGTCCCCATTTCCCACAATAAATGATTCACAGACCTTAATTTCCAATCGTTTGCTCTCCACAGAATCCCTGCAATTCTCAATTATAGGTAATAGCCACCCCTCGCTCATAGGAATTAAAAGTCAATTCTCTGGATAATTAGAAATGTGCCTAAGCTGTCGCAACAGCTCTTGTAAAAAGAATTTATGTTAAATATATTTGCTTGCAATGACACACATGCAGTTTCAAACATACAATTTATCTTACAGAGATTTCATTTGAGTGTTCATTGTTGATGGACTTGACAACCATACCCTGAAAGACAACTATGTTCAGGGCATTACGCTAGTGTAAGCCCATGTGGAAATGAACAGCAAGGAGGGTATCACAGCACATGGAAGGAACTCTACCTTTTCATCATCAGAAAAAGAATTTCGGCTCTGATGAAACCCAGTGGTTCTTCCTCTACTAATGATTAACATGTAATGTTTCAGAGCACAGAAGTAGAAAAGTGAGTGTTCCAAGACCTACAGAAACACATGGCTTACAGGCCAAGAGAGAGAACTTTAATCTGGATAGGAAAACAAGAATTGCCTGAAACTCTAATTCAGAGGAGCAATGACCTCCATGTTGTAGGCTATGTGGAAGATACAGAGGAAGATCAATAGACAATGCAGACAACCAGGAGCTCCCCCAGATATGGTTTCACCAAATTCTCTAGCAAAGAGGGATTAAAATAGTTATCAGATCTCTTCAGTATTGTATTTGTAGTTTGTTTTCAATATAATTTAAGATTCATCTAACTCTGTGGGAAATTCTATGCTATTCTTATTCCACTCTTATTTTGTGGGCTTTATGATTTGTTAATTAACCCAGATTCACTGCAAACAGAAAAACGGTATTTGGTGCCAAGATTCTGAAAGCCAGGGTAGAGAGACCTTTTACGGAATTCTGCCTCAGCAAGGCTTATTCCGATCTGGTTATATTATTTACTAAAATAGATACCTGGGATTAAGGTAATAAAATAAAATATGGCAATTGGGGATATAGCAAGAAACTCAACCAAGGAGAATTAGGAAGAATCATTGATGCAAGAAAAGATGATATTTAGGCAAGGTTTCTGCCAAGTAGAGAAAGGAGGGAGAGACAAATCAGGCAGGGAGAATAGTGTGCACGAGACTTTTTCAAGCGTAAGTTGTTTCTCTCTCTGCCCTTCATTAGTAAAGCTTAATTTTCCAGTTGTCTTATTATTTTGTATTGTGAGCTCTTCTTTTATTTCCTTGAAACTTTAGATACCTTGGTAACAAAAACAAGATGAAGAATAATATAACAGCCTACTTCCATGTATATGAATTTCAAAAATGCACGAAAGAAAACATGTTTACACATACAAATATGTGATTAAATCCATAAAAGACAAGACGAGGATGGTAAATTCTAAAGCCATTTAAGAGAGTGGTTATTGCCTTTGAGATGAGTGGCAATGATTTGATATTAGAAATATGCATGGGGCTTCAAAGGAAATGGTTGTATTTTAATTCTTAAATTGGTGAGTGGTATAATTTTTTATACTGTAAACATCATCTCAGGGTGGATTCTTTGGGAAGCAGACTCTGAGATGGAGTTAGCATGCAGGACATCGATTAGAATTTCCCTTTGGGATCAATGGAGGAGAAAAGGGAGGGAGGGGAAGCAGGATTGTGCAGAGGGAAAAAGCTGGCTGGGATGCCCATCTGCTACCTTCAGCCTAACTCATGGGGGGCTCCAGAGCTGAACTGGCAGAGTTGTCCCATGGTAGCCAGAAATGGCTAGACCTTAACATCCTGCTTCATCAGTCATCAGAGGTGAACCATCCCCAGAATGGCATGATCCCATGCAGCTGAGGCTATCCTTGAAGAGGCTGACAGTGAGAGGCTATCCACTGATAGCAATTCCTGCAGCTGGAACAGGAGGTCCTTCCGTGAAGGGCAATTTGGATGGAGCATATGACTTTTTAACAACACAGACTTTTATAAAATATGAAAACATAAAATGTGTATGGAACCACAAAAGACTGAATAGCTAAAGCAATCTTGAAAAAGAAGAACAAAGTTGAGGTATCACAATCCCAGATTTCAAGATATACTACAAAGCTGTAGTAATCAAAACAGTATGGTATTGGCACAAATACACACCTAGATGAGTGGAACAGAACAGAGAGTCCAGAAATAAACTCATGCTTATATGATCAATTAATCTACAACAAAGGAGGCAAAAATATGCAATGGGGAAAAAGATATTCTCTTCAACAAATGGTGTTGGGAAAACTGGACAGCTACATGCAAAAGAATGAAAGTGGACCACTTAGGCCATACACAAAAATAAACTAAAATTGATTAAAGACCTAAATGTGAGGACTGAAACCATAAAATTCCTATAAGAAAACATAGGCAGTAATTTCTTTGACATTCTAGATATGTGTCCTCAGGCAAGGGAAACAAGAGCAAAATTAATCTACTGGGACTACACCAAAATAAAAACCTTTTTCACAGAAAAGGAAACCACCAACACAACAAAAAAAGCAATTTACTGAATGGGAGAAAATATTTGCAAATTTTAATATCCAACATATATAAAGAACTAATATAACTCAATGCAAAAAATTCCCCAAATTATAAATAATCTTATTAAAAAATGGTCAGAGAACCTTTAGTAGACATTTTTCCAAAGAAGACATACAGATGTCCAACAGACACATAAAAAAGATGCTCAACATCACTAATCATCAGGGAAATGCAAATCAAAACGACAATCAGATATCACCTTATGCTGTCAGAATGGCTAAAATCAAAAACACAAGAAATAACAAGTTTTGCCAAGGATGTGGAGAAAAAGTAACTCTCATGCACTACTGATGGGAATGCAAATTGATGCTGCCACTATGGGAAACAGTATGGAGTTTCCTCAAAAATTTAAAAATAGAAATATATTATCCAGTAAATCCACTACTGGGTATTTACCCAAAGAAAACAAAAAACACTAGTTTGCAAAGATATATTTACCCCTGTGTTTACTGCAGCTTTACAATAGCCAAGATATGGAAGCAACACAAGTGTCCATCCATAGATGAATGGGTAAAGAAGATGTAGTACATGTATACAAGGGAATACTACTCAGCCATAAAAAAGAATGAAGTCTTGCCATTTGCAACAACTGGATGGAACTGGAGGGTATAATGGTAAGTGAAATAAGTTAGAGAAAGACAAATACATAATTCCACTCATATGTGGAACTTAAGGAATAAAGCAAACAAACAAAAAGACAGACACAAGAACAGACTCTTAAATGCAGAGAACACACTGGTAGATACCAGAGGGGAGTGGTGGTGGGAGTGGGTGAAAGAGACAAAGGGCATTAAGAGCACACTCATCATGATGAGCACTGACTAATGTACAGAATTGTTGAATCACTATACTGTACATCTGAAACTAATATAACACTGTATGTTCATTATAATTCAATTAAAAAACAATAAAGCACTTTCCTACATTATCCAGAATTTTTCATGAATGTTAATGTTAATGGTTAAATGAGAAACCATCATATGGCTATATCTTATGTTCTATATCTTTGTCTCCTTTTTGGACATTTTCACTGTTTCCTTTGTTCTGTTTTTCTCCTAAACAATCCACAATGACACTCTCTGTGGAAATCTTGGTCCACATTTTCATTTTTATTTATTTTTATTTTTTTAATTTTTAAAAAAGACTTATTTGTTTTAGAGAGAGAGAGAGCATGAGTGGGAGGGGTAGTGGGAGAGGGAGAGAGAATCTCAAGCAGACTTCACACTGAGCGGGGAGCCCAACACAGTACTTGATCTCATGACCCTAAGATCATGACCTGAGCCGAAACCAAGAGTTGGGCACTCAACCAACTGTGCCACCCAGGTGCCCTGGTCCACATTTAAAATATTCCTATAAGGATTGCAAATATCTGTATACACACACACACACACACACACACACACACAAACACACACACGCTTTAAGCTCAACTTACTAATCTATTGTCTTTAGGGTCTAATCATTTGTTTTATTTGAAATCAAAGAAAACGTATGTTCTCCACAGTTTTTCAGTGACAACACAATTTCCCGTTCTTGCAGTGTTGTCAGGTTCTAGAGACTAATCTCATTTGGTTGGCTGTGCACTCCCATGTATTTTGCTTCACCTGTTTCAGCCTGGAATTTCCGTCTTGCAGTGCTGTTTAAACTTTTTCCAGTTTCTCAACCATTTCTTCTCATGGAAGAAGATGGATCTGCTTTTGCCCTTTTATTTTCAGTTGTAATTAGCTTCTCCTCAACTCTCCCAAGCAGCAGCCTTACTTCTTCCTTGCTTTTCTGTTTTTAAACACTAAGTATGTGTTTAGAATTTTTTCATGAGCCTTAGCACAACAGCATGACTAATTCCTACTTAAATCTATCAGATTCAGCTCAATCTTTTGGTCTCTTGACACTTCCTAGATACTCATTAGACTGAGTTATACTCCCTCCCCTAGATCCTCAACACTATCTATGTGGCTCCTATCATGGTCTTTATCATACTGTGCTATTATCATCAGCTTTCTTCTTTGTCTGTATGCAACACTGAGATTATTCTGATGTCTTCTATTTTATCCTAAATGTCTATTCCTACTCTTCCCCTTGCCTGTAAAATCTCTTTCAATGCCTTCAATTAAATTTCTTCTTTTTCTTTAGTATCTTTTAAAAGAATCCTATTAGAGATTCAATTAGAGAACACAAATGCCCATTTGTCATGAAATTGTTTATTTTATCTCAAATATTTTCCCCTGAAAAAAAATGTCTAGTTAAGTCTATCACTGTGTGTGTATATATGTGTGTATATATATATATATATACACACATATATACATATAAATCAATTGTTATCACATCGAACAGCATTTCTGCCACACTGCTCTGAAGTATTCTTCAACACCTCAATAATATGAAGATTTTATAAATTTGTGCTAAATTTTATAAATTTGTGCTAAATAACTAATAACTTGATCTAGCAAATAGAAATGTAGAGCTATGGGAACAACAGATTCTCATGGATCAAAGTTATTTGAATTAATTGCATCTCCCTTGAGATTCAAAAAACTTGCATGATGTTTAATTGGGGTTTTTTTAAATACTTATTTCCCAAGGAAACTGAATAATTATAAAACAGGAAATAAATGCCCTTTGAAATATATTCTTATGCATCTTGGCAGGAAATAAAAACACTCCAAATCCATTTAATCTAAAGATGTACTTTCTTTAAAATTGCCCAAATTATTTCCTGTAGAGCTTATTGAACAGGCTGTTCCATGAGATGGATGGACAGTCTGGGAAAGATGCAGAATGATCAATTGAAAAGACAACCACATTTAACTTTATCAGAAATGACCTGAAAACCCATTTACCACAGTCATCTTTTGCATCAGCCTGTGTAATAGTGCTTTTAATGAAAGAGACAAGCATAACTTAACTAATTACTTAGAGACACTGAAATCAGTCATGTCAACGACTCCATCACACACAGTCCCTTGGTTTTTGTACTAGTTTTTCTTAAAGACAAACTAATTATCAGAAAATACTACATGTTAAAAAATAGCAGCCAGGTGGTAGTAACAAAAAAAAAAATGTATGCTTAAAACTTATCTAAATTAGGGGCACCTGGGTAGCTCAGTCATTAAGCGTCTGCCTTCGGGTCAGATCATGATCCCAGTGTCCTGGGATCGAGCCCGGCATTGGGTTCCCTGCTCCACGGGAAGCCTGTTCTCCTTCTCCCACTCCCCCTGCTTGTGTTCCCTCTCTCGCTGTGTCTCTCTTTGTCAAATAAATAAATAAAATCTTAAAAAAAACCTTATCTAAATTAATACAGTAGTTTTCATATATGGTGGAGTTCAGAAATTGTTTAAGACTAGTTTAAGCTACTTGAATTCTGCAAGTCTTTCATGTATTGTCACTGGGAAGCACTGAATTATTAACTATCCATTATTTTCCCCATGACAGGAAGAGAGGGACAACAATAGATTGAAAGAAATTTAAATGTATGAAAAATTCCTGAATAGTTATGGGTAAGCCATATTAATTTTTATAAATATCAACATAATCATAAAAACCATAGCTGTCTTCAAAGATCCAATTGTGTTCTAAGTACAGAAAATGTTAAGCAGGGGGCACCTGGGTGACTCAGCTGGTTAAGTGTCTACCTTCAGCTCAGGTCATGATCCCAGGATCCTGGGATTGAGCCCTGCATCAGGCTCCCTGCACAGCGGGGAGTCTGCTTCTCCCTCTCCCTCTGCCTGCCACTCCCCTGCTCCTGCTCTCTCTTGCACGTGCTCTCTCTCTCTCCCTCCCTCTACCTCTCTCAAATCAATAAAATCTTAAAAAAAAAAAGAAAATGTTAAGTAGAGATGTTTAGCTCTGAACCCTTGAGTTTTAGGATTAGTTAGTTGTCTGTCAATAATTTAGCAATAGATCTAATCAAAAGGTCAAGTCTAATCAGGAAGACTTCAGAATGACTAAAATAATTAAACTATGATGAGTAATTTCAGGCACAGATTATGCTTAAAATGGTTACCCTTTTATTACGCTTAAGATTACAGATTACTTCAAAAATCAGCATTTTCTACTAGGATCCAGAAAAAACATTGGTGAAGGAAGCCACCTGTGGAGATGAAGGAGAAGAGATCCTGAACCAAAGTTGAGAAGATTACATTTACTTAATTATCTGTGATCACAGTCCTTGAGTTAGTTCATACTGGGAAAAATTTAACAGAGTGACAAACGTGGAAAACAACTGGCTGTGGACAAACATCAGTTCAGCACTGTTAAAGTTCAAGTTCAGGCCTGCATTGCCACATTCTTCACTCCGTGTGCATTGCTGAGATCATGGAACATCAGCATGTGAATGGCTTCCACTGGGAAGGAAGGAAAGCTGAAAGATACTAACCCACTCCCTTGGTATGTTGCTTCTTTGCTTCTTTGCCGGATGGATGAAAGGAAAGCAACTTTACGCACCATCATTTAATCACCATTTCATCTAGTCTTTGGAACAAAACTAACTTTTATGGTCCAGCCTAGCTTAAACATTCAAAACCAGACTACAGGTCTAGGCAGAGGTCTCTAACTCAAATGCCTACTTCTCATGGAAGTAGCAGATAAAATAACAAACATTGTCACTTAAGACAATATGTGACAGAAGGGCAAAGGAAACAATCTCTGACTCCCCATTAATAGAGCTCCGCATAGTCTTATATATCATGATAACTCCAAATGAAATTTGATTACTGGAGTTGAGGCTTAAGATCTTAGCCAGATTATATAAAAAGGACAACAAAATAAACCAAATGAATTCCCACTCTCTGAACTATGAAGATATTTTCATATGTTAACCTGTCCACTGGTATCTAGTCCTCTGACATTAAAAAAAGGTCTGAAGATAGATAGCACATGCAGCCTCAGAACACCCAACTTTTAAATGACTCTGCAGAAGCTGTAGGAACATTTAGGCATCCTCTTTAAAGGGAACTTATTGTGCCATATATACAGCGAATGTACAGGATAAGCTCTATGATTTGATATCTGAAGACACTGGGGAACAATCTACCCAATACTTCTCTACAAACTAGTCCTGGAATTTCAATTTACCGTGTACACATCAGTAAAACTCACATTGAGTAATTAGGACTAGAAATGCTAATGGCTCTGAACTTGGATGAAAGAGGAAAATGGCCCGTAGCCAGGTAGGTTTCCAACTGTTCTAGGTTGTACACTTGCATCCTAATGCTTTGTTCAGGCTCACCGCACCATGGGAGCTTTGTGCTATCCTCCCCTATTCTAACCTCTTTAGAAAACAAACAAGCTCGGCAATCTCTGCATCATATAGAAAGGAAAATCCGGCTAGCTACAATTGCCCTTTCCAGTCTCTTGAGTATTTGGACTCAAGACTGCAACATCTTGCACTAGAAAGCCCATCCTTGAAGGAAGATTTCCTTTAGACAAGTGAGAGATGCTTTAAGTGGAGACACCATGCTGGGAAGTGTTTCTGTCTTTCTAAACAGTTCAGAGATAATTGAACAAATTACAAAAGGAGGCCAATTAAAGCAGAAGCCAGGCGAGGTCCAGAAACTGAGTGATCATAGACTGTAAAAACTGCAGCCCCCAAACTGAAGTCAGGTTGATGAGGTCTAAGCACTGAGACAGGGTAAGAAGTCATTGAAGTCCAGGAGAACACGAGGGACCAGAACGCCACAGTGACACAGCACAACTCCCAAATTCACTCCTGCTTGCCCAACCAGTTGGAAACCAATGGATCCTTAACATTTTTTAAATTATCGTTGTCTTACAAAGTTATATTAACTTCAGGTATACAACACAATGATTTGACAATTCTACACATTGTGCAATGCTCACCGCAATGAGCGTAGTTACCATCGGCAGATCATACATACAAAATTATTACAATATTATCGACTGTATTCCCTATGCTGTACTTTTCTTTCCCACGACTTGTTTCTTTTAGAACTGGAAATCTGTGTTTCTTAATCCCCAACACCCTATTTTTTCCAAGCCCCCATACCCTTGCCTTCTGGGAACCACCAGTTTTGTTCTCTGTGTTTATGAGTCAAATCCTTAACATTTTGTGACCAAAGTTGTTCGTGAGATTATCCAACATATTGTACCAAGTGTGCTGCTAGGCTTCTCATTTATCTGCTAGACAAATAAGAACAGTCTAGAAAGATGAGGCATTCAGCATTAGAATGCATGATGGATCACTTCAGAAGAACATTTTGAGTATTAAAAGTGGTAAGATGGCAATTGCATGAGGTATTAATGGTGGAAATGGAGGAGGAGAAGGAGGGGGAGGAGAAAAAGAGAAGAGGCACCTACGTGTTTGCACACTTGTTTCTTCAAACTGGATCTCTCCCATCAGGGTAATGGGCTTTATGGATTATTTTTAATTAGCTAAGGTTTCCAATTGCCACAAAGGAGATTAGTTAACAAATAAGAGGTTTTCTTCTGTTCTATGATATAATTCATTTTAGAAAAATACATTCGATATATCTTATTATGCAGATTTGTTCTGTCATCACTGACATTATTTCCTTCCAAAACTAACATCCTTTTTTCAATATTCTGATAGGGAGGGAGAGAGACTATAAATCTGCCTTAAGAATTTTACCTGGAGGAAGCAGCGGAGCAAGATGGCGGAGGAGCAGGAGACCTGGATTTCGTCTGGTCTCAGGAATTTAGCTGAATAGGGATCAAAC